>NC_133026.1:40853125-41169687 GCF_048771995.1 Taeniopygia guttata
GTGATGGTAAAGTCTCTCCTCCAACCCGTGCTTCCAAAGAAAGACTCAGCAGTCTCTTGTTGTTCAGTCTCAAGGCAGTTTATTGCAAGTTATCTAAAAGATTGTCTTCTCTGGCTACTGCGCTTTGGTCAGCAGCTCAGGCAGAGGCACACACACCCCTGACACCCTCTCTTTCTGGTGTCTTCTTCTCTCCCTGCCCAGGGCTGCTGCTATCTTTTATATGATGCGTTACATGTTTACAGTTTTTCCCCAATACCTACTACCTATATTAAATGGTGCTCTTTTATTCTAAACCAATCCATGAGAGCCAGCATCATCAAGAACATGGAGTTAAGGAAGACGAAAGAGGAGGAACAGGATCGGCCCACATTCCTCCATCTTAGAACTCCTGACCCCCCTGTACAAAATAAAAACCTCCCTGTGCAGGTGCTAAAACCCACTGTACAATACTAAAAAATTTCCCCCTCTACTTTGTAACTACTTCTACTATAATATCTAACCTTTTGTGACTGCTTGTTCCACCTTCAAAGTTGGTAACTCATTCCATGGCTCAAACTCAAAATCACAGCTGTTTCCAGCTGCCTGCCAGGGTCTAAAATGCTTCTGGCCAGGGCCTGAAACCTCCAAAAATGTCTGAGGGACATTTTGAGTTCCAACAATAAATAAACTAGACTATCTAATTACGGAGTCACAGAACAGTAAGGTCAGAAGGGACCGTCATGGGTCTTCTGGTCCAATCTCCCTACTCAGGCAGGGTTTTCCTAGAGCACACAGTACAGGATTGTGTCCAGACAAATTTTGACTGTCTCCAGTGAGGTAGACTCCATACCCTCTCTGGGCAACCTGTTCCATTATAAAGATCTTCCTCCTATGCAGGTGGAACCTCCTGTGTGAAAAAGTTTCTGCTTGCTTCTTGTTGGAGACACCACTAGTGACAGGTTCCTGTGTCACCAATGATGAACCTCTGGGATGGGTCACTCAGCCAGTTCTCAGTCCATTTCACCCTTTGCTCCTCCTGAGCTTGCCTATGAGGATATTGTGGGAGGCATAGCCAAAAGCCTTGCTGAAGTCCGGGCAGACAATATGGACTGCTCTCCCTTTATTCATCCAGCTGGTTTTGCCATTGTAGAAGGCAAGCAGGTTGGCAAGCAGGATTCACCCTTAGCGAACCCATGCTGGTTGCTCCTGACCTCATTCTTGTCTGCCAGCTCTCTCAGCACTCATGGATGCATCTTTTCAGGCTCCAAGGAACTGCAGATGCCAGGTTTGATGAGGTGATCTCTAACCCTATCCTACTTGACCACAGGAATGTCTTCCTTCATCCTCTGGTTTTCCCTGGACCTGAGATTCCATGGGGCTGATCCTGTCAGTGAAGCCTGATGCAAAGAAGGCATTCAATATCTCTGCCTCCTTATTCCACATTCCTTTTTCTTCCATAAGTGTGCAAAGCAAGGCCAGTTATTTCTCCGTGATAACAGAAACCATGTGTTCAGCTGGTATAAACTACTTTTGCTTAATTAACAATAGCAGAAGTATGCTAGATCATGCACTGAGATGATCTGAGATCTTCTTGGCCTATAATTAACGTAACTAGTGGTTGCATGGTTATATTTTAGTATCTCTTAATAAATGAACTGAAAACTAAAGACATACAGTGAGATTATAGCCAATCCTTTTATTTCAGGCAGAGTAGCATAATTTCCTCTCTGCATTACTGCTTGTAGACTTTTAATGTTTCACTTCAATTTACACTGAAAACAGAGGTCCAGGTCTGCCCTGTGTAGTCCCTGAAGTGAGTGGAAGCTGTACACCCATGTCAGAGGAGAAATAATTCCCTGTGCTTACTTAAAATGTGTATATTGTATTGTTGTGTTATTTCTAGGGTGTGTTTCCTAGAAACAAAACACATGGTAAAACATGTCCAGTATGCATTCTAAGATAAAATTATGATATATGACTGCTTTGAATCCTGAGGGTGCTGCAATATTTTTATAGGGCTGTAATTTTAATATAAAATCAAATTTACACAAAATAGATGCAACACAATTGCCTGCCTACTTTCGAGCTATTAAGGAAGATGAACATATTAAGAAATATGCCCTCTTAACTAAAATGTAGTGTTTCTCCCACTAAGATTAATTTTCAGCCATCTTTTATTTTTCTTATAAGTGCAACCATACCAGAGTGTTGCATCAGATTTTGAAAGCATATACACAGACATTGTGCTTTCAGTAATAAATTTCCAGTAATAAATTTCAGCTTTTTCTCAGTCCTTCTTCAATTATGTATTTCTGAGGGTGTGGGAGAAGGTGGAAGAAGGATGTCGGGTCTGTGTGAGTGCAATTGTAAAAGTCTTAATTCCTTGCTGTTGTACTTGCTTTTATTGGAGTCTCTCCTGTAGAAATATAAGAAAAGCAGGAAGAATAAATGAAGCTGTCTTTTGTAATTCCAAACAGGAATACTGAGAAAAATAAATTGGATGCAGTTGAATTGCTACAAATTTAGGTATTGCAATCTCTTCACTTCCCTACCTCCCCATGAGTTCCCTCTTGCATGTCTTCTTGTTTTCCCTGTTGTGCTCTTATTCTCTCATTGTAAAACCTCTAATCTGTCCCCTGTCAAGCCTTCCAGATCTGGAAGTCCATCATACCATAACTGGGTCACAGCTGAATGTGGCCTGCCTGGCTGCCTGGTTGATGGGTGCCAAAAGGCAAGCCTGTCTAGGCTAACTAGCCCTTCAGTGCTTCATCTGTTTCCTGATGGAACTTCCCTTCTGCCCCTTTTATGGAAAAAAAAAACATGTATTAAAAAAATACACTGTCATTTTGAGATCTTCCTTACTCTCAGATTTGGTAAAGTTAACCAATAGGTTCAGAAATTATGAGTTGTAACAAATTAAGCAACAGGAATACCTTGTTCCCCTAAAAGAAAAAAATCCAAACAGGCAAAAAATAATAGGAAAATATAAAAACCTCCATAGTTAAAACACACCTCCCCCCCCCCCCCCGCCCCCCAAAAAAATCCCCACACTAAACCACACAGATTATTTATGTTCACTCACCCTTGTGGCTTGAGGTATGGGGTGGTGGATTAGTTGTGTGTACTTTGTTTTTTGCTTTCTCTCGTATTTTGTGCTTGAAGGGTTGCTTTGTGCTTTGAAAGGGTTGGTTGATATTGTTGTTGGGTTAGGTTTGTTTTTTGGAGTTTTTTTCCAAACTGACATTATTTACTTACAGCAGATTGTAAGGAAGCAGCTCATGTGAGTGCATGGTGTATTCTTAGTGTCTTAGTTAAAAAGTAAGGTCTCTTCCACAGGGTGATATAAGAAAGCTGCTGAGGGCAGAGGACAAGGCATAACTCTGAGGCAAAGGAGCTCATATTGTGCTCGCTGATACTGGGACTGCAGCAGGATTGTAGGAAGATGGGGCATCAGGGAGCCAGATGTAGAACCATCAGTTGTGGCTCTGCTCTCTGGTTAAGGGAGGAACCAGGACTCTGTATCTTTGAAATTTTAACTTAAAGTTACTGCCTTTGTTTCAGCAACACAATAACAACAGAGAAGGAGTACCTGCCATGAATCTGGCGCATCCTTTTAATTTAAAGTAACATAAATACTGCTTGTAGTGCAAGACAGAGATCCATGTCCTGGACATTCTGGAGTGTACATATTGAATAGATGCTCCTTTGCTCCCTCCAAGAATTCCTATTGAGCAGGACTACTGGGCCCCCACCATATACCTGGGCCACCACTTAGACATGACCTGTGCATACCTAAACTTTAGGTATTAGGTGTCTGCTTGGGGAGGAAGGAGACAATGATGGGATTTAAAGTAACCTCGAAGTGTTTCAGAAGTCATGAAAGCAAATTTTGAGAGATGCTTCGGTATGAAGTGTGAACACTGAAAAAAGCTGGAAAGCATCAGCATCAGACAGACTGAAGTGGGAGAAATGAGAGATACTCATTTTAAAAAGTCAGGTTACAGAGTTGATTACAACACTCCACTGACTCTGTGGGGTTCATGATTAAAAAAATGTAAAAACCCCTACTCACAAACAACAAGGCCTTCCATCAGATCAGTGTCTATTATGACTCTAAGCCATGCTTAGGAGCAGTTTGTAGATGAGAGTTAGTCATGTACTGTGCACTGCATAGCTGCAGGCTCCTCGCTTTCTTTCTACTGTCAGTCTGCCTCCTGAGATTTATTTGGAAATTACAACTGGCTTTGTGCTAGGCAGGAGTGGAAGGATAAATAGTTCCTACGGGTGACAAATGACTCATACAAATGGCCCCAGTTGCAGGTCATCTATCTGGACTGCATTAAGACTCTTAAAATGTGTTTAATTTAAAATCATATGTATGGTTAGACAGTCTGAAATGGATTAGTAAGACCATATCTAAATCAAAAGTATGGCTTAGTTCAGCTATACCCAAACTGAAATCCAAACTAAAACTTAAGGGCTTCATACCTAAGTACCAGTCTAAATCAGAATCTTTGGAGGTTCAAAGTAATTTTTTATCTTAAGTTCCTACTTTTACAAACTCTTTCTTATTTGTGGAAGCTCTGCTTTGAAGTCTATGTTTCATCTGCTGGATTTCCTTCTAGTACGTGGTGGACTATAAGCTTAATGTGGTACTGCATTTAATTGTCTGCTTAAGCAGAGAGTTGAAGTAAAACATTGTACAATGAAATTACACTGCACCAGAAATACAAGGTCTGTGGTGATGAGGAATCAGTCTCTGAAAGTCTCAATCACTACAATGTGAAATTGCTTCAGCAGAGTGAAATAGCTTGGGACAGAGTGGGCAGGAGCAGAGCCAGTAAGAATCAGGCTTTGTGCTGGTGAGCATTTTCTTCCCTTTCTTCTCCCCAACCAGCCAAATAATTCACTAAGTGTAGCCAGGGATTTTTTTTTTTTTTTTTTTTTTTTTTTTACTTATTTCTCATTTCTGCTTGTATTTTTACCTGCAATTATCTTTTAAAGAGATGTCACTGATAGCTTCATTATTTCAGTCCCCTGAGCACTGTAGAAGAGCACAGGCAAAAAGTCTTCTGGTACATACTGACTATTAATGACCTTTGCCAGGTCTGAAGACCAAGCAGTGCAAATAGCTGTCATTTATACCACCAAGATATTGTCTTTCCTAGTGGAAATGTGGTATACAAATGCATGATTGCCTGTGACTGCTGGCTGCAACATATAACTTGTGTATCTAAGCAATACAAAGCAATCCTTGCAGAAAAACAAAGGGAAACAAAATGCCTTTCTCCCCTTAATTCAGAGAATATTAATAACATCTTCAAAAAATAAAGGCAAAATCCTCTGATGCTTGCAACAATAACAATCATTTTTACTAAGCCAGTGAAGAGTTGTACTGCCCTTCCATCTCACCTTTAGGATAGCAGTAAATCTTGTTTGGCTGGTGAGCCAGTATGTTCTAAAAATAGCCTGTGTCCGAGTAGGAAATGCAAACAGCTCTGTTCTTGCAGTCTGTCTGTGGGACTTCTGTCAACCTGTACCAGATTCCAAATATTTGGGTAATTTCTTAGTTGAAAATATGAATGTCCTTGCTATATTTGGGTGTCTTCTTATGGGGGCAGAAGTAGCTTAACATTTAATAAAGTAGATTTCATCCAAAGCAGAAATTTTCTGAGTGACAGGTCAAAGAATCCATTTTGTGCTCAGATAATGCCATTAAAACAATTCACAAAGCTCACAGTGCACAGGTATTCCTAGACTCTGTTTGAAATGCAATTGCAAATTCTTCCTGAAAGGCTATGAATTTCTTGAAAGAGTCATCCTATTCTGTCTCTCAGTACTATTGATCTGTGTCTCTATCCCTTTGGTCAGATAGAGAGAACTTAAATTGGAGACTGCTAGTGAGTGATTTAACAAAGGAGCTGCTTCAAGATTTCCACCATAGGTCTTCATATTGTAGAAAAGGAGATTTAGCAATGTCAGCTATTATACATCATTGGGTGCTGTTATCCTTCACTGAGAAGGGAGATGCTAAGATAGATTGTGGAGAGAAAAGCAGTGTGACTAGCAATTTTATCATGTTAGCATGTTACAGTAATCTTGCCACACTGTGGAAAAATACTATCAGTAATACAGTGCTGAAATAATAACCTATTTTGGCTGAAGAGGGTGTTCTGACCCTCTACTTGTTTGTGAAAACAAGCAGAATATGCTCTTCTCCCTTCAATTTGCACAGAAAAATATACTGAAATAAATTAGAAAGATGGTGAATGAATTGTGCAGTAGTTATCTCTAAGTAACAAGCTTGTTCAGAGATGCAGAGTGAAAGATGTAGAAGTCATGGGCTTTTTACAACCTATCAGAAGTAGATTGAAGAAGTTGTTTTCAAAGATGTTATCTTCAAGAGCAAAGGTTGTATTACTAATGTGTGCTACTATATCATACACTACTATAGTGATATACATTATGAACTACCATTACTAATTGGAAAAAGATAAAAGTCTATTGATTTAAAGTTAGATGCTAAGCTGCTGGGTGTTGGTTCTTCAAAAGTTGCTTTGAACTTGCAATGTTTCGTGGCCATGCAATCTGTTCAATACTTTTCACTGCTTGAACAGGAGAGTGAAAGTAGGTCAGTAATTCTTAAAATATATTGTTCAGGAAGTGCCTTCTCTGAGAAACCTGCTATTATAACTCTGAAAGGATATGTAGCGTTATTAAACAATTATTTCAGATTACTCTTGGAAAACATAACTGATAATCTTTTCCTAAGTATGGTATAGTCCAACTTTTCATGCTGATGACCCATTAATGAAGATAGTGATATATAAGCTAAATATTCTCAGTGTAAAGGTTGCAACAATCCCCAAACAAATACAAAATATTTCCCCCCACACACCTCCTAGAGCATTAGAAACTATAAAAATAAGGCCTATTTATTCCCCATGTGTTGAGGATGGGGGGGTTGTTATTGCCGTTTTTGTAGGTTAAGGGATTTTTTTGCCCATTGACTTTTTTAATTTTCCTGTGATGTTGAAAATCCTGAAATCAAAATTATTCTCTTAGGTCCTGTATATTACTGTAATTGACATAAGAAGATCTGCAAAAACACTTAAATGCAGGTTTAAATCAATGTCTAATCAGGAAAGCTCTTAAGCATATGCTTAAATGAAAGGGCAAATAAAAATATGATTTAACTCAAACCAGCCCTGTGTGTTCTTCACAACCAAAACCAGGGGTTTAGAAATTGCAATTACTTTATAAAGTTCATTCTGCTTGCAGATTTTGACTCTACTGCGGTTGCCTTCTTTGTAGACACAAGTACATTGAGTTCCTTAGCTTTTTAGAACACGTGCAAACATATGCTTTTGGATGGACCTGGATGTATTGGACGTCAAGAATGAAGGAAGTTTTTTCTGTTGTTTCTCATTACCAGAAAAATAATTGAGATAATTTTTTCTGAACTATGCCTCTTATGACACGGTGGGCAAGGGTTTGTCGTCTCCTAACAAATCTGAGTATGTCAATAAGCAGTGGTGGCTGCTGAGCCAGATTATTTGTGCAATACCTCAGAATTCACTGAACTGGGCCTTTAGAAAGTGGTAAAACTTACCCCAGCATTCCTTCTGTTTATTGTTTCTTAGTTTTGAAGCCTAGAGCCAGTTAGCTTACATGATTAGCTGATGAGGGAGGTAAATATGAACAGAAAACTTTCTTCTGTCCCCATCCTATTTTGAAATAGTGAAAAATATGCTGACAGGACCTTTGATCTTAAAAACAAAGTGCTCACTGGGAGCCTTGATCACTCAGAGAAGCCAGTGCCTCTTCAGATTGAAAAGTAAAGCATAACATGTAACATTTAAAAATTCCCATCCTACTATGCCAGGTACCAATCTTCTGCTCTATTTTAGTGCCTCATATTAGAAACAGTTTGATTCTGAGCTAGTTTTCCCAGGTCTCTTTAGAAGAGATGAACTTTTCAGGACCCAGTGCAGCTCCTACTGAGCCAAGCTCTGAGAGAGGCCAGAAGATTCACCCTCAATAGGCACCTGTTATCTCCCTTGATTGTAAAGAAAGTCCTGGGAAACTACACTGCACGTACAAGTCCAGCTTGAGGTACCCAGGCTTGGGTGAGATCTTACTTTGATGTAATCAGAGAAAAAACTGTTTTCCTCTCTTTTAGGGGTGCTCTATTTATGGCAGTCAGGAAAACTTGCCCACAGTGAGCTTAGAAGCACAAATGTAAGACAAATCATTCCTTTGAGCGTCTTCCTGTCATGTTGGTCAGCATCTGGGCAGCTTGTGGTGTCACAATAGCTTTCTCTGTTTGCACTATGCCTTTTTCATGAAAAAACAGGAGATTCAAATCTCCAAGGATCTTATTGTAACAGCTTTCATTGAGGGCAAAACCCATTACTTCCATTTGCCTGAAAAGGCAAAATTGCTTTTATTGAGGATGAGGGAAGAGGAAAAATTTGTCATTTTTTCAGTACAATTACACCACTAAGTATTAGTGAATCAGGATTTCTCTTTTATCCTTTGTGTTGTTATTTTCTTTTTTATTTTGCCTTTTTTCCTTAGGGTGCTAGTATTGTACAGGAAATTAACTTTGTATTTTAGCCACTAGGTGGAGAAAGCAAGCCTTCTGTAATTTAATAGCATTTGTTGTATTACACTATTCTGACCTAAATTCCATAGATATTTTGAAGCAGAAAGGTCCCTTCTTTCCTGCACTACTTCAGAAGGTAGAATAGCAATGAAGAGTGAAAAGTGGCTGGCTGAAAGCTTGCTGGAATAGATTTTAAAAAATATATAGTGGAAAATCAGTCTTAAAGTTTAAAGCAAGTATATCATAGGCAGCCTCTTATAGTCTTCTGAACTGGAATTTTGATCATCATTCCGTCTAATACTTGTTTTACTAGGAGCAAGGTGTTGTGCTGCCACTACAAAAATACTGTACAGAGAGGGTGGGCAACTTTTCTCAGAGCTAAATCACCTGTCACATCTTCATTAGGATAGAAAGAAAAAGAGTGGTTGTGCACAGACAGCTTGTGATGGCACCCTCCCATTTTAGAGCCATTAGAAGCCATTTTATCAACACATCTGAATACATAGGTGAGGTTAATGTTCTTAGCTGGTAATGTTGAAAGACATCCATTTTGAAACATTGAAAGAAATTCGTTTTGACACAGTTCAGTCAGAAGAGCCCTCTCACTGAGGCCCTACCCCAAGCTGGTATGGGTAGAAGTTGACCATCATTCTCTTATCTTTTAAAGCAGGGTCTTAATATGAATACATGCATTAGAAGGGAAGTGGTAGCACTACATCCTATTGCAAATTATATCTTGAAGGAATAATAATGGGTTTAGTTTGTATTTGTCAAAAGGGATCACTGCAGCATTCTTTCCTCTCAGCATGTACTGAATTTTATCCAAATATGTTAATAATTCCCCCAACCTGCCCTGTTGTCCTAATCCTACTAAAACTATTTTTTCTGTATTATGGAGACCTCCCTTGGTCTAATTATAAAGGAGTTTCAAAGGTCTGTGTTGACAGCATGTGCCCATTTTTAAATAGCATATACTCCCACTAAAGACAGTTTCTAACACTAAAATTCCTGGAACACATCTCTGGGCAGCAGTTTCTGTCATGAGGATTGACAGAATTCTTCTTCATTCAAAGCCAGTGTGAAAACCTGATAAATCTGTTCCCTCCCTGTCCATCCTGATCCTATCCTGGCCATGATGCCCAATCTGGGGAATGAGTTTCTTGCCAGCAGTTCTGATTCAGAGGAAGGAGTGGTTTAGATGTTCTATATGCTTGTAGCCCATCCTTTTTATGCCTATTTAGTTATAGAAACCTAATACTGCAGTTTGTGTTGACTTCTGCAGGAAATAACTTTGGCCAATTGTCTTCTTAAACTATATTCAGAACTGCAACACCTTCCACCATGAATCATGAAAATTCATTTAAGTTTGATCCTGGACTACAGTCACTATTGGCTAGAATCAGTTTCTAACAAATTGTCCTGTCCCATGTAGCAAAAGGCTGCATAGAAGTGGTTCAAAAGAGAATTCACAGATGAAGGATCATGACTAGTGAAGTCAGAACTTTTTTCCCAAGTAATTCAAAGACTTTCCACCTATTTTGATCTGTCACTCCAGCTGAAACAAGATAATTTTCCTGTCTAAAGTACAGTATGCCTAACTCATTTTGCAACATGCAGAGTGCGATGAATTCTGCAGGTGGAAAACAACATTAAGGTACAAAAATACATGGAGAAAGTACATATTTAGTGGACAGGCAATGTGTTTATAAACGCATTTCAAGCTAAGAAAAGGGCCTCATTAGACTCTATTGGCTCCATTGATTATTGCAGTTATTTGCTGGTTTCTATTTCCATTAAATTCTTCCACTACAGATTTGGCTAAAACCGTATAAAGCCACAAGGAGGTTTTCTAAGATTGTTCATTCATGTAGCTCACCAAATGTCATCTGAAAATTGTTTTAGCTTCAGTGTTCATTCACAGTCACTACCAAATGATTTTTTTCATTCAGTTTGGTATTTTAGGATTTCATGCTACTGCTTTTGTCTGTTTTGGGTTTTTTTTAACCTACCCTTTGTACAGGTAAAGGGATGAGTTCAATTTTTATGTGTATTATCAAAGTTAAAGCTTATAGCTCTGTTCCACTTTTTTTTTCCTCTGCAATCCTGCCAATATTTTATCCTCTGCTTTCTTTCTGGCTTTCACATATTTTTTAATTAAGAAAGGGGGGGAAATAACTTGATATTTTGATTAGTTCAAAGTCTTTAAAGTGGGTTGATTTAGCTTTTCTTCAAATTATTTTTCATTTTCAACCCTAAATATACTGTACTGATAGATGTTAAACCTTATCAGTATGGTACAATTATACTAAGTAATATTTTTGACTTCATGGATTGTGTAAACTAGGTTTTTATCAACTAAAGGACTTACTTATATACTGCTGGACTAACTGCAAATCAGATCTCCAAGCAAGTTTGATTTGAGAGTTGATGACTTGTCTGAGCCTCACTGGTAGACAGGCAACAGCACTCATGAAACACTGCTTAGAAAGAAAAGGAACATTGAAGTGTAATACAAAGAGCAAAGCCAGTATGTGTCTGAGCCAAGATTACTGCTTTGTTCTCATGGGTTATCTCTGCTCTAAAGGGAATTACAGAATGTGTGTGATCCTTTTTCAGAAAAGAACCTTGGCTTTCTCGTATCTTTCAGAATACCTGTAGTAATCAAACTGAATGCATGAGCTGCTGTGAATGGGATCTGACATTGCCCCCATTGAAAGCAATGTGAGGAGTCCCAAAAACTTCAAAACAAAACAAATAGGGATCTAAATGCCTGTCAGACTGAGGCGAATGCATGTCAAGTTCCCCACAGCAGCTCCTATGTTACCGACGCAAACACGTGTTGCAAAGGGATGTGGAGAAGTCATCAGTCTTGAAAGTGATTGGACACCTGGGAAATATGATCTAGGAAGATTTTCCAGCAGAAGAGTGGGAGGACACAATGTGGCAGCCTTCAAAGATATAAAACCGTGCAGTGTAAAGGAAGGAATGAGTCTTCTTTGCTTTCCTTGTCAGTGATAGATGAGACAAGAAGTGGGCCTAGATTTCTGTGAGATTTCTTTTCCAACTGAAGAGGATGCTGACTTTAACAGTTGGTGAATACCCAGTCAGGTTAAGGAAAGTATGTTTCTGAGTACAGGTTAAAGAAGTATTTTGTGAGAATGATTTAGAATAAAATTAGATTTTCTGTTGACTTAGTAGTCTGTGATCTCTGCAGCTCCAGAAATTTTAAATAAATATGTAAAGGAAAATATGTATATCTATTAATTCTAATTTGGTTGTCAACAGCATGCTAAATCTTTTATCTCCCAGAAAACTTCTGCAAAACAACAATTCAGATCCATTACATTGACAAAAATCCAGATTCAGATTATAGAGACATATATATATATAATGATAGAAATGTTTATAAACATGAACATAAGGGAGAGGGAGAGATTCAAAGGGCCCACATTTTCTGGGTACTCCTAAAAGAAACAAAGAACAATTGCAATTCATTTTTATACCACCACTTCTCCCAGTGACAAAGTAAGGATCTTAGCTAAAAGGTTTCATTCTTCAAAAGTTTAAATAATTAGAAAATATGATGACCCTTAAAGCTGAAGATGAAAGTTGAGTCTGAAGTATAATCTACAACTGATGTAAATGGTTTTTGGACATGTGGTTTTGACCACACCTTTGATAAAATGGTAAAATTGCTTTTCCAGGAACATGTTGTCAGGCATGTGGACTACATTTATAATGACTTATTTATAACACACTGACAGTGAGATTAACTGAGAGGAACCGGAGTGGTTGAAAATTATTAATATTAACTGTATTATTGAGGTTAGACAGCTCAGTCCTATATCTTTAGTAACTAAAAAATAAAGCCCAGTGATCAATAGAAGACTACTGGAGATTTCTAGAGTTTTAGACTATGGTTTTCTATAATTTACATCTCTGTAGAATTTGAGAATTTTTGTTACAGAATAAAATTTCATATTTACAGATACTAAAAGCTGACTTCTGCACCAATTTATTTAGTGTTGCATCTTAGTTGCAAATACAAATTCAGGCAAGGACAGCAGGTGTGGATGGTGAGGTAAAAGTCAGCTTTTCCACTGTGAATAACAAGTACGTTGAAGTTAGGCTGTGGTCCATGTAAAAACGGAAGAGAAGCAGCTTGGATTAGATTGAGTAGAGTAAGAAAATCAAGGAGGGAATTAGAAAAGATATGGACCATGAGATGAGCAGAAAGGCAAGATAAGGAAATTATCTTTGAATGGCTAAGTGTAGGGCAAGATTGTATTTATCTAGGTTGCAGAAAGTGTGGTGAGGAGAAACTTGGCTACTATTTTAAGTAGGTGACCAAATCAGGGACTACCACATCCTAGGTTCTGCAGAGAAAGGACCTAATTATTGGTCACCCTTATTAAATGAGGTTCAAATAGATGTACTTTGAATATTAATAGGCATGTGTCTAATTTTAAACATTTACTTTTTCAGTTTGGTCTTTTGGTACTTGTCCATTTAAAGAAGAAAGGACAAAATCCAGGCTGTTAGTTAATACTGTTGAGGGATTCTACCTCAGTTGTGTTTGCAGTGGAGGGTGTTCCAGTTAAATCTGTATCATTGTGCAGGAAACAGCCGCCAATTTCCTTGTCTAGATTACAAGTGTAGCTTTGTATTCTCACATGATTGCAGGCTAGCCTGGACAATTGGGCAGTGTTTCAGACTGGCTGGCAGTAGGCAGTCAGAATTCAGATTTTGAAGACTGCTTGCTTTCTTTATCCAGACCAGCTACTTTTTCAAGCCCTTTTGGGGGCTCTTTCCCAACAGGGCAATATTAGGCAAGATTGCAGAGAAATAAATTTTGATACTGGCAATACTGTCATCACCTGGATTCAGCAGAATCTTAGGGGAATGGCGTGGTAATGGAAGTCTGTGCACTGAAATAGTTTTCAATTAAAAAAAAAAGAGGCATATTTCTCATTTATTCAAAGACATGGCACAGCATCCAGGATTGTCAGGAGAGCCTTACACAGGCCAGATAAACTAAATTACCCCTGTAAGCCTTTCCTATTCCGTGTGCATCGTCAGGGTAAGCTAGAGTAGAGGGCTGTATATTTTGTACTACTACAGGAACTGGGACAGTGCCAGGGCAGAGCTAGACAGACTTTATGTTCCCAACAGGTGGGTGTAAAATTATAGCTGTAGTGATTTCTTTTTTAGTTTTTGCCTCTACTTCCACTGAGAGTAAAGCTTACCTTTAAGGAGAGATTAATTTCTTAGATGAAATATCTTTTCCTTACAACAGACAGCTGCCACAGGTCTTGCCATACAGCAGTTGACAATAGCTTATTTCTCTGCAAGGTCTTACAAGATTTTTAACTCTTGGTGCTTTTTTAACAATATTTATCTATTTTGGGCTCCTGAAAATTATTTTATTGCAATATTGAAACTGGCATTAATGATGGAACTGTTTAATTTAAGGAGGGGAAATAAATGAATTTACTACCCTGTAACAGAAAGCTTGCCCTGCCTTTGCCTTCTATACCCAGCCAAACTTTTAGAGCCGTGGGAAGATATTCTTCATTCCTTCAACTGACTAGTCAAAAGACTGCTATTTGTAACAGGGTGACAGAGAGAAAATCAGTGCAGATTATGCAAATTTAATTTAGTCTTAGGTGAAAAAGGGGATCTGTAACTGAGCTTTACAAAAGTTGCATGTTGAAGTTTATTTCCTAGGAGATCATATTTGTGGTAAGCAGTTAACACTACAAACCAAAGAATTGCTTATTGTCCAAGAAGTCCAAGACATTGCAAATACCATTTTCATTACTCCTTTTGGCTACTTTTAATTTCAATATTCAATGGGAGATTTCCTAGAATTAGACTTCAGTGGTCCAGACAGGTTTGTGCATGGGCTTCATGACACACAGATATGTCCATAGCAGGCTTGTTTAGGAGTAACTCTAATGTGTAGGAATTTTCTTTTAATGACTTCCACTACCCCTTGTTTGACCTTTGCTGTTGCTTACTCTGGAGGGTCAAGGCACTTGTTAGTGCACTGAACTCCCACCACCTGCCAAAAGTGTAATCCTGTATCTTATGTCCTGTTACCAAGAGAAGCAAAACAAAAATGCAGACCAGAAACATAGTTTTTGTAAACACTATAGTTAGATCAAGATTCCCAGTTTCTGGTAAACATATAATTTGAGGCACAGAAGTGTTAGAAGTGTTTGTCTGCTTAAACTCCTGTGGAGTCCTAGCTAACATCTAAAAGGCACAGAAACATCTAAAAGGCAAAGAAGATAGTCACTGTGGAGCTGCTCAGCTCTGAGCATATTTATATAAGAGCACTGTACCAAAACTTCTTTGTCATTGTACAAATAAATTTTGGTGTCATTTTGGGAGTATATGGGTAGGAGGGACTTCAGAGGCTGTGGATGAGAACTTCCCCAACTGTGATGGAGTACAAATAAGCTAGCAGCCCCTCTTGGAGCTATCTAAAAAAATTAATTCTAATGGAAAATATTTCTAAATAATTCCTTTTTTTCTAGTTATTTTCTAGTTGAATTCTTGATTACACTCAGAAGCTGAGAATTTTTCTTAGGCTTCCCATAGTAGCTTTTGATTTTTCTCCCTTGTATATACTGGAAAAGTGTTACTATGTGTATCTTCAACTCTACTTTTACTTATTCTCTTCTTTTCAAAGACTATTTCATCAAATCAATCTGCTTTTCTTCCTTGATTAGTGTGTTAGCCCTCACACCATTCTTGTTGATATTTTCTTCCATTCTTCAATTTTTCATGTCCCAAACTGAATGATGTACCAGATAAATTTCACCAGCACTAAATACAGTACACTGAGGAAAAGTGATGCCATGTTCTGGCCTCAAAATTTATTTATTATTTACTTCAATTCCCTAACTTCTTTTTTGCTGTGAAACAGCTTGAATATTTTATCCCATGTCTTACATTTGATATGTCTTTCCAGCCTGTAGTAGTTTGCATTTGTTTTGATGTTTTTGACTTTTGTTGATTCGACCATATTCAGTTTTCAATACTATGATGAACCCTACCCTTTGCAGTCCCAATTATCATTACTAAATATATAAGCATATACTCTCATACCTCATTCTGGTCATTAAGAAGGCATTGAGTGGAATCAGGCCCAGAGTACATCCCTTTAAAACACATTGGGAAGCCAAAGCAATTGTTTTTTCACCCACTGTATTGTAATGGAGTCATTACTTCATTTCATAGGCTGCTGATGGAAATTCTATGTCAAAATCAAGATATACTGTGTTTAGTGGGGTTTAACCATCACTCTACATTCCAGCCACAAGACAGTTACTGTAGCATAGAAGGAAATTTAGGTGACAGGGCATATTTTAACTGGACAATTTTATGACCTCTAAATAGTTATATATAATTTAAGAACATGTTTTTATAATAAAGATAATTCCACAATCTCAAGAATAAGCAATTGCTTTTTTTTCTTGTGACTACTTGCCATGATTGTCTTCAGAAGATGTGTTAGTTCATCAATAGCAGTGAAAATCTTTTGTCTTCTATCATATTCCACAAGCTGTTTACTTTGTCACGCAAAAGTGACATGTTGCTTTGGGTAATGGAGCAAAATGTTGGTCATGAAACAGTTTCTGCCATTACCAACACCCTCTGCCACCTCACAAACACTAGACATGTCTACCATACCCTTTTGCCACAGCTGTTTCTGCCGCTGGTTTTAGTATTTCATTAGTGCTCAAGAATATGCTCCCTCAAATGCAGTGCAAGATGGAGATAAAATTTTTTAGACTGCGTCAATGTAGCTTTTTCTGCCTTCATCTGGGAATCAAAGGGGGCTAGCTGAGTTTATTCTAATCTTATTTCTACTACCTCTGCATTCTTTCCGCTGTTTTCCTCTGAAACAGGAGTCTGTGAATGCAGAGGAGAATGCCACTGAGCCTCACTGAGAGGTTAGGAGGAATGTTGTATGTTGGTGCTGAATTTTCATTTCTATCCTGCTATCCATGCAGAATGCTTTTTCATTTCCTTTACCTTTCTTATCTCTATTAGCACTGTTTCTTTTTATTGCAAATAATGAACTCACAAGCCAGTAATGGAATTTTTCAAACTCATTGCACAATCTTTGATAATAATTAGGGGGAGGCAAAGGTGACTTCTCTCATTTTCAGTTATATTGTACAAACTCAATGCTTTTGTCGAACAAATACAAGAAGATCTGTCACAATGTAATGGTGGATGCATTTCCTTTTTTCTGCATTTTTTTTCCCTCTCAGGTTGTTTTCCTCACCATCATATGTGTTTTCTTTTAGTAATTGGGGAGGGGACAAGGAGAAAGAGATATTTGTAGCCTCTTCCTAGGACAGTTCTCTTAGCACTAAGCACACTGCTAGGATGAAATGAACTTTAGCAAGCTTTTCAACTGAAGGCTATTTTATTTTTATATCTAAGAAATATGTACTGAGTAGTGCCAATATTCACATGTTCTGTCCATCATCACTCATGTGATACAGAAATACCTTCTAAATGTAATTATATCGATTTTGAAACCATACAGTTGAGTTTGTAAACCTCAAGGTAAATATACATGCTTCAAGAAAAGAAGACCAGACAACACTCATGCACTGGATCCTGGATTGTCAGTATTATTGTCCACTCTGCACCACTTCCCATCCCAGCTCTGTTTTGGGTCACAGAGCTTGGCTTTCTAAGCCACCATGTGGGTACAACTCTGTGAAAGAACACACTCAACAGGCTGCCCCCAGAAAGATGAGAGTGTAAGGCTGCCCTGCATCTGGTGTTTTCTCTTATGATTCGTAACATTACATTGGTAATGTCAGCAGAATTTACCCCTCAAGCATCCTCATATTGTGCTCAGGCAACACCCAGCTTCAGCTTAAAGCTGCAAACTGGCATAGATTACAGTACAGTCAGTAATCACATTGGTCAGTCTGAATCCAGAGACTGAAATAAAACCACTAACTGGTAATTTTGTCTTGGTGCCATGTAAGGACTACAGGCCACTTGGTAAGAAATGATTTGCAGTTTTCACATAAGCAGTTTGCCATGTTGGGGGGACTACCTGTGATCAGAGTGGCTGTGCCTCACTTATCTGGTGTAGGAAATGGTCACCTGGTTCTTTTTATTTCCTTTTTTTAAAAAATTATTGTTCCAGTGCTCTTTTTGTTTAACAACCTAAGCACCACTGTAGGTGTCTTCTGCTAGTTATGATTTTGTCAGGCACTAACAGAAGCTACCTTTTTCTTACTGGCACGACTGAAAACATTCTGGTAAGGGGAAACAGTCTTGTACATTAATTCCTAGGCACAGGATTGAGATGCAGGAAGTGTAGATCTGAATGAGCCCTGGGCTCTGAACTTATTTGTAATCAACACTCAGTTATCTGTGGATGCTTTAACCAGATTGAGGTTAATCATACCATGGAAGCAGAAATACTTGAGCTCTCTCCTTTCCCAGCCAGCATTGGGCTGCCCATACTCAATAGCTTAGGCCCAATGCCAGAAAGAGGCAGCTGTGCTGCCTTCCCAGCCAGCTTGAGTCTGTGAGCAGTTCAGCCACACTGAGTCTCAGAACACAAACTAATAGCCCTAAAGACTCAGACTCATTTTGTGGAGTCATCAGGAAGACTTCAGGTCTGTGCTCCTATTTCCCACAAGGAATGGGACTGCACAGAGGCAGTTCAAAGCCAGCCAGGCTTATTGAGTGCCACCTGAACATCTCTGTACAACTCTGGAGGTTCCAGGAAGATTTGTTCGCTCAGGTTCAATGCCAGCCTAATAAATTCACTTGTCATCTTGTCAGCATGCCTGCTTTTATCATGCCTAGAGCTAGCACCTTATTCAGAAAGAACCTTTTGAACTCAGCATTAAGTTTCTGGTGAAAGGTATTGCAGTTTAGCTTATGGTGTCTCTGTGCTTCAGATCCCAACCCTGTCTACTTTTCTTATGCTTTGTGCATGTACTGCAATGGGACATAGTAGCTTTTTAAATGAGATTTATCCTGCCAAGTTACTTATAGGACGTGAGAAATCACCTGAGTTGTGAGATGAAGTAGAAGGAATAACCAAGTGGCTGCATTACCTCTTGCTTTTCTGGTGTAATCTCAGGGAATTCACACAATATTAGCTGCTGTAGAGGTTCTACCCAGCTTTCTGCTGCTCAGTTAAAGGATAAGCCACCACAGACCATACAGAGGGGCACTCTTCATGGAGTAGCTCATAAATTATAAACTCATATCCTTGATTCTTAGGTTAAGGCTAAAAACTTAAATACACATTTCTTTTCTATGAAATGAGAGGCAAGTAACCCTTCTTTTGTATGGCTGTTGACCAAAAGTCATAGGAATTTTGTAAGGCAATGCTCATTACAGCTATCTGTTTTTTTTGAATCAGTGCAAAGAGAAAGGGCAATTTTTGTCTGTTTTTCCAATACTTCCTAATTATGTTTAAGTCAGTGATATTCTACAAAGAATGTCTCAGAAAAAAGCTAAGGGAAAAGTCTATAGTGGAGGTTAATAAAATGATGCTAAAAGATTTCCAGATTTGACACAAACCCATCAAATAATATTCCCTTTGCATTCTCAGGAATTAATTGAAATAATCCGACATGATACCCTATATGAAAACCTTTAGATGTCTATATTTATAGGAAGATAAAGAACATGCTGTTCAACTATTCTCAAGTGCCAGTCACAACCTATGCAGCTGACCCAAAACCTAGCAGGAAGCTGTGTAACTCAGAAAGTTTGGCTCAGACCTCTTAAGCCTGAAAACTTCACTCATTGGTTCAGGAACATAAGCAAGTAGAACTCTGCACACTATGACACTATATAGATTGTCATGCCCCATCCAGCCAGACACGAGTGCAGGAAAATAAACAAACATATTTAAGGTAGCATGAGTGTATTATGAAGACCAAGTAACTCATTCAGGTCTATGGGCACGTCAGACTTATTTGTAGAAATGTGATTACTTCTGTGTGGGTCTATAGAAAGAATCCATGATGGAAGGCATGTGTCCTGAAAGCATTATAAAGACTCTGGTACAGCTCTGAATCCACAGTAATTACCTCTATCTTTCAGCAAGCTGCACTGGTGCCATGACACTGCTTCCAGCTCCTGAGGTAGCTGATTAGCTCTCTGGTAGTGCATTTACCAAGGCAGATGTGTCCTAAGAGGGCCATCTGCTGTGTTCCCCTGTGGTGCTTGTTTGGGTTCTGCAGTAGGAAGTAGAGCCAAAATAGTCACAGCCTTAAGTCTACACTTACATTTCAGAAACAATTTTTTCAGTTTTATCTAAGTTTCTAAATATAGTTTGAGTGTTTCTAGTGGGATCTGTGCTACTAGCTGAGGCAAATCCTTTTGAAAATTCACTCCTAGAAAATTAATTGTATGCATTGAAATGTTGGCTGTTGAGTACAATGGGACTGTTAAGCAAGACCGTGTCTGTTTTCCCAGGAAGAAAACCAAAAAGAGAAACTTGTCTATCTCTTAGATTGTTGGATTTAATCTAGGAAGAAATATTTGGTTGAGTTCAACACCAAGAAATCTGAAGTCATCAATCTTGCTCATCCAATAAATGCATACAAATAAGAACTATATGTAGATTGCTGTAGGAATTAAAACTTTCTTTGTTTACCCAGCCTGAACAAGTTTTGATGTCATTTGTCTATGTTTAATAAACCAAAAACAATGAATCTGAATATTAGCTGCAGATTTCTGGGAAGGGGAAAAAACCAACCAGCGGATGCAAGGGTGGGAAGGCAAGAGTTAACTCCAGAAGAGAGGAAGGTAAGAGAAAGAAAATACAGTGAAGGAATCTCTGAGCTATACACCACGGGAATGCGTGGAGAGAATGCAGGATTATGGGGTGCTGAGCCAGAGCCTCCTTTCATCTATGGAAGTCTTTCTGTTGACTTATGCAGATACCAAACAAGGCCCTACCAGAATGAGTTTGTGCCTCTGTAGAAATATCTGAAGCCAAAACAAAAATAATTACAGTACTGAATTGGTTGCATTGGCTGACTTCTTTAGTGTCTAATGTTCTTTGGCAATGCTTCATCCCGATTATTCCATCTGGAGATAATTGTGTGATATCATCCATAAAATTAAAACATAAATCAATCCAAATAGTGATCAGCCTCATGAGCTGCTGTTTAAAAACAAACATGGAAATCTAGCGCTCCCTGCCTTTTTAGCCGGATGTGCAAAAAGTCAATGAAGTGACAGGACAAAATAAAATAATGAAACTTACAAATCTTTCATGAGCTGTAACAGTATTGTCAACACAACACATAGAAAATAATAGAGGAACTCTATTTTTTCCTTCTATTTTGTTTAAACTATTACAATAGGCAATATTTGAACCTAAAAAGTTTTTGTAGTTGTTGGAATAATGTCTTCAACTTTGTACAGTTGCAGTGCAGCAATAAATTGCTGACTTAATGCAAGAAATCAATTATTAGCAACTGAGAAAAGATATTCCTTATGGAAGAATAATTTTCTTCTGTAGGCCTGTAAAGGCGCCAATAATGTCCTTATGCCCCCTTTCTGTCAAGGAAGGCCATTATATCACTTTATGTGATACTAACTTCTACCAGGTAGTCTTTGAACCATGAAGAACCAATTCAAATTCTATAATGCACAGTCTTGAGAAAAGATTATTAGCAACAAAGATTAGCAGCTATTAATTTTGTTTGTTAGCAATTGACTTTTGTTAAGAGAAATATAAGGGGTTGACCTAGGTCATTTTGGAAAGGGACAGTTAGGAGATTAATTTATGCCTTATTTCTCTTGTCTCATTTTGGAAGTTTTAGGGAATGTTATAAATGGAATCGCTTCAAGAGTCTAACAGTCTCTAAAATAATTGTAGTATTTTAAATGTGATATAACAATGCAAATTTTAGTATCTTCTGTGTGTCTATATATATATATATATATTTATACATACATACATAGTGCACACAAGTGCTTGTGGAAAGCACCCTTAGCTCTCTTTTGGGGAATATTTCACTGGCTATCCCTGTGGTAACAATTCTCAATCATACAAAACTGCAGAAAACAGCCAGAAGGAATATGGATAAAGTAGTTACCCATAAATGTTCAACTGAATCTCCATGGCAAGATGTACACACAGAACTCAACTGGATATGTTTACTGCAATCCAAATCCTAACAACTTGATTCATTCTGAATAGAAACCTATTGTGAGAGCAAAAGATTTCCTCAAAGCTTCTTTAAAGTTAGAAAAAGATAAGATATTTCTAACCTTTAATAAGGATTGTACACTTTCACGTCTTATCTCTAACAACCATGTATTACAAAAACCAGAAAACTATAAAACATAAATATTAAAATCAACTATATATTATTGTTTTATCTAGACATTAGTCTCAGTCAGACTTGCACTACTGTTTTGTTAGTAGATACCACTGTACAGGGCTTCTAGAAAACCTACAATAAATTGAATTATAGAGTTTCATCAGAAAAAAAAAAAAATATATATATATGCCATATCTGGGATGCTGTTTTTGCCTTCTTCCTTAAAAAGAAATTGAATTAGGAATCACATTTAATACTTCTAATATTACACTATTTGATATGCGTATCTATGTTGATACATGCTTTATATCTCTTTTTGTATTTATGTGTATTCAGTGTATTCATATATTGCCTTTATATTTCTTATCTATATACACACTATTTGATTAATAATTTGATAAGATACTAATCTAAAGAGCAATTTCAGATGATAAGATCATCTCATCTGGAAAAGAGAAGAAAGTATAAACTTGATTCTTAAGTTATCCTGAAAGCCCTGCAAGGCATCATGTTTAATGTGGTATAGGAAAAATAGAATGACTATGTCTTACTGTTTTTAATTAAAGGTTTAGATCTTTCTTTACCAATCTTCTCTGACTACCTTTTGATTGGGATTGAAAGATTCATCTTTCCTTTCAAAGAAAATGAAAAGATGGGAGAGACATTTTCTGTCAATCCCAGAATAAATTTCCATAAAAACAGATAAGAGGCCAGAAGAATTGGTAGCTGGAGAAACAGTGACATCCGCTCAAATGTGTTTGAAATACATTTGATGTTTGCAATTTTGCTTAGAAGTCAGTATCTAATTGTCAATATTTCAACCATATCCATCACTCTGGCAGCATATTGTCTGCATCGGGAGTTTGTTAACACAAAATAGAGAATAGACACAGCATTCAGCTCACTGGGTAACGGCAGAACAAAAGCTTTTGTTCTCCTAATACTTAGATAGTGACTCAAGATTAGAAGACAGCATTTTTGAAATTAGAACTGGCAAATTTCATTATTACAGCAAGAGAGAAAGAAGAGTAGTTGACATGAGATGACATCTGCTTTTTAGAGTTATTAGACTATACCCTGAGGAAAGAAAATAGGAGGGACAATATCTCATCATTTTGCAATGGGTCTTCATCATATGGCTTGTTTTTAATTTAAAACTTGGCTCAGGTAGATCCTGAAATATGGAAGCAAGTCCAACTGCTACATGCAATACTGCAGTTAAAATCTCTAGAGGTTCTAATGCTGACTGTGTGACTAACTAGCTGTACTGCAGAGGTATCAAGCTTCACCTCTGAGACTTGGGAGAAGGTAGATGATGTATATGACTTCATTACATACACAGGCTGATGACTCATTTAAAAAGAAGAAAATTAAAATGGAAAAGCAGTTCTGTGCCATCCACTTCATCCTCTTACAAATACCAGCTTTCCCTTAATAGAAGATTACTTGGACTTTTGTCCTACAGGGAACTTCAAAATTGTTCTCTTTTAAAATCTCATCCAGAATGTCACTTTAACTTCATTCCTAGTTGCTTACTAGTAATAACACTGTTCTGCTGCTTAACTAGTTCCCTTTCTGGTGCTTCCAGTTGCCAGATGTTCTATCATCCAGTCCATCATCTCTCAGCCTATCCTGGTAGGTAGGTAGTAAGGTAGGATATGGCTCCTTGCAGATTAGAGGCTCCTGCCAGATTTATTCTGCCCTGTATTTCTGTGATGGTTACAGTGTAGTCATAAACTGTTTTATATTAACCTACTAGGACAAGTTGATTTCTATAGACACTGACTGAGACTCTTACCAAGGAATTTTTGCCACCAATTTGGTGCTTTCTGCAACTTGTATTGTTATGGCCTTTGGTGGTATGCACTTGAATTGCAGTGTAGTGATCAAAACCACAGCTTTATGCTCCCCTTCTGGAACATGCAATTATAGTCTGCCAGTTGGCCACAGGTCAATGCATTATTTTTATTTGTGACTTTTGTTAAAGTTGCAGAAAGCCATTAAATTATGAGGCATTATATCTGGGACTGAATGAGGATCTCAGAAGGGCTCCTGCTTACCTTAAAGAGTCTGACATAAATCCATAGGTGGAAAAGGAGTGGAGAGAGAAAAGGGAAACAAAAAATCATGAGGAAGTGAGACTTGCCTGATGTGCATGGGATGTTTAGTTAAAACATATTTTGCCAAGTGTGTATATGTCTTTTACTGAAGCCATGCATGAAATTTTTATGCAAGGAGAAAATTAGCTTTGTAGTAAATGCAAAAAAACCCCAACAAGCCACAAACCAAGACACAAAGAGAATATTAAATTCCTAGTGAATTGCACTGTGCTGCATAATTGGATGAACTCTATCCATGGATAAACCCTGTCATGGTGTAGAGCCTATTTCTCCTCAATGTTGTCTCTGCCAGAGTCTTGAAACTGAGCCTCCTTTGGGGGAATGGAGAGAGCAGAAGTGCTGACACCACAGCTTCCTCCTTGCCTTCTCTACGTTCAGATGGAAATTACATTCTGTTCTCTTAATAGCCATGTTTCTTACTATGCAGTGTAACCAAGTAAGCTAGGCAATTTGTTTACTGAATTTCAGTGTGTACATTTCTAAAAGTTTGAATAATCAGTGGGATCCTAGCCTAAAAACATCTGATTTTCTCAGTGGTCCAACACTACCTATCCTTTCACAAATGTACTTTAATTGAAACAGGCCACACCAGGGTGTGCATTAATGGGCTGCTGTTGTACTGCTTGGGTGGTAGAAGGTAATTGGTCTCTGCTCCAGTGCTTCACAATGCTCCAAAGGCATGTGCCAATGCTCTGTTAATGCACACCCTGTTGTGACACTGCTTAATTAAAATCTTAGGATATCAAAGGCAGAGAGCGCTAATGAAGAAGTTTCTTTCAAGCTGGTAAATGCAGCGGTATGACATATTAACCAGTATAATGTATGAGGCCTGGTCCTGGCCTGAGAAGGCTCAGTCGAGCCTGTGAATAGGAAAGGAGCCCAGTCTAGGGCTGTATCCATCCTTGCTGAACTGTGCAGGGCTGAACCCAGGCTTCTGCAGGCAGATCCAAATTGTTTTGTGCTTTTTTGTATGGATCTGTTCCTTGCCTGATGAATCTGAGTTTTATGCTATCAAATGATAATCAGCTGTGTTATGAGGTATTTTCTAATGTGTAGGCAGATTTTAAATAAAAAATATTAACTCAAATTTGCTTATGTAAAGATACAATTTTCTCCCTCATTTTCATTGGGTTAAATGAGATAAAGTATTTATAAATAAATTATTATTATGGATTTCCACCAGGAATATTGTTTTTTTATACTGTTTGTGCCACTATGCACATTATACTGCCAGTTTATGATCACACCCATGCCATCTACAAAATGAAAATAAAATCAAGGGCTATTTCTTTATGCATTTGGAAAAGGAGACATACACAATTTGTCAGTTTTGGTTTTGTTTTTGGAGAGAGACAAATGCAACCTGCTGAAGGTTTTACTGTGAATATAAAAGGAGATACTGGTCTGCTGTATGTGAGTGTATTTTCTCTAGGTATGAAAATGTATGGACTAAACTAGTCATCTGCCTCTGATGGCATGACAGAGGATAGAGAGAGGAGGTTTGGCACCTCCAGTCTGCCAGTTTAATGTGAGCCTCAAGGATTTTGTTACCCTAAACCAGTCTGTTGAACACTTGAGCATTGCAACTATGGAGAGGTGTGTGGAAGTGTTGTGTCTTTTAGCTGCCTGTGCAGGTACAACTGTGCAACCAAGAATGGTTACACTGCACTGACACACATCAATGAAAGAATAAGTCTTGTTAATTCTTCTGATTCTTCAGGAAGTCTTTAAGATTCATTGTCAAGGTACCTGCTTATCTTCTCCTTTGTGTATTCAATTATACAGTCTAGTTGCCTTAAGTCCAGGGCAGTCTTAAATTCTGTAGAGATGGCCATCAGAAGTGGAAGCTGAAATATGATATACAGAACAATACTGGAACCCTAGACATGGGCCTTAAACTCTCTTGAATATTAACTTCATATATGATTTTCCTTGTGAGCTATGTACAGTTATCTATTCCCTTCCCTAAAGCAGCCAAACAGCTACAGTGTCTTCTCAAAACTTTTCCAGGAAAACTATGTTTGAACATTCTGCAGTTATAATAGGCCTGTATGGATGCTCTGCTGTAAGTTAAGTTAAAACAGTTAAGTTTTGTCTGGTTATTGAGTATGTCAGTTTAAATCAAGAAGAAATGTCATTAGCTTGCCCTTTTTTTCAGCTCAGATCTACCTTAAGGAGCTCTTCAGGGAAAAAAAATTGTGTTTCAGATGGTTGTTTATAATGTCTATAAAACAGATAATCATGTCAGTTCTGCTGTTACTTTTTTTATGGAGAACTAATCTCCTTGGCCTTAAAGAGCTTAAAATTGTTAAAACCTCAAGAATACCCAAGAAGATCCAGGGGAGAATGAAATGGAGGCTTCATTTCAATTAGAGAACAGGGACTCTCAGAATTTGTTGTCTGCTTTATTACTTGGGAGCATTATCTCTGTCTCTGCTGATATCTGCTTTCTTTCTGGTGTAATTCAGTAACGTGTAATGTGGCTTTAATCTTCTGCTCTGTCCTGTCTGTATGCTGTGAGTCAAGAGAGACAGATGAGTTGGGAAGTCAGGGGGCAGTGGAGCTGCAGCACACAGCTGTGTGCCTGTCAGGTCCCTTCAGTCATCCGTTTGATCATGCTGCTTTCAAGGCCTGTAGAGATCAGAAAACAGCCCTGTACACGCCACCGCCCCCAGGGAGAGAGCTGGTGAACCTCGTCAGAGACACGGGCAGCAGAAGAGAGAAGGTCTTCATAGAAAAACAATTTTAGGCCTTCTGCTGGTGAAATAAGGTCTTGTCTGATTAGAAGGGGGTTGCCAGTACAGTTATACAGTATAACTGCAACAGCAAGTTTTGCTGTAGGCATTGTGGTTTATACTGGAAAGAATCTTAAAGCAGTTCTTAAATGAAGTGATCTGTCCTTTTATGTCCCTATAATTGTATTTCCTCAAAAGAACTTGCTGATCCCTATAGGTGTTCTAGCACATAAATTTAGATGTGGCATAAGCCTTAATAAGTAGGGCAATGAATGTGCTATGGATGTGCTATCTGTAAATACAGAATTTTCCAGGCAGAATGCTTCTTCCTGTTGCCTTTTGTAGGTCTAGGCAGCATGGAGACATTGGATAGATATACAGACTCAGGAAGGAAAGGGAAATTTTACAGAGCTTTGTACTGTGGCCAGCTGAAGTGCAAGAACTGCCTTTTCCAGTCATGGTCTTACCCTGCAGCTAGATTTTCACCTAAACATAAATTTTCCCCATCCTGTTTTCTCCACAGCAGCAGAGTAAAGGCACCCTTTATGCCTTCAGGAAAAGGTATATTCCTCTGTCCACAGTAATTCTGCAGGATGTTATATATAGTATGTGCCGGATCTCGTGGTGCCATTTGAAACTTGCTGACATGGAGATGTACCACATCGCAGCCCAGCCTGGGCTTTTTATGCCTCTCCTTTTCTCCCTAAGGAATTTCATTCTTTAAAGTTATGTTATACATGTGCTATGGGGACACAGCATAGTTCTTTTCTTCTTTTAGTGTTGTAAGGTGGTTTCTGTTAAATTTTAATGTGTTGGTTTTGATGGTCCAACCTTTCTTTTGTTACCCTTGATGTTGTCCTGACCTTCGTTGAGCCCTTATCCTAATTTTTAAACCATATCCCAACTAAAGATCTCTGAGACAAGATCCAGCTTCTATAAATTCAGGACTTGTGCATGCTTGCATGTGTACGTAGATACAGACTGAGACATAAAACTGAAATAACTGTCTCTACATTCTTTATAGAGTTTCTATCAAAACTGTCTCACAAAACTGCAGCCAACACATGTGGTCTTATGAAGTTTCATGTTAGTCTTCACAAGCTGACAAAGAGTATGATTCTTCAACTAGCGAATCCTTAAAGCAACACAGTCCTTCTCCTGTGGTGATTCCAGAAGCTCCTTGTTCAGTTAAGAGCTCTAAAAGGAGCTGGTTGTAACATGACATACTAAACTCATAAGCAGCTCCCAAAGGAATAATCTGACTTTGTACTTGGACAGAGGACATTTTAAAATGATGTTGCAATTACCCCCCAAAAGTAGTGAGGAATCAATTTGTAATTCTTTTAGAGAAGTTACTTCTTTAACCGTTTCTGCTGAGGAAATAAGTATAGCTAATATTGCTACTAATGGCTGCTGAAGAGCCACAGAGTACTTCAAGTCAAACATAGTTATCTGTTCAAATTCTTGGCTTTATTCTGATTACTTACAGTTCTCCTACAATTTCAGCAACATTCAGCAGATTCTGTTGTGATTCTTCACAAACTAATTTGTGTATTCTAGATAGAAGTGATTAGGAATAGCATATGGAATGTCATCTCAACCTCACTGAGTTGATGCAAAGGAAAGGCATGTTTGTACAGTATTCGAGGGCTCCCAATAGGAAGGGCTGTTGAACAACAGTTCTTCAAAATATGTGCATTGTATGAGTTGTCACATTGCTTTCGTTGCTCAGACATCTGCTTTGCTAAGCTCAGTAGTAACTTCAATCGTATCCACACTGGGAAGTTGCAGCAGAATAAAATTTTTGCTGGTCATCAAGCCATCAGAGGAATACCCAGAATATATCTGGAGGCTCATCAGCTTTATTTTATTAGTGGAGAAAACTTTGGCAATTGTTGCAATGTTCTGTGCTCCTTTTAAGTGGTAGATTAAGTTTGTAGCTGTGTTTTGGAAAGATCAAGAATGAGCTTGCTGCTGTTTAAGGCTCACTGCTTTTGACACAGAGACTTAGTTTGGAGTAGAGGCATTTTTGGGGATCGGCAGCCAGAGAAGATTCTCTTAAAACTGAGTTCTTTTGCATATCTGGATATTGCTTTGTTAGCATGTTGTTGATTCAGGCTGGCTTCAGAGCCTGCTCCTGTTCTCTAAATGAGAAAGACAAATTTATTTTGCCTGAGTGATAGTAAATTTATGTTGCTAGGACTAGAAGGAACCTGTTATTGTTGCTTCTTTAAAGCTCTCTTTCCATCTGTTTTATGTTTCTTGGTGTTGGTGAACTCATAATAATCTATGAGGCTTCTTGACCTCCTGTTTCGTCAGGCCCTGGATCCCATACCAGAGAAATGGTAGCAGGAAACCACAACTTGTGTGTCTGTGGCTTCAAGGCTTCTTGGAGCTGGGAAGAGGAGTTGCTTGTTCAGATGTTGGCATGGTCAACATGTGGTTGAGCCCCTGTGGTTGAGCACTTTGCTGTTTTGTCCTGTGGCACTGGCAAGTGCAGGCAGACAGATATGGAAGAAGGGTTGAGAATGCTTGTAGGTCAAAGGTCTATGTGAAACCTCTGGCCCAAGTTGCTTCTCCCCCGACCTCTTGTCCAGTTGCACTTGCTGTGGGATGCAGGGGCTGCACAATCTGGTACAGAACCGCTAGCTGGGGCCCAGTGTGTGTGCATGAGCTACACAAATCATAGGCAAATAGAATGATGAAGGCCTTATCTTTCCTGATGTTCAAGGCTGCTCAAGATGCAGAGACAGTTTCCAATACTCTGGAGAAGCCTGCAAACCCTGCTGAGTAGGCAGGATATTTTTGTCTAGAACAGTTGGAAGAGTTATCAAGTAAAACAATACAAAGTTAAAATTGTATCTGAGAATCTGAAGATTAAGTCAACAAACTTAGCAAGAGAATTAAAAAACACATGGGCTTTGGAGTAGACCAAGTGAACTATGCTTCTCTGTGTGCATGCAAAAATAATTTCTTTAGTGATTTTGTAGTGTCAGAGATTTTGACAAGTACATTTGTACTCGTCTTCTCCCAGCCTCCCCTGTTCTATGTTCCTTTCCCCCTGTCACCTGAATGTCAATGTCACTTCACAATGGGGTTCCTTTTCATAATAACTTTCCCTTGTTGCTGGAGCACACAATAGCCACCTAAATAGTGAAGGAACATAATGGGGTACACTTTCAGCATGGGCAATTAGATGTGCAATTCTCATTAAGAATAACAGGACTTGCAGTAAGAATTTTCCTCTATAAATCTACCAGCACAAAGCCTTTCCCCTTATGAGCAACAGATGGGTTTTCCATAATGGCTCATTACCTCCTTGCTTTGTCATGCTGCCAGAAATGAAATATAAAGTTATTTATGGATTGAGAAAGATGCACAAGTCACTGTAGATCATTCCTTGCCATATTTTATAGTTTATCTGGTTAGTACTCTAAGTCTCTCAGGACTAGCAAGTTTCAGAAGATGACAGAGCATTACATGAAAATTAAGATGAGTGTCCTTCTGTCTGGTTATTTATCCTGATGGTCTTGCATCTCCAGGGTGATGCTATGGTCTCCACTGGGACCAGTAATTTGGGTTCTTCAGTAGAAAGAAGGCCATTTCTCAAAAGAAATTTTGTCAGATATGACAACTCATTTCTGTGAAATTTTACTGTTAGGGGCAGAAGGCAGCACTGTTTTACCATGCACCATACATTTGAAAAGTTAGACAATTTACTTGATAATATTCCTTATTTGAAATTGGCATAGGGGGATGGGATCATTGCTTGACACACTAGTGAAAGATGCTATTCTTTTGACAGCTGACGGTGGAGGCCAAGAAGGAAGGCAATTCTGATGCAGGGAGTTCTTTTACTTATAGGCATTCCATATTATTAAACTCTTTATATTGGAATTTATAGCCTGGGTGTACCACAGATTCACTATTATTTCCACAAATCCTGGCTAAAGAACACTTTCTACTGCAAATGTGCTAATCTGTCACCTTTCATAAATAATATCTTTATGGTGACCTACATAGCCATCAAGGTTAAGAAGCTGAGGGCAAAATTTTAAATATTGTTTTAACACTACATAAAGTAAGAGTTTTTCTCAAAAGGATCAGCAAGTGAGGCAATCCCGGTACAGCTGCAAATCCTCTGAGAAATGTGGAGGTCTACCATCAGTTTGAGAGATGTGCTTACTAGTTCTTCCTGCTTACATTCAGAAGGGCATTTTAAATGTTTTAAAATGTAATTGAAACTGGTCTTACCTCAGTAAATGTTTAAGTATTAACCTGAATTTGGGTAGTAGCAACCACATGCTTCTGGACCAAAACTTTCAACAATAAGCCAAGTATTTTGCTTATCTTTGAGCTCAGATTTTGTTCTTATTGAGTAATTATGCAATCTGAGGAAGTTCACTGAATTAATCCCAGTAGCAGGAAAAGGAAAGCAGACCAATTTTGCTCAAGAGTGAATAAAAGTATATTGGAGAGGGCTGATGTATGTGTGGCCTACAAAGACTATGGATCCCTATTCAAAAGCTTGCCTATTTCATAGCTTGGCAAATTCAGTGCCCTGTTCATAAACACAGTAAGAGACCTTTCTTCTTTTGTAATCAGGAATGCTTTCTGCATATGCTCCTTTGGAATGTTGCAGTGCTGTTGCATCCCAATCTGTGGGAAATGCCTCTGTGCAGCTCATTTAAGGTGTAATATAGAGATGGTCACAGGGCAGTCTTTACATCTTCTCTCAGTGATGTTAAGCAAAGAACACAACATGGGTGGACCGTTGGCAATGGAAATACTCTGTGGCTGAACACATGCTCTCTTTCTGTTATTTATACAAGTGATCTCTCAAGGTCACATTCTGTCAAATGCTCTGGCCCATGGACAAAGACAGGGCTGTAAAACTGGATGCCAGCTAAAAAGGGTGCTGTCTGTTCTCAAATGACTCATCAAGAGCTGATCCATGCCAACCTGTTTACCAGCTAATATCCAGTGGCAATGCAAGGTACTGCTAACACAAGAAATGTAACAGAAAGGAAAAAGTGGTACTTGTAAAAAAAATCTTATTATTCCTTTATTGTAATGGAATTACAATTTATTGTATGTAATCATTTAAATTTCCGGAATCAAAATTTGCATCAGTTTGCAATGTCTATTTTTGTCTTTTTTCAGTATATTCTTTTTATTACATTTTTTATAAATTCATTTTATATTTCCTATAATCAATGTACTCTTTAGTTCAAGACATTTTTCTCCTCAAGCTGAAGAAACCACAAACAAAAGGTTTCCAAGATTTCATGTTTTATTATTCTAGAAAAAAATTAAGTACTGTACAAAATACTTTTTATTATCAAAATTTAAAAAATTGGGATCCACCTTTATCTTGCCAAACTATCAAGGCTACCGTCTCTAACCTTTTTATATATGTAAGAAACATAAATTGTTTGAAAAGACCATTTTTCTTCTTGTTGAAATATCTATTTTGGTCAACTCATAGCATATTTTCTTATTTTCACTCCTATCCCATGGTTTGGAAAATGTTAAATGTTCTTGTTCCACAGTTTAGCAAAGGAAAAAAAAACCAAACCAAAACAAACCCAAACAAACAAACAAAAATACAACAAGGCTCATCTTTCAACTTCTCCAAGTGTTTTGTCTGCAACATTCCTCAGCTTCAGTTACCTTGTGACACCACAGATCGGGAAGCACATTGAAGTGTGATCAAAGCCCTCCTCAGCTTTTGGATTATACTTGTAATTCATTATGAAAGACCATTTCACTATGAGATTTAAACTCTGTTCCACACAGAAGGGAGACTATTTCCATATTAATATATTCCCCCCTCTTCACTGTGGAATTATACTGACTTCAGAAATGCCAAGTGTATGTCTGTTTAACATTCAAAGAGCATGTCAAACTGTTTAAAAAAATAATATTAAACAAAAAGTGTGCCTTCCCCAGTGTGTATTTAAAATGTTTGAAACTATCCCAAGAAAAGGCCACTGATTTTTTTTTTTTTTTCCCTTTAGTTGTATTTCACAAAGCCTGTTTATTAGCCACCTGGTGAGCATTTCTGCACCTACAGCTAGTCTTAATAAATCACTGACCATTACGTGCTGCCGAGTATACTCAACCTCAAGTTTCCAAAACCTGCTTGCCTGAGCAAAATAAAGGAAGGAAATTTCCAGGGGAGGCAGTTAATAATTGTGCATGGTATTTTAAATCCAGATGCAGTAAAGTGGAAGCTTGTAATGCTTCCCCCATTCTTGCTGCTGCAGTTATAGAAGAAGCAGATGCTGACTTTAGGTGACTTTGAAGTATTGAGTATAAGGCAAAAAATAAATGCCTAGGGAGGATTTTCTTCTAGCAAGTGACTTGATGCCATAGCTTAGAACAAGAACAGTAATGGTAGACCTGTTAAAATAATGAGTTTTTCTAGGCTCTTAAAGGTATTGTGATCATCCTGGGAAAACTGCTTAATCCTGACTCTCAGAACTGAACACACAGGCAAGGGTGGGTTCAAATAAAAGACCTGTTTATTAAGCATAGAACAAGGATATCAAGCAGTTGAGATGGATTCCCTTTGTCATGCTGGACATGAATGGTGTTAAGAGTTGACTGTAGGACTGCACCCAACACATTCTTGTTTTAGCTTGAGTGGTCGCAAGGGATTCATTGAAGACTTCTGCACCAAGATCTCTGCAGAAAGAGGCAAGGCATCACTTACCTCATCACAACTTTTCCCCTCAGCCTCTTGCTTGATGATCTTGTCCAGATTAATCTTGCTAATTTACTTACAGAGAACACTGGCAATAATTTTAGGGATGCTTAAGCCACTGCCCTGCCTTCCTTCCTCCCCCTGTGCTTTTATTTGAGCAATAAAGTCAGCTAGAACCCCATTATCTTACTGGGTAAGTGTCATGGTTTGACACGAGAAGAGAATTTTTTTTTGGTAAGCAAGCTGATTAGTCTGGGAATCATTCCCTTAGGATAAGCCCCCAGGGGGATTGCACTTGAAGGCTAAGTGCCTGGCCACAGATCATCTGCTTTCATGCAGGTAAGTTCATCTGAATGAGACAGACTGTTATGACTCTGTTTTCTAATATTGATAGCAGCTGTCTTAGTGAGGGGAGAAGTGGGTGAGCAAGGCTTGATTTCAGAGGAAATCTCCAATGCTACAGTTGGATACTGCCAGGAGATTTTCTGACCAGTTATAAGTTTGAGCTTTAAATCTGACAATATTTAATCTTTGGATTTGTGTATTGGTTTTATGCGTAATCATCATCATCATAATCTTTCTTTTGCAACCAAGACATTTTTATTAAAAAAAAAACCAAACTGAAATTCCTTTTGACTCTGTGGCAGCTAGTGCTTTCTATAGTACCTGTGTAATACATACTCCTTAGGAGCTGTAACAAAGCAAACCCTAAGCATGGTTTGTAGAAGAAAAAGTGTTTTTAGAGCTGTATCTGCAGATGCACTGGGCTCCCTGTTTCTCTGCACACTGCTCTAAAATCTTGCTGTTTGTCTCATTCAAGCCTGTTCTTGTTGCTCAACCCTGCAAGCTCCTTACTCCTTAAAAATTAAGCCAAGTCACAAGAGATGACTTCAGTGTGAGTTGCAGGTAACCAGCACTTCCTAAAATTTGACAGTAGGGTAGCACATATAAGGCCTCAGGTCATAATATAGTTGTATATCAGATAATTCTCTTCTCCCTTACTTTTACTGGGCACAACTCTGCAAAACTTCAATAGGTTTATAATAATGATGTCACTGTCATAGCTATTGATTGTTGCTTCAAGTAGCTCATAGGGCTTTATTAATTTCTCATGAGTTTCCTGACCCAGTGCAGCCATGCATTTTAAAGATCCAGGATGCTAAAGGTGCTTGGGCTCACATAACTGATACAAAACTGTGGATCTGTGCTTTCCAGCCCAATGGGAAATGGTACTGGTGTGTAATGACTTGTTGGCCAAGATCAGAAGAACCACAGGCTGGACAGCCTCAGTCCTTGTAACTTAGCTATGTCTACTCCTGACATTACTGCTCAGCTGTGAAGCCCATTCAACAGAATGAATTTAAAACACAGAGTGAATCAATTTGAGGAAGAGAGTGGGGCTTTTGAAATATTTATTGAGTAGTTTTTTTGGGATAAGATGGTCAAAAAGCTGGAGGAAAACAGAATAAAAGAGTCAAACTCATTTTCACTAGCTACTGAAGGAAGAAGATGGAGAGTTGAGCTTTTGCACTCAACATTCTGGTCTTACTTTCAATATGAGATTATGGTTAATAATATGGACCTATTTCAGTCATATATCTCTGTGTCCAAGAAGGAGGAAGTCTGTGCTATGTTATGAGCAGGGCTGGTTATAATGATGAAGCTGGAAAAAGAAAACAGTGTAGGAGTGGTCTTATTTTCTGTTTATTTTTCTATCTTTTTTTAAACACAGTTATTTTGCCACAGACTTCATGCCACACACCCAGCAATGGTAACTAGAAAAGTGGGAGCAGAGGCTAAAGTTCCCCTTTATTCCTTTGGAAAATCAGTGCATGGTTGTATTCCACGCCCTATTTAATGCATGTATTTTAGCTTTTTAAATATTAAAATTCTGTGTTTGGTTTTGGTTCAAAAAGCAATTCAAGGGTGGTTGTTTACCTTGCTTACAGAGCACAAAATAACCTCTCAAATAGTCTGTGGTATATATGTATAAAACTATACAACCCTCTGAGCTCTTCCGAACGTGCCAGGAATATATATATATATATATAGGAAAATATATATAACTGTATACCCATATGCATGCATGGATTAAATCCAGAAGTAAATTTTCTACGTTGCATAAGGCAGATATCTTTGCCATCCTTTTATATGTTATAGTTTCTTATTTAACCCTTCAAAAGAGTGACAGGCTTTGACAAAGAGTAAATTCCCTGAAATAGTTTGCCTCGTGTCAGCTGTTTAATTGCAGTGTGAGTGCCCTGCAATCCAAAAATTAAACTCTTACACTAATTCATGCAAACCTCAGTCTAGTATCTGATATTTTACAATAACAGTGCATAGCATATGAAGTTACCTTAACCTGAAAGACTAAGTATTCTAAAGTAGTTCCATGGTGAGGAAATCATGTTGTTTGGGATAGAATCCCTATCCCTGACTCTAGCATTCACAGGATTCTGGTGGCTCCCTTAGTCATTTCTCAGTTTAGGATTGTTTGGGTCAGCAGACCTATCTTCACTCTTAGTTCCATTACTTTGTTGCCAGCTCCTATCGTTTGCTTTAAAATGACTGAAGTCCAGTACCCTCTTAACATTCTACATTGGAAGGAGATTAAAAACTCCCTGTGTGTCTTGAATTAGATCAAGAATTTGAAAGGAGATGGACACTGAGCTGTCTTCTCTTAAGTGTAGATGGTCTACCCAGATGAGGGTTGGATTGCTTGAAATTTGTGAAGGAAAACAACAAGAGAAAAGAGAAGAAAAAGGAACCACACTCTGCTTTTCCTTACTTTCAAACTGTTCTCTAGTGAAAGGATGTCAGCTGCCAGGACAGTCCCCCTGACTCTTTGCAGGTGTGCTAAATATGCTTGAATAAAAGTTAAAGGGAAAAAAAAATGCACTTTTAAAAGTGTTGCCTTTTAAAGAGTGTAGACTGTATTTAATTTCCTCAGTTGTAGTCAGACTTTACACCACAACTTGCCTCCAGAGGTCTCAAAGCTCGGTTAATCATTTTTCTAACACTTTTTTTCTCTTCTGTTTGGAAAAAGCAACTTTGTTGAATCAGAACCTTCTGTCAAAGTTTTCAATGACACTTCATTTTGGAAAATTTCTACCTCGCACTTTCAATGGTGCTGACATTGCCGGGAGTGAAATAATTTAATATTTCATTTCAAATCAGCATTTCAATTTTTAATACAAATATTTCAAAGGTTATGCAAAATGAAACTTTTTAAATAGGAAAGACGTGTTGAATCAGAACCTAATTTTGTCACGAAAATTCTATCCAGTTAGGAGAAATGGTCTGGTTTTGTGTTTGTTTGCTTTTTTTTGCTTGTTTGCTTTTTATTCAAATGGAAGTACGAGCAAATATTTAACTACTGAAATTGTTTCCATAATAGAAAATCTGGGGACATTTATAGCTGTAGCAAAAATCTTGATGTTTATCACATTGATGTGAACTCACCATAGGGTCTGCTGTGCATTGGGGTGATAATCAGTTACATGATGGTATTCCAGCCACAGTGAGTGGGAACACTTTATTCTCCTAAGGATGGTTGTGGAAGAAGGTGTGCACAGTCCATATCCTCCAGTTGTCTGCTTTTCTTATGGCAGTATAAACAGTTTTCCAAACGTAAAGAGATCAGTACATCCATTTCTACATCACAAGGCATTTCAGCCCAATGTTTTATTCCATCCCAAACCTTCTGGAGGAGCAGGAGCACATAACTTAAATCACTTCTCAACTTCATTTAAAGATGTCAGACAAAGGAAAAGTCATCTCATTGTTAAATAGGGATTTGATTGTTTTTCCAACACAAAATGTCTGCCTTCAATTTTCACATGCTGTATTTTGTGCATCTTCATAATGAGAATTTTTTTGTCTGTATATTATAAACCACAGGCCACTAAGTCCCTTTCCTCCAAAAGGGGACATACATTCTTTCATTGTATGGTTAATTTTCCATTCTGTAATGCTGTTTTCTGGACCACGGTCAATTTTTTAATAGGCATTAACAAGCAGTGGGAAAATTGTGGTACTCAGCATATGTTTGCTTATTGCTACAATTACAATACAATACAATACCCCATTACAATAACATCAGGCTGTCAGTGAGTCTCTTTTGATTACAATTGAGCTGTGATGTCCCACACCACATAAGGGATTTGGCCTTTCTCTCTTTCCTACTTCTGCACCTAGCTCCATTCCATGCAAGGGGTTTGTAGGCATTTTGAGCAGACAGAAAGATGCTTTTCAGAATTATTCAGCACAGATGTTGAGTCTAAGTCCTTAGCTAACCAGAAGTTTAACAGAAAAGCTTATCCTCCTGTTATTACATAGAAAATATCATATAATAATAATCTACTTCTTCCATAACAAACCAAGTCAGAGAAAATAAGTAGCTCTCTGAGCCACTTCTACAGGTCTTTTCATAGCCAGCTGTGAATTGTTTGGGCAGAAATTGGACAGGAACAGCTGCTTAAACACCTGCTACGAGGCCTTTGATCTCTCCTATTACAACAATAACTTTTGAGCCTTTGAAAATTTACTCATCTGGAGAAGAAGATACAGTTGAAATTTCACTGCTATCAGAGCTGCTGCCAAGGGTGTACATGCTAGAGTGGTGATAAAGTTTCCAGGTGATTCTTTTATGTAGGTGCATAAATTGACTTTCAAACTGTTCATGATTTTGTGGAAGTAAATATCCCTGAATGTTTTCCTGTAGTGAAATGTGGAGTAGAATGTAATTGTCATATTCTGGTTGTTATACATTCTCCTAGACTGGCCAGTACCACACTTCCAGGCTGGTTTGCTCTAAGGACACCATTGGAACTGTTTTGCTCTTCCCCATAGTTAAACTGTACAGGGGTCAGCAATTTGGACACACAGAGGGTTATTGCTCTCCATGATCTGCTGCTCAGGAGGGATTTGATTGTTAATTTTGCTTTAGACAATGTATGGTGCTGTTTAAGTGATGCTGTGTGCTCTCTGAGCTTGCATTTATTTTCACTTAAACAACCACTTTCATGGAAGTATGGGAAGGAGAGGTATGATCCCCAGCACAGAAGCTTAACAGCTGCCTTGATTTTCTTGAGCCTCATGGGATGAATAGCTGGTCCAATTATCCTGCTATAAATGGAAGAGTTGTAGTGGGACAATCCTGTGTGCAATTAATACTTCTATCATGTATGGGAGCAATTTCCTGCTTAATTTTTCCTAATCTGGAACTAATGTAATATTGATGACAGCATTTGGCATATGCACTACAAAACTTCACACCATTCTTTGTTATATACATTGCTGCAACACTGATACCTTGAAACCTCTAGCTTACATTATTATGAGGCAAGGGCTAAAATTTGAGGTTTTTTCATAGTTTCTAAAGGTAGAAAAAAATAAAAGGGGAGGAATACTTCTAGGTCAATAAAGAAAAACTGGAACCAGTAGAACTTCTCATGTTTTTATCTGTTCCTGGATAGCTTGGGGTCTCAGGTAGCAAAACCAAGATAAGTTTGAGTGTGTAGTTTCTGAAACTGAAATCCCCTACAGCCTTCTCTTCTCTACTTATAAATAAATATATTATCAGCCATTAATAAATCATTCCAATAGTAAATAACCTTTTAACAGAGCAGTTAATTTGTATGAATAATTGAGGTTACAATTATGTGGGTTCCGCGTCGGTTTTATAACATCCAGCTGGGAGAAAGCAGTTTTGGGGAGGTAATAAAATGTCTCTATTACAAACTTTTGGAATTTAAAGAATACGGGAGGGTTTTCTTCACCATCCTTAGTAATTAAGTGTAATTTAGATTTACTTTGGATTAGAAACATGTCCATGGAAAAACATATTAATCTTTGAAACCTACACTATAAAGCTCATCAACATCTCCAGCAATCAAAATTAAATGGCTTCCTTAGACATATATTTCTAAATAATTACATAATTTTAATTTTAGGAGATCAGAGTCAGAAACTTAGTAATTTTGAAGACTGTTGTTATTGCAGATTGTCTTTAAGTTTGTCTGACATTTATAGAAAACTGAAATTGGCTAATTTTATTTACCCTGACATTGTTTCCCCTTCACTCCCAAAGCAGATCTTTCTCAGAGACACTCAGTGGTACAGGCAAAACTGAATTTTATTGTTCTAAAGATGACAGGCACACTTTTCAGTCATAGCCAAGGACAGGTGATAAGATGAACTGGAGATGCAGATAGGAAAATAAGTTCAATTTTCCAGCTGTTGATAATGAAAAGGTGTCATGGATTCACAGGGGACAGTCGCCGCTGCTGGCATGGGATATTAACTCCGTGCAGTAGCTGCTACATCACTTATTCTAAATTCTTTGACAGAAGGAACAGCCTTAGTTCTGCTTTTTGTGATCCTGCCTAGGTGAGGCAGAGGACAAGGCTTTTCCTGTGGTGCTGCCTCTGTGCCCAGGCCATCCTTTTAACCCTTCTCTAGCTGTGTATAGTAGGCTATCTTCCCTTTTACTTAGCTAGTTTTGCATTTTGCCTCTGCCTGGAACTATCTTTGCCAAGAGCAGGCAAAGTGAGGCTTTCATCAAAGGAAAACCAGCAGCATTAAGAAGGAGTCTTTACAACCTGGTTAAGGCAAGAGAATTTACCAAAAGTTATCTGTAACTGAAAATGTGGTCTCGTGCTGTCTTATCACACTGAAGTTTTCTGTTAGTGTCATTTACTAGGAGGAAGGCTGCTCCTAGAAACAGAAAAAAAAAAAAAAAAATCACTTGGACTAGTTAATTTTATAAATTATGATCAAACAATGCACTGTCCTAGCAGCTATTGTGACTCTAGAATCGTCCAGACCGTGCAGTTTGAGTATAGGTTCAGAAGATATCTGCAATGAATTTTCAGGCTTTCTTAGCAGGTCTGAGGGTAATTTTTAAGGTCAAGGCCTGGCTAAAAAGGTTCTGTTGGAATCTATGTCTGTAGAGCTGGAGATGTCTAAAGACTGGATGGGAATCACTAGGGACCCTGCCATCTACTAGGAGCTCTTAAGAGCAGGATGGGAAACCCATCTCAGGCCTAGGCAAGCACACTTACTCTAGCTTTGGGGATAGTGTAAGATGCCTCTAGAAAGCCATTCAGTTCTAGCTAGAGCATCACAAGAATCTGAGTTTTTGGTGGTCTGACCATACAAAACTTTTCTTACATTTTTGGCAATATTTTTCCTGTCCGATGCTTTTATTTTAAGCAGAGCTATGTCTACGTAGTGCAGTCATAAGTCTTTCTCATAATCACAAGAAGGCCTTTTTCCCATGGTGTAACACTTAACCCTACTCCTGTCACACCAACGTCCCCTCTGCAGTTTTTTACTAACCCTTTAACTGGGGAATACACTAATTTCAAAAGTAAGAGTAATTTTCACCAGAAAATGAACTGCTTTTGAAAATGTCAAAAAAGAAGATAATTTTGCAACTATGTAACATAAGTTAAACTTGATCTTTCATTACAAACTGACTTTCCCATGACTTGTTTAGGTTTTTTCAATATTTCCTAACTAAAATTAAAATTACATAAAATTCCCAACCAAGTCTAACAGTGATATGAATTTCTGAAAGTGTGTGTGCTAGTATCTAGCAATGCCTAGCACCCAGGAAAAAGGATGTCAAGGAAGATCCGTGTGCAGTTGAGTAGGGGGAGAGGATGATGAAACAGCTGAGTCAGATCAGTCTATGCCAAAATATTACCTGATGGTTTCTTAAATTGCCATTCAGCAATTTAAGAAATTCAGCATATATGTGAGAGGTCAGGATACTAGGAAAGCCAGAAACTCTCTGTGGCATTTATATCTTGAATTGTCAGCTTATTGAGGCACTGGGGAAGGGAGAGGCAAGAAAAGGAGGAATCTTTTCTTGTGAATCAATCAGATTTATTTTCAGCCTACGTTGCCATGGAATATGATGCCCTATTATGCCGAGTTCTTTGTCTTTACACACACCAGCCTGGACATAGTAGCAAAATTTCCCTTGCCAGACTCATTTTCTTGAACATTGATTCACATTAGCTGAATACCTAGCACTTCATATTTTTCACTAAACTGAGTTGTGTTTCCCCAGATGCTCAAAGTATTGGTACCTATAAGAAAATATTAATCATTGAAAACCAGAAGCAGCCCAACATTTTTGACAAAGTGCAATGTGAGCAGTCTTATGGTCACAGCAAACAATGTAAGCAAGATTTTTAAAAGACCATGACAAGTTTACTGTACCTATAATCCAAATACTCCCAGTAATTTGAGTAAATAGTAATATGGATGCCTGTTAAAATTCATTATGGTCCTATGAACAAAAATTTTGGAGGATACCACACTTAAATCCCTTATTGCTTACTGCTACATTAGGCACTTGTTATGTGATAAGGTAAATCAGGTGTGTTTATAGTTTTGTGAGTTACTATTATACTTTCAGAGATGGTAACATTTACTCTTCTTACCCACAAAGTTTAGGTATAATAATTTAATTCTTTATTCATATACAATAGCATCTATGATTCACAAATGGGACTTGAAGTTAAAATGACTCTTTGTTTTGAAAGTAGTGGGTCAATTTCTGGACAAACCTTTGCGTCTTAGAATTGACTGTGATTAACCATATCATGTTAACCCATATCATGTTAGCCTTTGAAGGTTACTATCATTTTGGATGTTGTGAACAACAGCTGTCATAAAATGCCTGTGAGATCTGGAATCTATTTTGGTGTTATAGACAGTAAACAGCAATGAGACTGCATAGGTACTGCTACTTAGTTGGTTCTATTTGCAGTAGGAAAATTGGCTTTTCTGAAATCAATGGCACAATTTTGTGGCTCAGCCAGGAATGGCCAGATCTTATTCTGGATATCCTTATGACCCCTTGGCCAGGCATCCCTACAAGAGACCTGACTTTTATACTACGTTGCCAAGTTCCTTATTCAAGCTTTATTATAAAGCTGACTTAACTACAGGAAAACTGTGCTGGAGGTCTATTTTTTTCTAGTTTGTTTGAGTTCTAATATAAAGAAACTCAAAACATACAGGAAGCTTTGTGTATCCTCTATCTCTTTTCAAATGTTATAAATTCCATGCAAACAACACAACTTCTCCAGCATAATGATAGGATAAATTGTGAACTTTACCTTTTTTCATTCTCAAAGACTACTTTAAAACAAGCACACAGAAAATAACTAATGAAATTTTTAATCTCATCTGACTCCCACTTCATTTAGCAAAAGCAAGATCTTTGTTATGCCTCACTTGTTGCGTAGTAACCAGCCCACTTTGAGAAATGCAACTATGCAAGCTGAGAATTAGGACTCATTAAGCCTTTGCTGAGGGCTCATTAGGATTGCATGCTGAGGGTGCCATCTTAATTAGGAATGAACCTGACCACCTGAAAGTAATTCACACTGGCAGCCAACTGTAGTATTTTCCAATTTTGGATTTGTCTGGCTTCCATCTGCCAGCTTTATTCTTAGCACTGACTTTCTGTTGACATCAGCAGTGATGTTTCTAATATCATGAATTGCATTCTGTCTCCTGGGTGCAATCAAGTTGGACAGTTCCCTTCACAGTTTGGTTCTGGGAGGAGGCTGGCTGCTAGCTGTAGAAGAGTCATGGTCAAGAAGAAGAAATGGAAAATATCAAGTATAAGACAAGACATGAAGTGTATGAAGTGTATTTCAAGTATACTTTAAAAATTAAGAATTCAAAACAAAGTCCCCTGCTTCTTCTTCTAAAAAATTTAAGCTAACAAAGCATGCCCTTGCACTCTCTGCCATCACTGAAAGTACTGAACTGATGCACGAATGGTGCACAGTATTGTACTTTGCTATGTTTCCTAGAGCCAATTTCACCTATTTCAATTCTAAGATATCTTGAAGAGTCTGTGTTAATGTAACCTACTAACCAAGCAACTGGAGCTTTAACTGGAGTTTTATTTTTATGCTTGTTATATCCTGTGCAGCCACAGGACAAAACAAGGTCAGTGTGTGCAGATGCTATGTAATTATGTTTTGATGACAGGGCAGTGACATAAGCGAGTCTGCCTAAGAAAACCTATAGACTCTCAGGAGCATGAACAAAAGGAATTGACTTAGATTCTCTGTGAGATGCAAAAAGCTAAAAGGGTTGGAAATTCCCTCCCTTATTTCAAATACAACATAATACAACATGGAACCATAGGCATACTGCTAGTCTGTTAAATATAGGGGGGGAAAAAAGAGTTAATTTAAACCATAGCAACACACTTGTGATTGTCACACTGTACTGCAGGCAGGCACATACCCCCCAGCAGCCAGGCTAATAGGAAGTGGAAATTGCAACATATTCAGCTCCATTGAGGTTTGTTTAGTTTTAGCTCTGACACAAACATTTACTGCTATAATGGAGCCACATTTCCTGAAAGTTAGGAATTAAAAATTGAGACAGGTTGTACCACATTATGTGAGGTTAATGGAATGGTTTCCCCAGGAGATTACTTTTCCAATTGCTTCTGTAACTCAGACTAATAGGAGTATTCAGTATGCTGTACTTCTTGATATGTTGATTTTTCCTATTGAATAATAGTACTTAATAATGTATTTAAAATCTTACCTTTCACTCAGGGACTTCCTGCATGGTTTGTTGCCTTTCTATGTTCAGGGTGAAGCAGAGTCACGTTTTAAAAAAATCTCCTCTAAGAATGGATAGATGCTAAGTGGACAAATGGCTCTAAAAAAAAAAATTGGTTGGATTTCAGATCTGAAGAGAGGTTTTAAAACATTTCCACCTGCACAGAATTTTTTTAGAAATGAAAACTAATCCTCAGGGGAAAAAAAAGAAAAATAATTGTGACATGCAACCGTCCCAAGGAATGCAGACTTTACTAACATTCTGAGATTGGATCCAGAAAAAGTAGAAACATAAAATATTTATCATATCTTTGTGCATTTAGTGTCCCTCTCCAGCTCGCACTCACGGACTCTGTGCCCAGCTCATTTTGCACTGTATTTATGGAGAAAACTCATGGAAAAGAGGGCTACTGTTAAATAACCCTTTAACAATGAAGTACACTTGAAGATCTTGTACTCCATATAGTTTTCAGGTGACATCCACATCTCCAAAGAAATCAACAGCCTGGACACCACAGACCTAAACAGGTGTCTTTAGACTCTCCTCTTCTCTAATGGTTCCATAGCACACCTTACTCTGGCAAGACAAGTGTTTCTCACTCAATCTTCTTGGCCTGTGAGCTGTTTCATGTAGAGGTATCACACTTAGAAAATTCTGGATTTCAAAGAGTTGTGTGACTGCTTACAGAAATTGACACAAAGCTATTTTCCTTACCATTCTCACACCTAGTGGTTGGTGCACTATAGGAAAGTCAAATAATTTAGGGCCTTGAATTCCCCAGCACATGTATTTCATATTGCTAAAAAAACAAATCCCAAGTCTAAGGAATTTGAGACACAGTACTGTGGTTAAAGGTTGACCACACCTGTAGTTACGGATGTTTATTTTCTGGATTTGTTCTGAATTTGGATGCAGTTGAATTCCAAGTGCTGACTTTGTGTACACCTATAGATTCACTGAGCTTTTAATTGCTGTTTTACTTAAAACAGTAGCACCTATGTCATTTGCTAGTCTAAGCTATTTGCCTTGGATAGGTTTTTCAATATCTCTAGGAGAAATGTTCACTTGAACATCATCGTTCACTTGAACATGATCCACTAACATTCTCCTGTCTATTTTGATTAACTAATTTATATGCAATGGTCTAATTTCACCCCCTCACCAGTTGCACCTCATCTCTCTTTGAGTGGGATAAACAACAGAACAGTGCAGACAAATGTTTATATAGGGACTTAGTTTGGCTGGAATTCCTGAGTCTTGGAAAGAAAAATTCTTGTACATTATGTACTAGTGGAACTGAGCACACAAATACTCTATTTTGTTGAAAGAAAGCCAGTTATGAATAAGTGTGAACAGTAATAATATAAAAGATCACCTCACTTAAGCTTAAAAATGAATATCATCTGCAAAACCCTTCACGAGCTGGAATAGAAAACCACAAGTGACAAAAAAAGTCTCAAAAGTCTCAGTATTCAATATTTAAACATGACTGTTTATGGTAAAAAGAATTACAAAATGGCAGAAAAGCCTTTTAACATTTAAAAAAGAACTGAAATATGTAAAACACTGAAAGAATTTCTGCTGATTTTCAGTTAAGTGGAGCATTTGGGGATAAATATAAATAAAGAAGTATCAAGGTGCAAGACATAAGGCAATTTTACTTTAGTATGTTTTTTACAAGTTTACTTTTGGGAAAAACATAGATAATCCTTTAAAATGCAGCACTTAATAAGAACCACAAGTAAATTTTAAGATAATTCTCTACAGTGAATCATTGCTTCTCCTTGTCCAGGATAAAATAACCCAACAGGTAATTATAAAGTTAATCCTAATAAACAGATTTTGTTGTTATTTTTTGCCCAGTAAGAAGAACCCCTAGAATGAGTTTTAAAGAGCACAGATTGAGAAGTCAAGGCCTCTTTGTAATCAAGAAGGTATTTAAGGACATTGAGCCAAAATCACTTTGATCTGTTGGATATCTGATGGCTAATGGAGCTCCCCTAATACATCTCTTTTTCCATGCACTCAAAATTTCTGAGGAAGAGAAATCTGAAGCAGGTATAGATGGAAAAAGCAAGAGATCATCATGCCCAAAGTGTTTAGCACTAGAACAGCTGCACTATTTACCATGAGGGTGTGTTCTGCTAGTCCATGACTGTCTTTCTGCTGCTAATAATTGTTCTTTCTGCTTTAATTCTTTCATCTGCCGGCAGCTATGTACTTTTTACAACTAAAGGGATTGTGCAAGACTTTTCTTTTGAATTATTTTGGAATATGAATATAGTCTTGTGTTGAAAAGATGTTTATTCTCTATTGGGATTGGGAGGGATCATGGGAAGTAAAATTTCTAAAGATTTTTTTCATCTTTCTTTTGCAAAGCAGTTGTTGGGACTTAGTTCTGCTGCTTTGTGTTCTTGCATTGTGCTGAACCACTGGCAGTATGTTCAGGAAGAACAGTTGTAGCAATTTAGCGTGCTTAATATACAAAACCAATGAGATTTGCTAATGTTAAATACATTGAATATGGTACTCTATTACTGAAGTCATCATCTCTGTTGATGCAGTTCTCTCCAGATCAAAATGTGGCGTTAAACATCATATCCTTCTTTGGTCATGGTTCTTCAAAGAGCTCTCCTTAACTTCAGATTGTGTTCAATATATATCTATATATAAAATCTATATCTTAGATTGGGAATTTTTGACTGTCAGTAAGGTATGCAAGGGCAGAAATTCCTCAAATATGTTGATGGGCTCCTTTGACCAGGTACTTTCTTTTGCATGTTTTGTTTTAGTCTTTGAATCCCTGCAGGGCACAGTCTCACAAACCTCTGCATCTTACTGCTGTGTTGCTGATTGTTTTGGGTTTTTATGAACTGATCTTCATCTGTCTTCAGTCTTCTTATGCATTATACCTCCCAAAATGGCAGCACTGGTATGAGACAGCAGTCACAACAAGCAGTTCCCTAGGTGGGTGGTTGTTTAGCTCATGTTTAGAATGACACCTTCTCTTTTAGTGTTACTTTGATGAAATGCTCACCTTGAAAATAGTGTATTTTATAATCAGAATTAACTTACACAGATCTTCAGAGTTCTATTCTTCTTCAGTAAAAATAATCTTTTGACTTTCACTGAAGTGCTTAATTCTGGGTAAGATTAGTCAAAAGTTGCTCTTTGTTTCACCAAGATAATCTGAGTGCCTGCTGAAAATCTTGACACAAGTTATGCTCTTAGGGTTGCTCAGCTCATTGGGGTAATTTTGGAAATCTCCAGCTGTCAGTCAACACTTTGTTACAGTAACCTGAGTTGGGAAGTGGAGAAGACAATGCTCACGTAGAAGTGATAATAATATTAGTTATAGTGGTGAAACAAATATGAACCAGTGTGGAATTTCTTTCTGTTTCTTCAATTTTTTTTTATGACACTCCAGTGAAGTGTACACAATGCAAGGGTTTTGCTGGGCAGTATAGAAACCTTGTAAAAGCTGGATTAAGTGTTTGATGTTGTTTCCATTTGGAAGAATTCAAGCCATACTTATTCAGTATTACAAAACCAGAAACCAGCAGTATTTGGTAGTGTCTGCTTGAGGCTCTGGACTAGAACAGTCTTTCACTGGCTTAGTACTTGTCTAGTGCCCTTCAAACTATACCTTCTTCTTCATCCTAAACCAAAAAACTTATTTAATCATCTTGCAAATGCTGCTCTTCTGAGAGCTGCAGAAAAGACGGTTTGGTAACACCAAAATTGTTTAAGTATTAGCAGCTGTTTTCTACAGAGACCACAATAAACATTTCAATGGAGATTTGTGATACACTCTCTTTGACATTCAGCTTTTAGATCTGAGAATGAGACATGTGTAAAGACTCAAAGGAGGGGTTTTTTTTTGTGTGTGTGTGATTGTACCTGTTGTTCAGAAGGCATAAAAATAAAAAAGGACCATTCCCCATGAAATTATTTCTGTGACTGCATGGCACAGTTTATAGTCAAGCTGATGCATGGTATTTAAATCCATGCCTAAAAGCAGATTATGCCTTTTATGACAACATTTGTGTAAGTGATTCATATATACAGTCTTTTAAACTTAGGAAAATATTGATTGCTTAATCTTCTCTCTTTCTACCCAAAAAAGTTAACATGAACATAGATTATTTCATCAAGCTCTCTTTGAAACTATAATTTTAGCTTTTAAGTATTTTAAAGTGAATTCTCCCTATGCCATTTCTTAATCAACATTTGGTCAAGTATAGAATTGTATTTCCTGAATATGAAGTGACATGGAGATGCATAATCTCAAAAAGCTAAAGCATCTATAAACTAACGAAATCTTGTAAATAATATTTTTCTAGTTTTACAAGTGCCATGCTTCTTTAAGCTACAATTGTAAAAAATCTTATGAATGGTAGACAGTACTGTCATTGTTCATATATTTTATAAAGGCAGTGCAACAAACTCATTCAAATCCTATTGACTTCACTGGAGTTACAGAAGGTTTTGGAAATTAATTTCAGTTATAGGACCACACCTCAAGCCATTTTAAATGGTCATAACTTTCAATTTTTTGTTAGTGGTTCTGAAAGCACTTGACAACTGCTTCAGTTTTTCTATTATATTCCTTTTTTTTTTTAATTCCTGAATTTATTTTTGTTTCCATAATATCAAAACTTTGATATTTTTTTGATTGAGATAATTATTCATAGCTTTGTGAGTATGGGGGAAGAGGAATTTGCCAGCTCTCTTAGACCTCCCTGTCAAACCACATATTGCAAATGTAGTCTGAAATGTATCCAAAAAAGACAAACATAGGAACTGAAATTTTAACTCTTATTGGCAGTGACATTAGTAGACTCAACACAGACTCTGGGGTTTGGATATATTTTTCTTGTTTTTAACTAGAGGGATAAAACAACTAATACAGCTTCAATTCCTTCATCCTTTGTGGTATTTTGCTTTCATGGTGGAATATTTTGCTCTTGCCATCAGACCTCTCTGATGTAAACTGGAACTTGTACTTATTTTAAAAGAGCAGACTAAGTCCAAAACACTGCACACGCAAGCATTTATGTACATATTCCAGGGTGCACTCTCTCCATTCAATTATTAGGAACTTGACAAATCTCTGTGTGTTTGTACTCTACCAACTTCTGCAGGGTGCCTAAGTAAAGCAATATATTTTTTTCTTCAAAATTATTATCTCAAGAGCTCTTAAAACTCTTTACTTTGATTGACCTTTAGGATGGAATTGGAATATTCTGTGCAGTGCATTTGTAAACAAGCTGGGGAAAAAAACAAGTAGTAAAATCTGTAAAATCTATAATTATGCTACATATCATTGGTCTGTGGCTTTTTCCCTTTCTGCCACATAATGGCTGAAAAGTCAAATCTGCCCTTCTAATTTCTTCCCCAAACCTGTTGAGTTGGTGATTGGCATGTTTTCCTTCTGGGCAATGTGAAGCAGCAGCAAAGGCCAGGAGAAGGATGGGACAGGGACACCCAAGTGAGTGGGCAACAGGAGATGGCCAAACAGCTGTAGTGGGTGGAATGATGGCAGCAGTTAATGAAAGCAGAAAGAAGAGGAAGGGACAGGCTGGCAAGAAGGTTTCAGGATGACAGAAGGGATTTGCATAGACCAGTGATTCCTGTCTTTTCTGTGGCTTAGACACACCTTAGAAATTTGGCATTGTGTTTTGTTTGACTGAGCTCAGCTCCTCCTCTCTCCTCTGTTTGGAAATTCCTCCTGTCTCTGTGTCCCCAGCCCACCCTGTGGCTGCCATTTCTATCCTCAAAAAGGCCAGGAGTCACTGGACATGGCTGCACATAAAGGAAGGGTAGTTCTGGCAAACTTTATTCCCTTGAGCTCTTTTGCTTGTCAATTCTGTGTTCTCGCCTCAGCAAAGAGAACTACATATCTCATCAGGAGCTGCTAGGAGAGACCACACTTTGTGGCTTTATCTTTTCTATTAATAGGTTCTCCTGAGTAGATGAATATGGTGATGTCTTCCTTTACTGAGGACACATCCTGTTGAGAAGCCAAATTGTTTCTTTTTGTCTCAGACACCAGAATCACATGAGAAGAATGCACTTCTAGTGTCTTGCCACAGGCAAGGTAATGACAAAAATGGAATATATCACAGCAGCCAATGTTGGGAAATTGAGAAACATGTCCATAAACTAGGGATGTCAATGACAACCAGAAGAGATAATATTATCACTGCTGCTCCTAATAACAGAGACACTGGCAACAAAACTAGGATTAGCCTGCCTCTTCTTTTCCACAGCTGTACTTTCCTGCAATGTCACCATATCAGCTTTTTTGTTTCTCTCTCAATAAGTGTAAATAGATTCAGTGTGTGAGCTGAAACCCTGGGTCTCTCTATAATGGTATTTTCCTTGATTTACAAGCACTTAGAGGGCTTTAGTTACCACTAGATTAGGCGACAAGATGTGCAGCTCCTTAAAGCTTGATTTGATTTATTTTTGTGTCACATTTCCTCCTCTCTAGTCCTCCTTTGTTGTCTTTTTCCTAAATTCCACACTGCTATTTAGTATGGATGGTGTGTAGTGCATTGTCACTGCTCACTCATTGCTTACTCCTTCAACATGCAGCAATGTATGCCTTGGAACTGGACATACCCTAGAGAAGTACATCTGCCTTCCATAGCTCCAGCTCAAAGTCAGTCAGTAATAAATCTGTACTGATTGTCCTTGGTTTCATAGAAATACTATCATTTATCTCTGTCTCTTTTGATCCAACATAAACAAGACCACTGTTTCTTGGGAAATGTCATAGGTTTTTTTTTTGTCTGGGTTTTCACCCAGGTTGCAGTTCTCCCTTGTAATAATACATGATCCAGTCTCTATCAGTCAGTCCCAACTATCCAAATTAAACTAGGCAAAATGATGGAAAAATCCTCTTTTTTGAAATCTGACATTCAACCTTCTTTTATCTTTGTCTGAAAAAGCACAAGAACCTACTGATAGAAGGGGGACAGAGAAAGAAAACTTGTTTGGCTCAGTTTTTCTCTTTCTCAGTCAAGCATTGAAAACTGTTGTTCAAAGTACGCTGAGAATTAGGGAACAGCAAATCTGTGCAATTGAAAACAGTTATGTAAATTGAAATGCCAAATTTCCTGTGCCAGATGCAATATGAATTCACTGTAGGGCAAGAACTATCATTAGAGCTCCCTAGGAAAGGAACTAGAATAGCAAAGTAATGATTTTAGGGTAATATGCTGATGTTATTTGAAAGCTGGGATTGGGATGCAAACATTTGTGCAGCATTTTGTTTTATGCAGTCCCTTGTTAATGCATCTGGTATTCATTTTAACACCACTAATCCTAATGGATTCATTTAGTACTTGTGGATGTCACAGGCATTTCCTGTAGGTGTTGTGCTATGATGAAGTACTCGATACTGGACACTTAAGGTGTTAGCACATTTCCTTTGATTCCATACTTTTTTTCATAAGCTGTCACAATAAAATTCCTCTTGCTACATGTTAACAGGAGCAGCTGTATGCAGAGACCATTGTGTCAGCAGTATTTGAATAATGCCATGGCCATGGGGATTCAAGCCTAATAGGTAAAACATTCAGTGGTCCTGGCAGTAAGGAGAATTTTGAAAGCATTTCAGAAAAGCAGTCTTGGTTGCATATAGAGATAGAGCAAATGGACAGGTTTTGCAAAGGTGATACATTTATTAAAAAAAAACCAAAACCAACCTGCAGTCAGTCATCATTCGCTTTATCCAGATGAAATTTGTTTTCTGGCTTTTGTGTGGAAAAAAAGGATATGAGTGGGATAAGGGGGTGGTGTGGTTTGTTCAGCTGGATGCTTGCTCATTCTCTCTCCAGAAATTGGTCTGCCTATTGTATACATTTGCAGTTTGTAGTGGCATTTATTCAAGAATTAGCATTGTCTTGAAAGCTGTCCAAATAAAAAAGCTTGCAAAGTGATTACCTTCAGGTTTCTTGGTGGGGTTTTTTGAGCTTTTGTTTTGTGATTTCTTTGTTGTTTTGGATGGGATTTACAGTATGGTTTAGGAATGTGTGATGGAACTAGATCAAAATGGACTGTAAAATTTGGTTATATGGTTTGAAAAATCATAGACTTTGAAAAAATACTTTTATAGTAGAGTTGTAGCTTTTAATATGTGGGTTTGTCTCACTGCATGTGATCCATAACATAGTAACTTCAAATTAATTCTATAAAAATTCTGCTACTTCTTTTCTCCACTGCAATAAAATAAAGGCAAAAGAATTTTTCACAACCCTGTCCTTGTCTAATATTGTAATATCCATTTCAATAAAATGTCTCACCAACACTAAATGTGAAAACAAGGCTTCGGATCAGTATTGGGATAACACTGACTCAGAATACTGCAGGTGAAGCTGAGTCTTAAAACATTTTATTCTCATTCAGCTGCATCCAATTTTTCCGAATTAGTGTTCGCATCTGTCTCTTCCTGTCAGAAAAGTAAGGGAGTTACTTTGTAAGTATTAGTCGTGTATAAAAGCCTATTGAAAGCTCACAGCAAGACCAAGTCCTCTAAAAGGTCCAGAAGAGACAGAAGTCTGTTTTCACAGCTCCCTATCTTCCAACAGTTGTACTAGCTTGTGGAGAAGACAGGAACACTTTTCAGAAGGGTGGATGTAAAGGAAAGTTATTCTGACCTTGTATCCTTAGCCAGGACTGGGGGAAAATACAGTATCTTCAGTGGCAGAAAAAATCATTGCTACAGATGAGGTATTTTTGGTGGCTTAGTTTGTCATATAGGAGGTGGTGTAGTTTTGTGGGTAGCAAAATTCTTTGTCAGCACTTACTGTGAGTTCAGCAGGAGCAGCAGCTGCAGCTTCTCAAGGCACCCTGCATGCCAAGCAGATCAAATCACCATGAAAGAGACTCATTCTCTTTAAATGTCCATGATATTGCTTATATAAAATAATCCTAAATGTGAATTCTGCTGCTTTTGTCACTGTGACTGCTGAGAGCTGAACTAATTTATCGTCCCTGCAGTCACTCATTTATCTGTTCAGAAGGGGGAGTTAAGTGGACTCTTGCAGGATTGAAATGAGTAGTTTATTCTCTCTCTGGTTCATGTCAGTGTTCCCAGTTTTTTTTTCCAGAAGCTCATAGAAAGGTGGTCCCCTTGAAATTTAGGTCTAACTGTTTTACTTTTAAAATCATAAAACTCCAACTGCCTTCACTCATGTCTTTTTTGCTAAACTCATACTGTGAAAAAAGATCTATAATAATGCAGATACAGCAGCTGATGACCAAACCAACCATATGATCCATAGCTAATTCATTCCTGTTGATATGAAATAATGGCTTTTCTGAATATGTTATGCCTTTCTTACAGAATTCTTCTTTGGGATAAAAGATAAGTTTCACTCATCATTTTCTGTCTTTACCTTCTCTCTCCAACTCTAGACTTTCTTTTAATCCATGTTGAAATATCAGAAAGCAAATCTAATGTAAACAAATATATATTGAGACATCTTTGGTTTTGTATAACAATTTTATGACTGTGAGTCTCACCACCTGCCTTTCCCCAATTCCTTGATTGTAGACTATAGTTGCATTTTCACTTGAAAGAATATTATTTCCCATTGCACTGTACATTACTGTATCACTGAGATAATGAGATGCTATTTATGCCTGCTAAAAATCACTTTATACCTCTAGGCTACTTTTCACCCTCTTAGTCCCCTGGAAAATAGCTGAGACTGTAGAAAGAAATTTTGTGTATCTCACATGGCTTAAATTGACTGAGAGGAAGCATTGGAATGTACTTATTTTCTTTTTTCTTTTTTTTTTTTTACTGAGTTACAACTCAGGTCACCTGTTAATGGGCTGTCGCCAATGTTAGCTCTGACTTAAAATATGTGAAGTAATTAATTTCTTACCACTGAATGTTGTCAAAATTATTTGGAGAGAAGGAACCTGTTTGCACTATTTTCCTTTCTGTTCCAATCCATCTATTAAAGTGATACCAAATAAAGGCTGTTCCCCATCTTCATTTACTTGAGAAGCCCTACAAAATACATTATTTCCATAGAGAATTTCAACAACACAACACGGGTTGATTTCCATGGTCTCATGGACATTTTTGCCATCTTTAAGGCCTGCCATGTCACAAGAATGTTGGGCCTGGGCTTGTAGGTTTTCCTTGCAGCATTGTGTTCCAGTATTATCTCCCACTACATGCAGATAGAAGTAAAACTGATGCTGTCAAGGAAATCTTTCCTTTATAAAGTACTGCTTCTCTATTAAGGTATATTGTCCTTCTTGGAAAACACATTGCCATAGAGCTAAATTATATGTTATATATTAAAAATTCTTATCAGAAAAATATGTTTCAGACACAGTATCATTCTTTTTATGCTCTTCTAATACTAACAATAAATTTCCACTATTTGGCCAGTTAAAAATATATTACTTTTCTCATAGAATGTATTTCACTTAATTCTTGGTATAATCAACTTTTTTTTTTTTTTTTTTTTCTATCATCAAAAGCCACAGGCAAAAGCTCAGGCAAAGGCTGGGCAACTCCTTTGTGTTCTAGCTTTGCCATGAAGGTCATACCATATACATGAGTCTTTTGACTGATGTTCTTCTCTTTTTAGTACTTCAAACAGAATATAGTATCTGTGTATCTATTTCATAAACTCAGGTGTCTGTTTAAGCTGATAGAATTTGTGGTATATACTACATAGCCATAGATGACCTTAGAAAAGCTTTATTTTAATCATAGGAAAAGCATTGATATTCTTCAGAAAATACTGTATTGTTATTGTTGCTTCATCTAATCAGGAGGTGAGTCTTTGGCTTTATCTGTTAAATAGAGTAGAAGTAGTTTCACTTCTTTAGGTAGAAAAATCTATCAGTGATCTGAAGCTGAAAACTGCTACTTCTGTATCATTTGTCTGTACCAAACCAACTAAGAAAGGTAGAAATGAGATTAATATTGTGCATTCCTCTTTTTGGTTACTCAGGTTTTCAGTTCTTCTGACAGTTATCATGGTCTAAGAAAGATATAAATAGGTATGATGTCAAATAGCATGAAATATTATGAAATATCCAAGCATCTTTTCTTCCAAACAACAAAATAATCTTGCTGTTACCCATTCTGGTGGCCTCAGGAGCTTCCTGGTTGTCCTCACTAGGATATAAATTGAAGATTTTTGTGAAGTATAATTAATGACTATTACTGTCAAAAAGCTTTTAAATTCCTAGGATCTGAATTATGTCCAGAATATGTTGTGGACAGCATAATGTATTGATATGTTCATCATGACATTGATTTGATTTCTGTGTAACCAAGGCAGGACCTCACTTTTAGAGATGGTTTGTCATATAATTTTCACATACTTGCCTTTCTACAAGAATTCTGCATTTCTTCTTTGTAGAAAAAATACACACACATATGTGTTCCTGCACACATGCATTTCCAGTTTCACCTTCACAAAATACACTACAAAGGTGGGCCCACAAACACGGATTAAGAAAGGATATTAACAACTGTACTTTAAAGCAGGCTGCTCTCTTTCATTATGGGTCAATTGGGAAATTAAAAGAATTGATTCATTGCAAACAGCTGTTTGTGTAGACAAAACCCAACAAAACAAAACTAGCTGTGCTGGCATATATCCACTGCATGTCAGTAAAAGCACAAACATGTGCTAGTCACCAGATCTTAATTAGCTTTATGTTCCTAGTTTGAGCGTGCTAGCATTTTCTGCAGCTTACATTATTTTTCTTTCCAATTTTGAAGTTATGTCTCAGCCCAATAAATCAATACAGAATGAGGAAGTAAATATTAATCTTATAAATTTAATCAATAATAGTTGTTGTTAATGTATTTGGTAGTGATAAATTGTTGAAAGAACCAAAATGCTTGCATTTATCTTCTTTCAGCCCTTAGTTAAGAAGATACAAATAATTAATATTTCACAAATCAAGCTTTTCTTTCCAGTCTAGAAATTTGAATTAAATAGATGTTTATTTAAAATGTAAAGGTAAGACAGGAAAGCAAACAAGGATATGACCGCAGCATGAATCATGGCATCATATGGAGGTTATTACAGTTATACTGATACTAGGAATAAGCACATGTTTCAACCTTATTCTGAACCTGGTTGAATATTTTTAACCAATTCGTTTAGATAGAGAATTAAATAGAAATAGCCATGCTATTTAGACTTATGTGGATTGCAAGTGACCTCTGATGAGCAGAGAGCCCAAACTTTGCTCAAAGAAGGTCAAACTTCAGGTTGCTGATGGACCTGTTCTTCAGTGAAATTTTTTAAGAGTCATAAAATTAATTCAAAAAGAAAGTAGAAATATTTTAATGTACACAACTTTATTAGGTAATGTTTGTTATTCCTTCTGAAATTGCCTGGTTCCTTTGATAATAAAATAGCAAATTATAAGCATTAACTAATTAGATTTTCTTCTTTTTTTTTATTTAAAATTTGAAAAATGAATACCTCAGTAAAACTCTGCTATTTGGATAAAATAGCTTGTATTTTGCCTTCTTAATTTAAATAGAACTACATTTCTTGCATTCTTGTTTTCCAGTTAGTTTTTCTTCCATCTTGAGAATTGCCAAATAAAAGCACTACCAAAAAATGAAGAAAACTTATATTTCAAAAGCAGCAGTAAACACTGTATACATTACATATCATAAAGAAGAATCAGATAACTGCACATGTTCTTTCTTTGCTTCCATTTGTAAAGAATGGTAAATTGAGTATAATGAAAGGTAAATATTTTTCAGTAGCATGGGTATGGTTTTTGAACATAATTTCATAACTCTCATTTTGAGTAGTCCTATCCAGCATATCCTGATTGATATTAATCACAGGAGCTGGATATGGTGAAAGGGAAACAAACCCTTGGAAGCATTTTTATAAGCTTGACATTCTCTACTGCTTGAAAGTTTAGTAGTGGTAGATTGGTGTAATACATTCTTGTTAAAAGAAGCATGGAAAATAAAATTACCTCCATCTTCCATAACGAATAGTAGGCTAGCAGGTATTTGCTATTGCTAATTCACAGCATTGGAGACAGAATTAGGAGCCTGAAAAACCTCCAAAGTTAACTTCCAGGTCAGAACCCCTTCCTGGCACTTGGGGAGTCTCAAACTAGAATGACTTTTGATGATTCCCTGGGGTGGGAGTAAGGGTGGAAAGCATTCTCTGTTAACTGAGTTCACTCATGTAAGTGAAGAGCAAATTTTGTTCTGCCTAGTTTCAAAACATTCAAGAGCTATTTTAAATTTCTGTGTTTAGACATGTGGTCTCTGCACAATGGTATGTGTGTTGAACTTGGTGCTCTGTATTCGAGACACGTTCAGCTGCATCCTGCACTGTCAGAGCACCGGCCACTGGAGTCTGCCAATTAAAACACATCACTTGTGTTTACACACTGCACTGAAACGTTGTGGGATGAGATTCTGAAGTTTCTTCAGTCCTGAACTGTAAACTGTAAGGAATTAGTATGCAAGGGAAGCAGGTAGAGTACACTCCTGAATGCTGAGGTATGCAGCCTTCTCATAAGACACAGTGCTGTTGCAGTTCCCTCCCTGTCACAGCCTTTCTTAAAGCACAGGGTCACCTACTGAACTATGAAGACAGACACTTTCTACAACAGTTTCCCTAGAGTTGCCACTTTTTTTTGTTTACTCTTGCTTCTTTCCCATATTGTACAAACATGTCTTGAACACACAAGCTCTCACTGCAGAAAGACTTTAGAAAGTCTGCCACAGTTTCTTCTGGTTTTGAGGAAGCTGTTCTCCTCCTCTGAGTTTTATGAGCTGGTATTCAAGGTTCAGGAATTTGCTTGTTATTTTATCTTGTTGTTTGACATAAGCTAGTAGAACTGCCTTTTTTTTCTAGGAAAAGTACTTTGCCTTGGATAAGTTTCCCTGGAAAATAAATTTATGCTAATATTTGGCAAAGTTGGAAATAAAATGGCTTTGTTCTGAGAACTTTCCGTCCTCTGATATGAATAGAGATTTCTTTATTGGTTGATATTTGGCAGAAACCAGGGATCTCTCTTTCAGGAATACCATCATTTTTCTTAGAAACTTAAAAGCTATTGAAAAAGTTATTTGAAGTTTGATTTGGGGTTTCTTTTTCTGGTTGAAGAGTTCTGGGTTTTTTACATTGTTGTGAAAATAGTTGGCCAGATTTATCTCTGGCATTTCTTCACTGAGACCAAACTCTCTTTCCTCCCTCCGTTCCTTCTAGCAGGTTGTACAGAATTATATCTGACAGTAAGTTTATGGAGCTATTCTCTCAGCTCAGGGCTGTTAGGGCATACTTAAAACATTTTTCCCAGTTTAGCCAACCAGCATGAGGAAAGATGATATGCAAATTAGTAAAGCACCGCTTCCTCACAGATTTTGTGACAGGATGATGGAGTTGAGAAGTGCTCCTTTCTGGGAATCTATTACTATTTAGATGAGTCTGCTACTGCTGAGAACTTTAACTGTCTTCTTACTAAATCACAATAAGCAGCAGGGCCAAAATGCTGGGGAGGAAAGTTAAATAGCTGTATGGCTTTTTGCATCAAGTACAGTTGCATTTGTAACATTTCATTTCATAACAATAGCACTTTCTCATTGTCATTTTTAGTAAGTATAAGAAACATAGTGATTATTTGACCCCTTTAAAATAAATTTTTAATTAATTTTTAAATTTTGGGCTTCTGCATTCTTCATTATTTAGTCCTACTGGACAGATTTATAAATTTGTCTGTGATTCAAAGAGTACACTGAATCCTCTTATTTCATTGTATTTGGAAGAAGCATGATTAGATTACTAACCATTAGCAAAGCAATTGCTATGCCCACAGTGTTATTTTATTTTAAATTCCTCCTATTCAAATTCCATGTGAGTCTATTCCATGCTAATCTATTGCATTAAAAAACACACAGGAGAAAGGAGTGAGGAAAGCCAGCCAAGAAATATTTGGCCTGAATATTATCCTTTGAATCTAATTATTATTCGGGAGTGGCAGAAAGTAAGATAGCATAACTTTACATTCTAGCTCTAACATTTTATCCTAGCTAGTAGGTATTCTGTGTGAAAGTTAAAATTTTTCTTTACCTCAAGGAGGGAGGACATCAGTTTCCTTTTGTAGATATAGTCACATATCTCAGTAGTCATGACATTTCACCTGCAAAACTGTTTCCTTTCCATTGGTCTGGTCCCCCTCCAATGAAGGTATAACTGACTCATAAACCACAAATGCCAAAATCATTGCTGCAATGCACAGCTAATCATCATCTTTCTTCTCTACTGATACTACAGAAACAAGAGTGGTGGAGAAAAGTTTGCCCATTTAGTAACAATAGAGGAAAAAAACCACCCTGTAGTAGATCCAAGAATATTTGATAACATTTGACCAGAAAGAATCAACTTTATAGCTCCAAGAATTATAGGTTTCTTCATATAATCAGGACAGCCACGTAGTTGTGTTTACCTGATGATAATTTTAAATTTTTTGATTAAGAAAGAGTCATAACCGGCTTTTTATAAATGTTTCATAAAAGTTTGCAAAGTTTTCCTTATGTCATGTGGATCAGTTATCAAATTCCCCTTAAAAAGTTGTGTGTGTCAACTCTATGCCCTCAAAGTGTTCAATTTATACAGTAAAAATTAATTCCTTTGTTCACTTCCTCACACTGCTTGGCTTCTAGTCATCTGAGAGATTTCCTTGATCACTGTTTGCTCATAATACTTAGTCTTTTTACAATTTTAGTGGTTGCATGCAATGGTGTGGTTTTCTCTCTACTTAGAAAATCCTCTCCTTCTTGAACTGTAGCTTTTGCTTGTTAGCCAACCAGGCTGTTCGAAACCAGACTGATTATCTTGTCTCTAATGACCACTTTCAAGACACTGCCTAATAGTTTTCTTTGACTCTTTTCATGCTATTATTTTATTACAAAGGAAATGTGATTACTCCCAAAGCCTTACAAAACATTAGTTTTAAGAAAATTGTTATTAATTTTTCTCAGCTCTTCAAAGCTCTTGTCTTGCAAAGCAAAAATTTCTGTTACATAGTATCTTTGGAGAAATTACAAGGTAAAATACGTGAACTACTGTGTCTCATGTTCTCCATAATGGAAATCATGGGGAGTCTGCAGCAGATAACAATATGAAAAGTATAGCTGTATCTTTACCTGAGTGAGGAAGAGGGGGATTTAACCACAGATAAAAAGCTTGAACTGTGGTATTTCATGCATCTCTTCCTTTCAAAAAAATCAGAAGATCAGACCCTCTACACTCTCTCCATAGCCCTCCTCATATGGATAAGTCAGTATACAAAGCTAAAAAAAAGGTTTGTCTGAATAAGTATACATAGATCCAAACAAAAATATCTGACTTCCTTTGAGGAAGTGTTATAAAATCAAATATAAAGTAGCAAGAAAATAAAAATCTCACTCTAGCACAATCCAAACTGTATGTGAGATTATAAATATACTCAAGTCCAAGACTTTTACTCTGGTAATAAAGTAGCTTTCTTGTCCATATCAAAAGTTGAGCTTGAAATGTTATTTACTTGTTACCATAGCTTATTAGTTGAGTGGGCAAAAAATAAATTGCAATAAATAGAAGTCCAAAGAAACCCATTGTGTTTTGCTTTGGTTTGTTTTTTGGTGTTTTTTTTTTTTTAATTGATTTTTTGGGGGGTGGTTTTTGGGTTTGTTTTTTTTTTTTTTTTTGTTGGCAGGTATAGGGAATTCTTTTATAGATGTTGGCAACACTGTGAGACATCGGTGATAAAACTAAATGTGGAAAATTGCTGCAAGTACAAAAAAAGTAAAATTGGAAATTGTTTCTGTGATATTATGCTTTCAGTAGAGTAATATTCCACTTGAGCTTAATTTGAAAGCTTTATTCTCATTGCACAGCTTTTTAAAATGAATTACATAAAAAACACACACAAATAAAGTGTCTAGGTGTTCATTGTTGTGAACAAAGTGTGAACTTATTTGAAATTGCTTCATGCTGGAGGAAATTAATAAAAGCATTGGTAATGATAAGGATGAAAAGAACAAAAGAATGAGAGGAATAAAAACTGTCAGGAAAATTTGTTGATGTAAGGCTCTTTTTACTCTTTCAACTAGATATTGCAAAACATTTGACTGTTCTGACTTTTGGCTGTCCTTAAGTGGCAGAACTACTTACTAAATGTTACTCATTGACTGAACATTGCTCACCTCTTTCCACCTCCTTGCTGAAGAAGTACACTTGGCTCTTAGGGGCCATGGAAGAGACAGGAGAGGGGTTCTTCTCTTGTGCAAGCACTTTTCTCAGTGACAGCAGCTCAGGGGAGCAGCTCCCAGGACAAATACAAGTAGCGCTGATGAGCAAAATGCTCCCACAGCTGTATCCAGCTTCCAAAACAACGCGTGCACTTCGCTGCACAAACTGGGCAGGTCCCAGAGTCAAGCACTTCTGTGTATAGAAAGAGCTCAGAGGCCCTGCTTGCTTTCACTTTCCCTGACATCAGAGCAACCTGATTGCATTTGTTTGCCTTGTTGTTATTATTTTGAATGTCCCTAATACCACTTTTTGTAAAGGAGCACTTCATAGTTCTTCAAACCCCCACTCCATGAATTCAGCTTTCTCACCCCTTAGAGCTGATGCTGACTGGCAGAGCAGCCTCCTGCCATCATGGTGCCTGAAGTTAGTCTTGGCAGGAGTTCTTATAAATTCTTGAGTGAAAATACAACATGTAAGCTTCTGAAGAAGAACTAAAGGCATACTGAAAAATGTCATGCCCAGATTAAAAGGGAGTTGTGCAACCACACATACAAGCAAGTGGAACCCGACTGGGAATCACCAAGAAAAAACCATTGGCAACATTATTGTGAAATCTACCATGATTTTTTTCTAAGCCTACATATGAAACCTTTGAAAAAATAGGCTGGTGTTACAAAAATTTATAAGGGAATTATAAATATCAGGGGAGGGGGAAGTTTATATAATAAGCAGAACAAAGTTTCTCAGCTTCTTTAATCAAAGAATCGTGTTAGAAACTCAGCAGTCTATGAAATTTATAAGTCTAGTTTGATGGCACTGGCATAAATTAATGTTGGCTGGTTTTTTGTAACATCTTTTTAATATTTAAATAGTTTTGTTTATGGCATTACAGATCTTTTTTTCATGAGACAACTGGAAGAAATATAAATTATGAAATGTAAAGAAATTTGAGGATAATTTTCATACCAAGCATACCAAGCTGAAACTGTCCTGTGTAGCAGTTGAGAAATGAGAGTGCAAGTACTTGAAACATGGGCAGAGGATGCTGGAACGATTAATGTGGGTTTGAAGTGGCAGTTCATAAATGTGTGTGTGAAATTGTGTTCTGCAAGAAGTATAATATGCCTTCCATTTTTCACTGAATTCGTTCATTCATTTCATGAATACTTGAGGGTGGAAGAGTGTAAGGAAGCAGTGATGGTTGTTTGGATTTTTTTAATACCAGTCTCCTATGTCTTTCAGGCAGTCAAATCTTTTCAGTGTGGTTTAGTTTCACTATCCATTAACAAAGTCCTACTCACAACTTACCTTTTTTCTGATGTTTCAGAGAATCAAAGAGTGGTTTGTGTTCAAAGCGTAAGCAAAACTAAATAGATGCTATGCAACAAAATGAGGGATTGAGAAAAGTGCTGGGCACAATGCATAGCACTAGGATACCTCTAGCCGTCATTTTGTGGTTAAAATCACACAAATTTATCTGGAAAGGTGCTCCAAAAAATGAAACTTCCAACATTGGTGCTATGGGAGACTCCATCATCCCTGTTGAAGTAGCAATATTTTTCTGAGGGAGTTTGTAGTCTATCAATTGGAATGTTATTGAATCAATAAGAATTAGCCTTTATTTGTCTTGAGGAGAGATTTTGTCTGTCTTTATAGCTGAACAATAAATAGATTACTGTGACTAGAAGAAGTGGTATCTTATGTGTATTTGAATTAAACAAGCTTGTGGGACTATAAGCAGACCATCTACCCACTGTAGCTATTATAACTTTTTTTCTTTGACTGTAGAAAGTGTCTGTCTTTGACTCATGAATCATTCACCATACTCGTAGCACCAAATTTTAGATTAAACAGTAGCAGGAATAAGTCATAGGACTATGGTATGGGTTTTAGAAGAGTAATGAAGAACAGTTGTGGTATTTGTAGAATGGTTTGGGTTGAAAAGGACTTCAGGGATCACCTAATTGTAACTCCCCACTTCCACTAGACCACGTTGCTCAGAGTTCCATCCAACTTGGACTTCAACTCTTCCAAGAATGGGAGAACCACAGCTTTTCTAGTCAACCTGTGCCATTGTTTGTTCACCTTCATAGTAAGGAATGTCTCCCTAATTTCTTGTCTAAACCTGCCCTTTTTCAATTTGAAGCCATTCCCATGTGTCCTTTCACTACAGGCCATTGTAAAAAGTCCCTCTCCATCTCTCTTGTAGGTTCTTTTTAGGTACTAAAAGGATAAGTAATGAGTGAAAGAAAAGTTTTTCTAATACTTTACTTGAAAACCTTCTGGAGACCTTGACAGATAATTCTAGAAGTAAGAGGGTCATTGCGAAGACCACTGAAGCACTGCTACAATAATATTAGCCAGTTTGTATGTTTCACATTTGTTCTTAAACCATGGTGATGGTGGTGGACTGAAGGATACAAAGGTTAAAATTTTGCCACAGAGCAGCAAGAACAGGGGTGAAGGGGTGAACATAAGTTACCTCTCAGTTCTCCAACAGCGTAAATCAGCTCCCTTTTGAGGTTTTCTAACCCCCTTCAGGATTTAAACATCTCAATGGAGAATTCTTCCAGTTGGCAGCATGTTGATATTAATAATGCTGTTGATGGTTAAAAAGATATGTGTGCTAACAAAGGTGTCCTCCCAGGGGTCATGGGAAAAATTCCAGAAAATGTATATTTGGATGAACTTTTGATGTTAATCAAAAACATGTACCTTTCAAACCCTTACATGTTGGGTGTTCAGGATCTGATAAATTTTCAGTCATTCAAATCTGATAAATTTTGAGGACTTCCATTTAGAGGACGTACTGTAGAAGAAAAAGTAGAAAGCATAGATTATAGTTACTTCCAGCTCTGCTGTTCCTTGTTTTAATAATCAGTCCTCCGAACACTTAAAAATATGGTAAGAAATTAACAGATGCGCTGAAGAAACAGTTAAATGAACTTTTTAAAGGGGCCCTTTTTAATGTAAGGATGTGGTGGTTTTTTTGTTCCACTACATAAAAGAGAACCTGGACAGTACTGACCATGTACTGACAGCCATCTTCAATCTTGTCTAAGATGCAGTTCAACTGCTACAGAAAAGTAAAATATTTTTCTTCTCTTTTTTAAAAATTTTCCTCTCAAATCAGCAATGTCACTCTGACCCCCAGGGTTACTATTCTCACTAATATGGTGAGAAGAACAAATTTGGTAACATACAAGGATGGAGAAGTTAATAGTCTGTCCTGGACAAAGGGAGAGAAATAACTTGGGCTTTGAAGCATCCATTCCCCTAGAGGAAAAATCTTTTATATGGCTCATAAAAAGAAAGTAGTACCATCCAAAGAGTGTTACTGGTCTTGTAGAGTTTCAAGGGGTTTCTGAAACAGAGACAGAAAACCAGGGAGAATTCAGAAAGGGCAATTTTGAAGCAGCAACTCGATATAAATAAGTTGGAGGAGGAGGCTTGGACTGAACTTGATCTTACTGTAAATATCTTTGGTCATGCACCCAAACCTCAGAAAAAAACTGAAGCCTGACTTAGCTTAGCACGTTGACAGGGTTTTAAAAAGGAGGTGAAAGGAAATTGCTCACAGATGGTGCAGTGATCTGTGATAATTGGAATTGTAGTACTTGCTTCAAGGAAAAAAATCTCGACTCTCTTTAAATGTAAGTTTGCTGATAATTCACAGGGAACTAAATGCTTCCCAGAAACAAACTACAAATTTTTTAAAGTCTTGCATTCAAGTTAAATTCCATACTTCCACACCACACTTATTGTAATTGTTGACTTAAAACTGTTAAATATTTAAATTAAGCCCTTGGAAACAATCCCAGATAATGCCACATACTAATGCAACCCCAAGACCACTGTTGTAGCTCACTTCAAGGTGGAAGATGAAAGAAGGTATGGGGATACTCTGGAAATAAGGCTTTCTTAATGTTTTTTTTTTTTTTTTTCTGAAGAGGAATTCTGCTGGTTTTAACCCAGAGACTTAAAGTGACCTATTTGCATGGCATAATATTGGTGGCTGGGGGTGGTCAGACCTTGGAGGGCTGCTTTAGTGGCTCTTCAGGAAGCTGCTTTGAATAGTGGAGATGGTGATGGTCCATGGTCATGAAAGGAAACATTCAGTGCTACAACTCCTTGGCATTTTTACCTTGCTGCCTCTTGGGCCAACAGCCTCACAGTTCTGGGCCGTTGCATCCAAATCTGCTGCCTCTCAAAGCAACAGGTACTGCACAAAGATGGTGCTGGCTATCCTGTGATGTATGAAGTAAGAGTGTTGACATAAAATTGCTACAGGACTTGTGATTTATAGCTGTAGGCACTTAATAATTCCTAAATCATTTTGTGAATTAGGTGGAAAAAAATAAACCAACAACTTGCATTTTGCAGAGTGGGCAAAACTGCTTCAACAACAAATGGTTTCAGAGCTTATTAAGAGAGAAAACTGCAACTTAAAGGGATAAGCAAGTGGAGAAAAAAGTGAGTGGGAAATAAGGTCTCTGTCTATCTTTAAACAAAATAAAGTGATAATAGGAGTAAAAATGAGTAAATAAATAAAATGCTAAGAGAAGAGTCAGACTTCTCATAAGTAACACCTACAAATCATGTGTTTGACCCCTTCTTGCATATCTGAATTCATGAATAAAATGTTGTAATTTAAAAGCACTAGGATTAAAACAATCCCAACTAATAAAGCATAGTTTAAATCTCATGGTTGAAAACTCTGGACTGGAGTGAGACAAATTTATCCTTTGAACTTTTAATTGCTTTCTCCCCCCATCATTTTGTTCTCAACATATGATGGCAAATGCAGAATGAATACATCCAGCTTTGAAAAACAAGGCTCAATCAAACCTGTGCAGAAGAACCTACTGCTGTGTGCTAACAGAAAAATGTCTTCTGTTAGGCATTTAGGAAATATTCCTGTACTAGAGAGCCTACATAAAATCTAAATATTTAATCTGATTTCTGACTGATGGGCAAGACCTCACCCAGAAATCTTTTTAATTTGCTGTGATTCTCTTTCCTCTAGATTATTTTTTAGACTAGCATCTGCTTGATAGTTATTGTTCTGTCAGCACGGACCTTATAAATTTTTGCAGGGTTTTGTAGTTCATTTTTGTGAAAACTCATATCAATCCAAAATGTGACTCAATACAGTTGAGCCTTTGGCTTTGCACTGCTCTGCTGCTAATCTCAACATTTATTCCTGGAGCCTCCTAGGTTCAGTTGGCATCAAGGAGTTAAGCTCTACACTCAGCCTGGGTAGAAAAAGGAATTTTGTCAAAAATACGTATTTGCTTTAGTAAGCTGCTTTGATGTTTTGCTAGATGCATGCCCCTTTAAAATTAGTGAATTAGCATGAATTTTCATTCTGTGATAATTTTATTTAGGGCTTTCTTATTTCTCTGAAGTGCTGATATCTGTCTGCTTTTCTGAAAAGTTTAAGTCATTTTATAGAACAAGAATAATTTACTGTAGATCTGTGCATATTTGTAGTTTACAGTAACTTTTAATTATCTGAATTCTGAATTAAGTCATTAATTTTTGAGGATATAATTTAGGAATCTCTCAGGAATTTCACACATTCAGAATTAAATCATCACTGCCATTTCTTTAGTCCCAAATGTAGTGTACATTCCAGCTTTTTAATAGTGCCTAGTATTTGTGCCAAGGACTTATCAAAAATTTTTAGGGGATTCAGAAGGAAATTTCTGCCTTGGCAATGTTGTTTCTTATATTTTCTATCCCACTGCTAGGAGGGAAAGAGGAATCTATCTTTATAGTAAGGCAAACTTTCCAGGCCATTTCTAGTTCAATGCACAGACCACTGTTGAAATTACAGTCCTAAAGATTCTTTATATACAAAAGATACTGTGGTTTATATTATGGCATGTAAGGGGCTGTCCAGAGCCTCCTACTAACCACTGCTGATTTGGTCAGTGTACAGGCAGTAGGAGAAACTATTTTAAAAGAGGATGTGACACACAAGTCAGAAAGAGAGGAGACTGATAGATGGGCTATCTTCCGCACTTTCAAAAATAGGTTTTCATTTGGTTGCTGCAAAATGTGGTGCAACTATCTTCTGTTTCACTCCCTACTGCTTCTAGGTTTTCAGTTGTTTGCTCTTTGTCTGCCTGTGCCAGTGGATTCAGCATGGTGGTGCACCCAATTAAAAAATACCACCGAGACATAGAGGCAATTCCTGGCTCAAGGCAGTGAATGCACAACCTCAGCTCTCTAGACCAGGGGCTATAAAACAGGAGAGAGCTTCCATGTAAAGTACAAACAATATAATAAATCAAAATGCAATGCTGCTCAGTGGTATTCCTCACTACCTCTTACTGGCTTTCTAGTTATCTGGAACCTCCTTCTGCTGTCACTGACAAGAAGGAATTTTGCCAGTGGCATTGGTGGGAGACAGTTTGCTTCCTTTCTGGTGTGGAAATCAGTTCAACAGTATTTTGAGTTCTGTATAAGCTTTGTCCTGAAAATGCCCTTGAGCATTTCACAAACTATGAATGCAATCACAGTTTTGCCACAGGCCTTGAGCAAAGCACAGCCCATTGTGTTTGTTAACTCCAACACAACTCAAGCTGAGAGTTACAAACTGGTGCTTAGGTTCCTTCTAGCACCCAATAAACACTGCCTGGGAAAAATTGGATGCCTTGAGAGATTTAGGAACCAGAATGGTCAACAGAGAGTCACTTGTTTGGTGTAATAGGACTATGCAATGCACTGCTGTGTTACAAGTTAAAACCTACCCGTTCCATCCATACAACTCCACAAAGACAAAAAGATTCACTTCTGGGAATTGCAGTCCACAATATCTTCTTTTCAAGGCAGCTTGCCTGCAGCCTGTCAGCCAAAAAAGAGAGAGTCAATGTTTCTTCTCAAGGGTAGCTTGGTAACTTTTGCAGTAGGGTAATGTCAGTGGCTGGAACACTGATCTAGGACAGAGGAGACAGCAGCTGATTCTTGCCTTTGCCTGAACAGTGAACTCACCCACATCTTGCAAAAGTGAACATTCCATGTGGCGATTGACTAGCGAGAACTCCATATGGCTGGAGCTTTCTTTTTTCTGAAGCTGTTCCACTTAAGGGGAATATGTTGCAGATTCACTGGCCCGGTGAGGGGAAACGTGATACTCGGCATAATTTTTGGATACTTATGAGGAAAAAGGAAAGGACTGGGTTTAAGTTACTGCTTTGCAGAGAGTTTGCATTTGACATAAACCAGCTATGAAGTATGTGCTGACTTTGGAGCAAGACCTGGAACTTGGAACATTGTCCTGCCTAATTTATTGTCATCATTACCTAGAGAAACAAAATTCTAGTTTTTCTCCACAGGCAGCATTAAAATTGGTGTTCTCTACAGTGTGTTATGTATTTGGGGGTCTTCTGAGAATTAGCCTTTCAGGGAGATGGTGGGCCTGATGGAGATCATGGATTTAAGGACTAGTTTTGACATGATCGATGTTTAGGCATGAAACACCTCATTTGAATGTGTACCTAAGCAAACGAAGTTCAATCTTACTTCAGAACTCAAACCTAGGTATTTCAAGCCTCTGACCTCTGGCAAGAATGAGGTCATGCACAATATTGCTGTTCCTGTTGTTCCTATTCATTGTTGAAATGTTACTTCCCCAGTAGGATTTGCAGATTTTTAGCAATTAGGGCAACATTAAACAGGAGGAAGGATATTTTATCTCTTTGCTTTAGGGGTGCAAACATCATAGATACTTGTGTGAAAAGCATAGTGGGCTGTCCCATCTTTAAAATGGTTGTGGTCCTAATTTATGCTTATATTCAAAAGACACTACAAGAAAACAACATAACAGAAACTGCATGTGGCCTCCGACCCCCTCACATCATGTTGGGCAGTGATTCAGCACTGACTCCGACCTTTCTACTGAGGCAGTTGGACAATTTCCTGCTGCAGGAAAGAACCTCAGGAAATGGGAACCCTACGATTCCAGGCACAAAGTAGTAGCCTTGGTTTCCCTTTGTGCTTTCACAGAAGGTCCCATTAACATTAATCAGGGCTAGGGACAAAGCAGCTATGAAACACTTCAGCAAAATGCTACTACACATTCAGAATTAAATCATCACTGCCATTTCTTTAGTTCCAAATGTAGTGTACATTTGGTTTTTATGCCTGCTTTGGAGCTTTTTTTCTGGTGGATTTTTTGATGATCATGTGTTTTTTCTGTAGGAGAGGAAACTATAAGCTATTGCCAAAGGAAGGGGAAGGGATGATAGTGCTTGTAGATCAATTTGAAACATGAGTATCTGCAAAGCAGTCACTGAGCTGCACAGAGAGGGGGTCAGCTTATGCATCCATGGCTAAGGGATTTGGCTGATGGTGGGCAGTCCCAGTCCCTTCTTACAGGACTGCCTTTTTCCTACAGTTTTAACATACTTGGGAGGCATGACAACAGTTTACCAGAGCCCTGTGCTTCTCTCCTGGCCCCAGGATCGTTATAAAACTCTACACAGGGACATGGTACCTCTGAAAGGGGGAAGTAAGCATTCCTCTCTCACCCACACTTTGTCGGGCTAGGTGCTTTGCTAGGAGCCCAGAACTTTTCTTTGAGTTGTCTAATTTCTATATAAGGCTACTGTTTAAAATCTGACAGCCCATACTATTTATTTCCTCCAGAAGCTGAATCTTCAAAAGTGAGCCTTGATCACCTCCTTGAGAAAAACAAAGCTTTGTAAGCACCTACTCACAGGAGATTTAATCCTGAGTAAATCCTGACATCTGCCCAAGCTCTAGCTCAAGCCTTAAAGCTCCTAAGAGATGCAGGATTTCAGACAGATCCTGGGTCTGGTGTTTTTACTAACTCTGTCCAGAAATCTCCACCTGCATCTCGATGCCAGGAGGTTATCATTCTGACTGCACATCATTTATTAGAGTCCCAGTACTCAAGCAGGAGGTTGGTGTATATTTTGGAGGGGGCAGGTATCTAAGCATGAGATGTTTTACTTACATGCTACTATGTCCCCATGTTCATTAGTTATTTGATCTATCCCTCTGTTGCTGTAGGCTCTTAGTTGGGTAATAATTAGCATTGACTCCATGATTGCAGAAGGTTGATTAATTGTTTTATTATATTATCTTATACTATATTATATTATACTTATTAAGAAACTTAGTAACTCTTACAGATAGTCTGATACAGTTTTGACCTAATTGGTCAATCTATCTAAACACTATCTAGTGTCTAATTAAGAAATTACCCTTTGGTAAACAAATCTCCATGACATATTCTACGTGTGTACAACAGCAGGTGTAAGTGGAGGTAAGAATTGTTTCTCATTCTTTCCTCTGATCTTCTCATAGCCTTCCTTGGGAAAATGCCTGGGAAAGTCTGTGCCAACTCTCTGTGGTTAGAGTTGCTGCCACACCCCCCCAAACTCGATATATCTGTTTAGAGCAGGTAAATAGGAGACAGAACTTTTGCCAAATGATTTCACGTGTGACTCTCAGAACATGTGACATCCTTTCAGTACCTCAGTCTGTCATCTGCTTTCTTGGATGCCCTGCTGTTATCACACCTAGTTTCCATTTCAAATTTTTCAGTCTGAATTGAAAGACTTTTAGAAAGAGACCATCTTTTCTGTGTTTTACACTTGATACACAGTGAATGTCTATTCTCAGATCTTAACTTGCAGCAGTGCTAATTGTCCACTGGCATATCCTGAGGGTATAAATGCCACTGAGCTTCAGATCATTTGCCTTTGAAATTTTCTTTAATAGTAACAGAAAGCACTCTACTTTTTGGAGGAACAAATTCACTTTCTAGGATCACTGGTAGAAAATATGTGCCAGAGGATAAATAGTTGGAATTTCGTGTTGCAAACAGTCATTCTAAGCTGCTGGTTCTAGTTAGCACATGTAAATGCAACAGAGCACTCCAATTCCAGTGCCTTTCCTTGATGGCTTGTTATTTTCTGTAGCAAGTCAGCCTGGCTACTTCACTTTCTCTGCAGTCTTAAGGAGCTGTTGATGCATCACCAGCGATAACCTCAGCACCATTCCAGGGAAGAGCTGTCAAGATTTTGTTTTCACCTTCTGACTAACTGCAATTTCGGGGCATTTTACAGAACTTTCATGTGTATTTTCCTGATTAACATCAGGGTTCACAGTGAGTCATTCACCAGTGCAGCCACTTAATAAGCTTTTCCTGAGTCCACCTTAGTGTTAGTCAGAAAAGCACGAGTGCAGTGCAGCTAGTCACCTTATCTGAGAAATGATCACCTTATTCTTTGAATAAAGGATTAGTTTTGATTTGTCTGTGCAAAATGAATATCTGCAGGCATTTTGAAGTGATAAAATTTTACTACTCTTTTTTTTTTTTCTTCTGGTCAGCTTGCATAGTTTGTGGCATTTTGAAGTGATAAAATTTTACTACTCTTTTTTTTTTTTCTTCTGGTCAGCTTGCATAGTTTCACCCTGTTTTACAGAAAGAAAAAAACCATAAAATAGTCATCTGAAATTGAATAATATAAGTGGCCTACTGTGCTATCTTTATGGTAAAGATATTAACTTTTTAGTCTTTCCTATTCTCCAGTGCTTTCCAGACTTAACATCTTACTGCAGCTTTGCTTTATTTTCCCACCGTGTTCTAAATACCTTTTAAAAGTCTTGGGGGGGGGGGGGAGTGTTAATTCTTTGTGCTTCTCAAATACCCTAATTTTGTCTTGAATACTCCCACATTTTCAGGCTAATGAATCTCTATTCCACTGATCTCTTTGTTCTTTCTCTAATTTATACTGTCAATGTTGTGAAAATGCGGTTTTCTCTCAATAGAATTTGAAGCCTAAAGTTAAAGGAGAATGTGACTGTAAATTTTTTAGGTAAGGAACGATGGACTAAAATGCTACATTGTGCCTAATCTGCAGCAGTGTCATGAAAGCTGACCTGTAGCTGTCATGTAAAGTTTCAACAGACTCTTGATTGGTCTTCTATAATAATAAAGTGCAATTAGATGCCAGTTATGGCAAAACTGAACAGTTAACACAGAAAACCAAAATAGTGTCATATAGTGCAAACAAACTGAAAAAGTATTAAAAATAGCATAAGAAAGACTACAAGGCTGTTGAGATTTGAATTGGACAGATATTCAAAGACATGAAAGTCATGTGTCTATTGTGCAAATTTTAGAGGCTAAAACCTAGCCTCATCCAAGACTGCCTGTTAGCAGACAATTATTTCTCATTACCCATATGTATTTTCTGAAGCCTATAAAAAACAATGCAAGAACTTATGAGCAAGATAATTTTGATGAACATTTTTAAATGGAAGCCTCAGTTAAACACAAAAGGATTAAACCTCCTCCTTTCGTCCTATAAAAATGGTATCTTATGGTTTTACTGCTAAAGAATGAATTGTTCTGCAGCTAAGCTAACACAAATTTACTTTGCAAACCTTAGTTCCTGCTTCAGATTTTTTAAAAGAAAACCTCAATTTAACAACTATTAGTATAAAGTGTTAATGGAAGAAGGTGAGCATGTAAGGGAACAAACAGCAGCTGACTCAAGCTTAGGCTGTCTTTAACAAACCAATGAGAAAGATGGGGTATGTGTTCTGTGCAGCTAGGCTTAGCCTGCAATTTGTCTGCTTTTTTTCCACTTAGGCTGAATATTAATAATGTTAGCTATGTAATTTGCCATAAAATAATAAACTTGGAATTGGAGACTGAGATATTATTAGATATGCATTACTTTTTCTTTCTGTTAATGCTTCCCAGACTCTCCCCTGCCTACATCCTCATTAGTCAAGACTGCAAGAAAATTAATGGCAACTTGCATTTTCCATGCACTTTCCTCCAAAACTCTCTTTGCTTACTTCAGAGCTCTCAAATGACTTCAGTACAAGTGAATCTGCCATTTCTCTATTTATTTAACATTGGTTTGCTGAGTTGTGGGTGGAATGAATGGTATGAAAATATGTAGCTTGTGGTGGTTGGAGGCATTTTCATCATATTTTCCTGGTTTTATGACACTTGCTTTTTTTGCTTGTTTGTTTGTTTTTCTTGAAGCAAATGTGAAGAGTCCTAAACTTCTGAGTTATTTGCTAATTAAGCAGCTGTTCCATTTTTTAATATATTTAAGAATCATTTACAGCTTTTTTAGATTTTACTTACGTTTCAAGAGTTTTATGCTTGGACAGAAATTAAGGACAGAGTGAGGAAAGAACTGCTTTACAGTTTCTGTTAACGTTTATGAAGAGTGCAGATTTTTCCTTTTCATAAGGGCCAGTGTGGAATGCAAAAGTAAAAGACCAATTACTTACATGCTGTGCCACAGTAAGTTTCTAACCCAGGTATTCTTCATGGGGACATAGCTGGGAATAGCTAACAGAGTTGCCAGTCCTAAATGAATGGCAATTCTGCTCAGGAATTCACTCCTGAAGCAGCAGCAGTTCTCCACAGAGCATTTTTAAGCAAACCAGTGTACAAGTTTCTGGTTTGACTCAGCAGTCCAAAAAGGAGTGAGCAGCATGTAGGAGCCTCAGTAGCTGCCTCGAACTGAAACAATGCTGTACATAAATCAGAGCTGTTAGAAGCATTGTTATTCTGGAAATGTATCAGAGAAACAAGGGATTAAATGACTGGAACAGATCTTTTCAGACAGCATTCCTGTTGGTGATTAGGCCTTCTTGGAAAATCATCTGACCAACTCTACTTATCAGGAAGCAAAGTGTAGGAAAGGAGGTGTTGAAGAAGATGGATGAGATTTGTATGAATACCATCCTAATAATTTCCTTTCCGTATTACGTACACTGAGGCAATACTATCAAGAGTTCAAAAAAGGGTAGAAAAGGCCATGTAGGCATGTAGACAAAACATTCTGAGTTTTTGAGGTTTTTGTCCAAAACACAGATATTTAAAAGTGACAAATTTTAGGTAGTTCTGCTAAGTTTTCAGGTCATCAGAGAAGTACAGTGAAGAACTGGGGCAGGAATAGAAGAATGAAGTGGAATCTCAAGAGGAATGAAAAGGACATTAGACATCTTAGACATCAATAGAAGCGAGCTGTTCAGCAGCAGGGATGGAGAGGGCAAGCAGCTTTTAGTAATGCAAATAATGAGGTAGGAGGGCTGTACTGCAAGTCAGATAGATCTGAGAAAGTTCCCTGTTTAGAGGAATATGTATTGGTACTAAGGTAAGAGCTCTTTGATAATTAGAAATGGTGCAGACCATGTCTGGATTTTTCACTTCTAGCTTCAAATAATATTCTTCTTGGCACAGACGAGAAAGGGGTTTATTTTCAAATCAAACCAAAACAGACTTTGTAGTAAAAGAATCCACAATTTGCTTATTTACTAAGAAGGCATACATAAATCTATTCAATTTGAAAATGGAGATAGCCTCCTGACTATACTGTTACAGGCCACCTATTACTGTCTTAATTGCTGCTACCAGTCAGCTTATCTGGGAAATCAATTGTTGATTTACACAGTTGATATTCCTAATACACTTGAATAAATAAACACACACCCTTGAGTGATTTTTTCAAAAAAGATGTCAGAAAAATATCTAGCAATTTTGTCTAGTGGTTTTGATTAACTCTACAGAAAGAAAATAATCCTCTCCAAACAAAAAGTGAAGTTGGACTAACTCATTAAAAGAAATTACTTTGGGGTATGGGATTGACCAACACAAGAAGAACTTAAATTTTCATAATTAACCTAAACTGCTTTTTCACTGGCTAACTCTTACTGGTTTTAGGCTTTTACAAAGGCTCTATAGCCCTCACCTGCTTCTTCAGGAATTTATGGCTACTCAGACAAAGCCACCCACCCAGCTGAGCAATCTGGCTGTTCCATGTGTTCCCTTCCAGAGTTTGTTCTTGCTACCATTTGTCTATCAACCAGACTTTCTCTAATCAAAAGGGGTTATCTCATTCCTAAATTGTTGGAGTACGGCTGCAGGCTTGGAGGAAGGTGGACAGCACTTTATTTAGTCCCAGTAGAGTAGAAATACAGGGCATCATTCCTATTCCCATGTGCAAAAGTAGGGTGTGCACAGGGAAATGAAAAAGACTGGTTAGAATGAAGTTTAAGTGTTTCTATAGCTTGCATTTAAACTAGCTGCTTTTTTTTGGTGCATTTCTGATATGGTGTAAATCCAAGTCCTAGACTGGGGACACGAGACGTGCTTCAGAACTTTCTGTGTCTGTAGAGGATTTGAGAGATTATTTAAAATACTGAAGTTTTGGTTGGTGAGGCTCAGTAGGAAGATTTTCATGCTGATAGGCAGGACTGAAAAAGCAGACTGGACACTGAGTTCACCTAACTTGTTTGGGATGTGTGAACATGGTAGTAATGTGGGAGAATTTTGGGAATTGCAGACTTATTTGAAATGTGTCTTGAAAGGAAAACACTGCCCTCAGAAGCTTAGATCTTATCTACTTCACTTTAATTACACACAAGTATATCACTCTCATGGAGGGTTTGATGGTAGTTCTAAAAGCACTAGATTACTACACAAGAAAACTGGATTGCAAGTTTCCACAGTAGGAATTCTGCTGCTGATGTTGGTATTTGTTCAAGTCCATCATTATTCAATTGAAGGGCTTGATGCTCCTGAAGAGACGAATTACTGCTTTGAAGAGCAGTGCTGGCAATGAAGAAAATATCAATGCTGCTGCTGGCTAATTATTTTCAAGTCATTGGTAGGGCTGTGTTATTACTGCAGAGAGTGAAATACAGTGTTGAAGATGTTCCATTTACTGCTGAGAAGCTCTTCATTCTGACAAAGAATTGGCTTGCTGGCGGGCAAACTTGTCCTGCTGCTAAAAGAAAATTGGTAGTACAGAGAGATTGTTTTTGAGACCTTCAAGAGGTCTAGAAAACATTTAAGAGATTTTCTCTAAGGCAAATTTGAAAAATAAAACCACAATAAAGAAGCTTGCTCCAATAAATAAAACAATAAACTTCCCTATTAAAACCCACTCTTGCAGAAGTTTTTTGAAAGGTAGAGATCCTTGAACACCAGTGGAAATTTTGGATGGTTTTAGGATTTATTCTTCAACCTTAAATTTGAGTTTGAATTATTTTGAGGAATATTCATTCTATGAGGACTGCAATATAACATTTTTGTCATTTTGTGAGAGGGGAGGACAAAAAAAGGAAAATGAGAATACCAAAAAAATAATATTGCAGATAATATTTTAAGGGAGATATTGACAAAGGAGAAATAGAGCAGACAACAGAAAGAACAAGAAGGATTAAAATGTTGCATGATGAATGGTTCAGAGGTTGAGAAAGTTTGAGGTAAAAGGAGGGGAAGTAACAGCAATTCAGAAAAGTAGTGATAAGCTGGAGAACAGTCACACTTGTAGAGGATTTCTTGTCATGTTGTGTAGTGGATTTTAACAGATTCTTTTTTTCCTAACACACACTGAAACTTTTTGTTTCTGTTTTTAAGCATGTGGCTGTGCCTGCCAGTGGGTTTTTTTGCTGAGCTTTCTGGGTTTACTGAACTACATGATAAAAAAACTTTCAAGGAGGCCCACACATGGATCAGTATTTATTGTTATAACTCAGGAAAACTGACACACATGAAGAAAGGAGGTATTCTGCAAAATGCCTTGTAAAAGTGATAATTCTGGCTTACATATTATTTGCTGACTATCCCACTTCAACAGGAATTTGCAGAGTGGCATACTTTGACTAAACCACTATGCATTTATTCAAAGTGTTCAATTTGTGATAATATCAGGGCCTCCAAGTGTATGCAGAGGAATACCTTACCAGTAAAAACCCCAGAATTGCCCTTTGCTCAATTTTCATTACTTTCTCCATTCTTCACGCTTCACAGAATTTGAGCTGGCTTTAATGTCTAAACATATCTTTAAACATGATCAAGCTTATCCTGGTATAAATGAAACTGCTGGAGAACAATAAATGTAGTTTAACTGTAGTTTCCTTGGCTAATTCAGCGCAATACCCCTTTTTGCTTTGAATGTGAGCATGGAAAGGAATTGTAGACCTCCTTTAGTTATGAGAGGAAAAAAACAGTTTGCCCATGACAGAATGGGCAGGTTGAGTATCTTTTGCTATTTTCCTAAGAACTATATATTCAGTAGGTAAATCATTGCTGAACCAGATTACATTTATTATATTAACCCACATAACCAGGACGTCTTCTAGTTAGCCAAAATGTCTCTGTGATGTGACTTGTTGCTCTTATTTAACTTACTATTTAAAATAGAAATGAAAAATTTATTTCCGTGTATTTTTGCCATTTTTTATTGTCTTAAATAGTTGAAATTCAAAACCTAACTTGTGAGTTTGTCCTTCATACTTTACTGCTTAAAATTTGAATTCATTTTATCAAGCTATGTTGGCTTTAATATTTATATGTATTGTATTATATGATTCTCTGTTGCCAAAGGCTAAGATTCTAGATTAATTGACGAATTGATAGATAAATAAAGAGTGCACTTCTGGAATAAGGTGTTATTCTGTCACTCAGTTACATCACAGTGTTCAAAATCTGAATTAATTGAAACAGCATAAATTTTACAATCCATTTTACAGCCTGTGATGAAATGGAAACTTTGCCTACCATGATTAGTACATTGCTTTTCTACCATTATTTTGTTAAAAAGAGTAATAAAAGTAGCAGAAATTTCTTCACGAATAATGCATTAAGCTGTTTATAGATTATCATTATTTTTTATTTCTTGTGGGTCTTAGACCTCAGATTGACAAAGTAATAAACATATGTGGTTTCCTGTCATCACAGCATATATCTTCTCCTCATCAGGTGGGTGGTTTCTGTCCTCTGGCTTGCAGGCATGTTGTTTGTGAGATGTTCCAGTGCTGGTCACAGCAACAGGGACATGCCAACAACACATCCACATCCACTTTATTGCTATAACTGGGTCCATCAAATACTCATGATTGCTGTACTGAGCTGTAAATTCACTGTGAGTTTCAGTCACCAGAGGGCACCTGAATGGTTTTCACACAAACCATCTTGCAAATGACAAAAATACAGACCAAGCTCTCTGTGGTGGCTGCAGACCGGGCATGTAACTGTAGCCTGTGATGCACCAAGCTTTACAGAAAAAGGAGAATAGGAACACAGAAGTGAAGAGAAGTTGGTAGAAATTAAAATCTTTAAGAATATATCAGAAAGGTACTGATTTCCTAGCTAAAAATGATGGAACGACATCATTTTTTTTTAATTAAAAATATGAGTCAGATTTATGTGCTGCAAGAAGGAAGTAGAGTTTGGTTTTGTAATATCTCCACTTGAGGATTTTTAGTTTCTTGTCAGTCTACCTGTAGAGCTCATACTGTGACTGTGTCTTCTCTGAAATGCCTTTAATAGCACAAGGTTCTGTGTTACGGAAGCCTTCTTAAGTTGATTGAAGATTTTTTCTTTTTTGAGCTAATTCCTGCTGAGAAATTTAATTAAGATCTTGAAGGTGATGTATACTTTGGTTTAAGTTAAAAGACATGTTTACTTCTTCTTTTTTCCTAATAATTACCGGTCCCTTTCAGAGCTATTTCAGTCACATACCTATATGCCAAAAAGTCATGGTTCAGTCAAAGTCATGGTTCACTCACCTCTAATATTTTTTTCTTTATTAGAAATAGGGTTTTGGTTTCTCATTTATTTTATTTTGCCAGAATGCGGGAAAATAAACATTCTAACATGTGTGAGTTTATGGATTTCTTTAATAAACTGAAAACAAGATCAGATTGTGGCCTTTGAGGTCAGTTCTGAGCAAAAGGGGATCTGCAGTGCACTGTCTGAGAAATACCCACTCCTGTCCATGTTTCTTGATTCACGTGTGTTCCAGATTGGTCTGTAATAACAGTTAAGCATAATGAGGGCTCCAGACCACATCAAATATGACAGTCAGCTGGTGGGGCTTCCTGCCTCTCCTGCAGGGGATAAGAGAGAAACACAATCACACTGCCTGTGCACGACACACAAAGCTGAGGATTGGAAGAAATTTTACTCCAGCCTGCATGCAGCCAGTCAAACTCATCATCCACTAATCCACCAATCATAGAACCATTTAGGAACAGACCTTAAAGACCATCGAGGCCATCTGTAAATCTTCCTAGACACTAAAATTTTTGGAGATGCTACCATTTTGCAACTCATGGAAATCTGGAGATCTCCTAACAAGCTGAAAACTGGTATTCGTTTTTGCTAGACTTGATACAGGCAGACTTTTCACTTTTGCTAAAAAAGAGGTCCTGGGTTTCTTGAGTTCTCTTTCTAAAATAATTTGTTCTGTATTGACTCTGAGTCTTAGAATAGTTGTTTGCATTGCACAGACAATGAGTGTAATGCAAACAAGTAAGGGAAATTAGAAATATGTGAAATTTTCCCAGAGTTTCACGCTTAACAAAAGATGGTGGCAAAACAATTTTCAAAAACAGCACATCTATATAAGGCTCTCCCCACATCTGTTACTATTTGAGAAACCCCTGGGAAAGTGACCAACACTTTCTTTTTGAAGACCTTAGAAAGGGAATAACAGGTGAACATACTTAAAGTTATGCTCTATATAAATCAGTCATAGGGCTTCAAGTTTTGTTGTATTTTTCCAATTATGCTTTCCACCTAATAGTCATTTTTTCCATTAGGGAAATGCTAGATTTTCCCTTTGGCAGCTCTGCCTAAATCACTTGGGATTCACATTTCTATTTTCCTAATGTGACACATTCCACTTCCAACCTTGATACTGAAACTTGGTTTACATCTCTAATTGCTCCCTTATTTATGCTGTAACCCCAGGATATATAAGATGAGACAGGGAGCTGATAGCACAGAGATGAGTTGGAGTAACTCCACCAAATTTAGAGGGAACTCTTCTCAGTGATATAAATGGACAATTTGCCCTTGACTTAAAAAACCTCAGGATGCTACCCAGTGAATTTATTTGGGCTGACAGCAGTGTAAATGAAATTAAAATATGGCTAGTTTTTCACTGTGGAATAATAAAGAATGCACTGAAGTCACTAGTTTTATAAATTTTACAAGGTAGATTGTGCAGGCAGGTAAACCATATGAGCTGTAAGAGAACATGACACCTTAGGGTCTCAGACTTTTCCAAGTAACTCCTGGATTACTTTACTTTTCCTTGGAAAAATTGTGTTTCTCTAGTGGGAACTGTATTCTTAATGATGCTTCCCAAATGAACTAATTAGTTGCATTAGTATGTGTTCAACACATTAAAAAAATTTCAATTTAAGGTAGTACCAAGTCTGGTCTTGTCGATTTCTACGTTTGCAAGTTGCTGTTTCCAGAATATTGCAAAGTTATCTTGGGGAAGCTCTACATGACCAAAATCCATCTCTTTATTGATTTTCTTCAGCCATGGGATTAACTCTAAGTCTTGAATTCAAGTCTCAGTTTGTGAATTTCTGTGTTGTCTTTCTTGTCTAATTCATTTAGGCTTTTCCAGTAGCACAGTGTCATGTCCCAAGTAAAATGTAGAGAGAGACATCAGGTTACATTTCTGGTCTTTGAGTCCGAAATCTGACCACAAAATTTGCTTAAAATACTTGAAACTTCAACAAAAAAGTATGTTTTATATTTTTATCTCACGCCTCCATTTAATTTGGCTTGCTCATTATGGGGAAAGATTTTAATCAGAGAAGTTAGTGAACTGGCTAATCTGTCATTATTTTGCTTTTCATTACCCTCCAAGATCATTCCTGTGCAGCTCCAGTATATTTAACTAAAATGAGGATTTAGCATTCTAAGGCATCAGCTTGTAATGATTCATTATTTCTAATATATTCAGTTCATACCAGATAATTTAAAAGTAAATCCTTTTAACTAGTGGTCCCTCCAGTGGTCCTTATGTGAGCATTGTGCTCAGAAGGACTTCTGGAATCACAATCCATTACAATGTCTTGTGGAACTGGGATTTTGTCTTAAAAAGAAAAAGTAAATTACTGCTGTTTAATGAGGTCTGCTTTAAGTCCATTGACACTGAGTTCCCAACAATATATAACATCACTGTCAGTCCCTATATTAACTGCATATTATGCCATTAAATGTCCTGCTGTTTTTTATATAAGGGGAATTTGTGGCTCTGGATTGCCTTTATTCAAATATTACAATGAAGTGATAGAAAATCCATGAAGAATATTTGATTCCCCACCCCCCCCGCCCCCTCCAAAAAAGTTATAAATGTAGGACTCAACATCAGGTTCGTAACATTTCCAAAATATTGATATATCATTGGATTTGTGCAATTTGGGATGCAGAGGGAATTATCCAGCAAAATTCTAGAATTATAAAATTACAGTCAAAGTCATCCCAAGGTCACACCTGTGCAATCAGAATGAATTTAGGGAGAATGTGTGGCTCTAGTTTTCCTTCCCTGGTTGTACATTTCCAAGTTACTCAGAGATGAAATTCATCTTCAAAAGAAAAAAAGGAAAATACAAGTAGTTTTTTCAAGATAGCATCGTGGGAATCTGTTTTGAGGTATTAAGTTTTTCTGAATATTCAACATTTTAAGCAGGTTCTGTAGCTAGCTGAAAGCCATTTTTACTTAACGTTTCTTGTCATGAAATGTAGTAAATGGAGCAAGCTAGTTAGAGAAAGGTTAAATTCTGTGACTGCTGGGCACAGCAGATAGAATTGTTGCATTCCTAAATGTCTTCTCAGAGTTTGCCTAAATCCTCCAACTGTCTCTAACACAAGTAACCCGCCTTCATTTGGTCTCTTCTTTCCCTTACTTGATGCCAGCACCACTTATCAGAGTAAAATATGTAGCTATGTTAGATTTAATTAAGATAGTTTCAGTTCATAAATGACAAGTTTTTTGGTTTTGGGGGATATCCATTCCCCTCCTATGGAAGGGACAGTGACCTCCTATGGAAGTCAGTGACAAGCCTACTTTAGCATTCTTTGGTTTAGGACTGGGCCCATCCAACTGGGATGGTTATATCCATCTTATTCAGTGAACCAGGTTCCAATGAAATCAGCTTAGGACTGGTGCAAAGTGCAAAGGAATCATAGAGGGAAAAGAATACAAGTCTTCAGTGTGCAAAGGACAGGTATTTAAACAATTGTTATGACATAAATTTTATTATTTTCTTTTTCTCATCCATATAATGGAGTATTTTACTAAAGCTGACTTGGAAACAAAAGTGCAATGTTATGAGTATTTCTCCGCAATACTCATATAATTTTCCCCATGAAAAATGCCAATATCTAGATGGCTCTGGCAACTAGGTGGAGTATGGGAACTGCCCATTCAGGTATTTTCTCTACATGGGATGGGAGAGGAACAGCCACTTACACTTCCATGCCAGCTCTGTGACTCTTGTGGTTTAACCCAGCCAACAACCAAGCCCCACGCAGCTGCTCGATCTCTCCCCCAGCAATGAGAATACAGTGATAACTGGAGGTGTAAAAGCTTAGACTTCTGGGATGAGAGAAAGGCAGTTCAATAGGGAAAGCAAAATTGTGCATGGAAGAAAAGAAAAAGAAGGCATTAATTCACTACTTCCCATGGTCAGGCAGGTGTTCGGCCATCTCCAGGAGAGCAGGGCCCCATTACAGTTACTCTGGAAGACAAAAGCCATCACTCCAAATGTTCTACACTTCCACCTTCTTTCCCACATTTTCTATACTGATCATGATGTCATGAGGTCTGGAATATCCCTTTGGTCAGCCTGGGTCACCTGTCCCACCTTTGTCTCCTCCCAGTTTCCCACACACCCCAGCATCCTTGCCGGTGTGGTAGTACAAAAATAAGAAAATGCCTTGGCTCTGCATGAACCCTGCCCAGAAATAGCAAAAACATCTCTGTATTGCCAGCTCTGTGTTCAGCACAAAACCCAAAACATAAACCTGTACTGGATACTGTGAAAAAACATGAACTCTACCCCAGCTAAAATTTTATTTCTAGTGTTCAGCCTCTTTTAAACCTCTTCTGTGGACGACACTCTTCATCTGGGTAAATCTAAGGACTCCTTGGGTAAAATCACAGAGTTCTCTTCACCCCACATAATAGACCACTCACTCGGGAGACAGCATGTCTGTCTTTAAATGTGGATCTTGAATGACATCCAAGTACCAGATAATTACACCAATCTGCACTTCGTTCATCTTGAAATTTGTTTCTGATTTCTTGTGTTGCCAGCAGAGCTTCACTAGAACCATTAGATTCTATTGGTCAGGGGGGTTGCTTAACTGACATTTTCAAAAATAGAAGTCTTTTGCTAAAAATAACTTTTGAACAGCGTTACTTATAGAATGGAAGTGTGAGCCAGCTACAAAAACAATTCCTTTAACTCCTCAAAACATTTTAGAATCAAATTTAAAATTTGAAATTTGATTTTGAACCACAGCTAATATTAATTAGAGGAAAGAGAATATCTTTGAATTAACTCTAAAACTAAAATGTTGAAAGGAATAGATATTTTATAAGTGAAGCTTTTCTGTTGTTTCTTAATTGTTACCTCTGGCCCTCTAACCTTCTTAGTAATCCAAATTAAATCATTCCCAAAAGACTTAATTAGGTCTTTTCCAATAAAACATAGTACAAAAATGTCAGGAATAACTTCTGCAATATGTTGGGTAAAGGACAAACACCCTTGTCAAAACAGGATACCTGGTCACAGCCACAGATCACTCATCACTCTCCTTTCACACACATTGCTGCCCAGATTAGAGATAGCCAGGAAGTACGTGTTGTTTACTTGGAAGCTGGCATGAGAATTGCACTGATGTTCCAGCTCCCCAGGATGGAGAGGGGACATAATAAAGAATGCAGCAATCATCCACAACTTCCCTCCCTCATCCTCCATGACTTTTTAGCCATTAACTTAGTTTACATTTAACAATGGGGGGAAAAAATAGTCATGTCATCCTAATCTTTTCTTTGTAATGGGCTTCAGTTTTGTTATGCTTGCTTGGGTGGATTTTTTGTTGTTTGGTGGGGCTTTTTCTCCAGTTAAATTCTGCTTCTTTAGACTACTTTCCTCTACCTCATAAAGTGCTGTTCTGGACATTGGTAAATCGGTGCTGCATTGTCAGGGGATCAGCATCCTGTGTTTGGAATTGGGTACAATGGCAGTAACAATGTGTGTCCTCTGTGAAATTATGGCAAAATTCTATATGAATTGTTTCATATATTCTCACACATGGCCTGTGAATTTACTTTGTGGAAAATGCTGCAGGCGGAGAAAAACCAGCCCTACAATGGCCATGAAAATAACGTAGTCTATAGGGCTGGAAATCAAAGACTTTGAAAGGCAAAGCTGCCCTTGATGGTCACTGCTGTGTGGTCTATTACTGTTCTGGGTTCTGGAAGCTCAAGGGGAGCACAACGCCCTGGGCAAGCAGCCTTCACAAACATTTTCTAACACCACAGAACTGGGCCTAAAAATAGTGAGCTTTTATCTCCTTGTGCTTCTGGGTTCTGTCTTTTTGAGATGTCACCAAAATCACTCAACTGGGCATAAAAAAGTGTCAGAAACATTTTCTTAGTTTTTACATCTGCATGGAATAGACCCACAAGTTTGATGGTAGATCTGTATAAATACATGGAGAGGTAGTAATTTTTCTACAGTGTTCACTTTAAACAAACTTGGAGAGAAAAACCTGCCTTGTGTCAAATTGCCAGTAACAACAGTTCTGTGGACACAAATCCACAAAGCACAACTTTGTGCTTTGAATGACTAAAATTACTGAATCTTCTAGAAGCTGCCACAGAATGATGAAAATGACCTGATTACAAATTTTTAGCTCTGAGAGCCATGACTGGAGCAGGAAAATACTTTAAAAGCCTTCACTCCACTGTTTCACTGATTGGATTACAGCAAGACTCATGACCCAAAGTCCTAGGGTAAGACTTTCAAAAGAGTCTTAGCCCAATGGCAGCAGAAAAGAATCTGCTTTTGAAATCACATCATACTCCTCTTTTGCCCTGAGCTAAATAACAGAGAGAGTTAGCGCAATACTTAATTTCTAAATTTCTGACACTATTAATATACAGAACCAGGGATGCAGTATGTCTAATATGTCATGTAAAGCTTCAACAGAAGAGAAGCAGAATGTTCAAAACCTGTATTTTCTTTCATTTTCAAGCCAGAATATTCAAGCATTAAGTCTTTCTTTCATTCAGGAAACTCAAGGAAAATATTTTTAAAATTACATAATTTGGGCTATATCTCACAGGACCAAAATGTCTGTATAAAATTTGGTTTTCTTTGGGTGGAAAAATACTAACCCAAAACCCATTGAATCTATTAAAAAACATTTATAACAAAAAGTTGCCTTTATACCCTAAAACACTGTTCATGGCAAAATATATTCAAATTACCATGACACAATGAGTTCTGGGTTCAAATCATCCTTTTTGAAAATAAAAAGCTTCAAATGTGCAAGATACCCTTTGCAACAACGATTTCAGGTTGTTTGGTGCACATTCTTGGTTAGGCAAACCAAGTGCCCTGGCAGCTTAAGGTATATTAACACTATAGAGGGCAATCTCAAAGTTTAGTTTTAGCCTCATCCAAAGTAAAGCCTTCATGGGATTTCCCTGCTTTGAATTTGTACATTAAAGGAAAATAAGGGAATTTACATGTATTAACTATTCTCTAGTTTGAGTAAAACTGAAGATGGAATTTCAAAGCCAGCTCAAGTCACTATAAGTGTGTCTACACAAGAGATTATTGTGCCTTAAAAAGAATTCAGACTAACTGTGAGAACAGAATCTGGCTCCTAAACTGGTGATCTGAGTACTTACTCTTTGTGCAGGAAACATGTAATTACTTCTCTTAGTCTGGGATTCAGACTATGGGATTCAGTCAACCTGGCATAATAAAAATTGTTTGTGTAAAGGCTTTTTTTGGTTTTTTTTAGAGCTGATTTGAAGACAAATTTCTGAAAATTTCTTTAGAATGTCTTATTTTTGAAGAGGTTAAAGTAAGTAAGATATTTCATGTCCCCATTATTTGAAATGTACGTGTTCTTGACTATATTACTAAGTATAACCTACTCAGGTTCTTCTTTCTACTTGAAAAGCTGTAAGGCATCTTAATGGGTGGCTGAAATTTGGGGTTGAAGTACCAAAGGCAAAAAACATTAGTTCTCTGCTTTCTGTCTTGATGAGATGATGGAAAAACAGGTACTTGGGAAGAATCAGGATAAGAAAATCACAAAGCCATCCTCAAGCCACATTTGCTCACCAAGTAGAGAATATTTCCACTCAAATTCTAAAGTATTGTTGAGACAATAAATCAACTCTTTTTTCATATCACTGCAGAATTTTCTCCCTTAGTAAGAATACTAATGCCTGCCTTGATTTTTTTTATGAGTTGGAGTTTCTTTGATTTTATCTTTTAGTATAAAATCAAAACAGAATGAAATACCATAATAATTTCCACACAAGTACTAATTTTAGTTTTGTTTTATTCTGATAACAAAGATTTATTTTTCTGTAAGAGCATTTTATAGGTCCTTTTCAAAAAGCACAAATAGTATTTCCCCGCAAACCAGTTGTGTAAATTAACTTGAATAATGTTAACTTGAATAATGAAGGGAGCTCTTTTTGATAAATAAACCAAATAATTCTTCTCACAAAAAAGTCTCTCTACTATCAATATATCCTACCTAATACCAAATAACAATTCCCGGAACAAGGAACACTGATTCTCTTATTTAATTAGAAGACTTGTTTCTCATGGGCACTTGTGCTGATTTATGAATACCTATTGTTCTTAATTTAACTACACATTCAGTTTTGCACAATGGAAGACATATATGCTCTGGCCTTGGTTCATTCAGTATACACACAAAACCTGAGCTTCTCTATGTTTTACTTTTAGGCACCTACCAGGTTCTTAATTCTAGAAACCCTCTATGCTAAATATCATTTTATCCCATAATTTACCCAGGAATTCTGGGAAGACTGGAGGGGAAAGTATTTTATTCTTTAGTTTGCTGAATGCCATAAAATCTAATGAAGAGAGAGGTTTGTTTCAAGTGTTTTAATCAGAGAAAATTTAAATAAGCATCTAAAAGTCAGAAGCAAAATTCTCTCATTATTAGCAATTACATAAACTTATTGAATGTATGAGTAACAGCAATTTTTCAACATGATTTGAATTTATTTATACCTCTTAGGTCTGTGACACAAAGTCTTCTAAAAATAAAGATGAGGTACTGGGGTTAGGATTGCTCTTCATCCTCTCCTCCTCTCCTCTCGCTCTCCCCTGATCTCTTCTTCCCCCTCTTCCTCTCCTCATTTTCCCTCACTGTTACTTTGTCTCTGCTCTGTACAGATGAAGGTTTACAAAAATAAAAAGCCACTCTGAAGTAATAAATACACTTTGGTTATTTAGGAAAAAAAAAAAGAAAATGGATTTTGGCATTTCAGGATGTATTTGCAGTAAGCTTTTTTAATTCTAGATAATGAATGTCAAGATCAACTGCCATATACCTATTTCATCAAGGCAAATATAGATATTTTTAAGCTATCAAGAGGGAGAACAATAGTCATAAGATTATTTAAATATCTCAACTTAGTTTAAACTTTGAGGTGAAATATTTTTCAGGCAAAGTTGCAAGAAGCCGCAAAGCAAAAATAATTTTGAAGCGGTATAGACCTGGGTATGTCAATCAAAATGTTTCTAATGTGTCATATGAATAATCAATGCTAGGTATGATTTTTCTGTTAAAACACTCTTTAACTGCATTTTAGTTTTTCTGTCAACCAGTTTACAATGTTTGGTCTTCTTTGTGCGTGAGATAGCTGTAGACCGTGATTTTCTCTTTACCACCCTGGTTAGGTTTGAGCAAAACAGTGTCTAATTTGATCAAGTTCAAACTCATTCTCACTGGTTTTGATTGCAACATCCACAACTGAATCTTAGAACCCTTCTTAGAGTAATGCCTGCTTCAGATTTCCCATTTGCCTGCTGGCACTGTGATGATTGAGAAGTGATTTTTTGACTGGGCATCTGATAGTTAGAGCCATTTGGTCCTCTTAGATTCTCTCCATCTTTGTCTGAGTGGAAACTTCGATCAAGTGATGAAATCAAGCTATATCAGGAAAAGTTATTAATGATGATATTTCTGCTACACATCTTGCGCCAATGTCATTCCTGATAGTTACATGTCTCACCACTAGTGGAAAGATTGTAGAGCTTCCTGCAGTTTACTGCAGTGTTTTCCTTTCCTGCTGTTAGAAAGCTCCTCCCAATGCCCATCCTGAATCCTTCTTATGGAACTTTAGGTTGTATTAGGCACAGGGAATGGATTTTCCTTCTTTTGTAGTAGCCTTCTGCATGTCTGATAGATTATCAACTCTGCCTTCTTCCCTACCTACCCCCCCTTCACTGTTTATTGAATCTTTCCTTCAAGGTTGTTTTTTGAGGATCTCTTTTCCTTTTTCCCTCTCTTATTTTTCATGGCTCCTGAGTTGAAATTTGGGCACAGGTCTACCACTTCACTCAGCACTTGTATACCAGCAACTGACAGAAAATGGGACTTGGCTTCCTATGTCTTGAAAATTGCTTTACATATGTCCCTGGTATAATATTTATCTTTTTTTTTCCAAACAACGTGACACTGTTAACATGGCTTTTGAGGCACTATAAATCCCAAACCCTAAAGAAGCCCCATTTAATGAGCTACTCTTCCTGTTATTATTATATAGTTATGCAGTTAATTAGTCTCACTTAACAGTATGTCCTCTTACATCCTATGTTTTTAGGTAATTCATCTAACTGGCAGGATCACTTTGGATCCTAATCCTGTCCTCCAAAGAACTCATACTTTGTCCTAGCTCCATGCCACTTGGAAATTTAATAAGCATTTTCCTGTAATATGTATTGGCTATAAAAGAAAAAAAGAAGATTTTCTGTAGTTGTAAATTATTGATTACCTACCTATTCATATGAATATTGCTGGTTTTTTTCTATAATTGCTGGAATTTCACTAATTTAAAAAAATGTTGCTAAACAGGACTTCTTGTGGGTGGCACATTGGTCTAGAATTCCAGATGTGCTGAAATATAAGTTCAGATTTGACATCAAGTTTTTGTGAAAAGTACTGTATAACAGATTCTTAAATGGGGTAGGATTTTAGTTCCATTTTCCTTTAACTGTCATTATCTGAAGTATTCAAAATTGGAATTGGTTTTAGCTGAATCTTCTCATTTTTCAGTTTCCAAATGAACATCAGTTTCTTTGCATGGAAACTAAATGTAATAATTCCTATCTTCCACAAAGAACCATTTTAGGCATTTGCAGTATTGCAGTTTCAGCAGGGACTTTGCTATTAAATGTAATATGGTGCAGGAGTAATAACTGTTACTAAAAAACACTCTAAGAATTCTTCCTGCATTTTGCTGATTATTCTTTCCAAAACAACAGCCTACCCATGAGTTATGATCCATTTCTCTGAGTGAATGCTGCTATTTATTTTAGAAATCTACATCTATTTAAAACAAGCCTTAGCTCAGTTTGATTTACTGAGCATTTAAGCCCCGAAGGATGCATAGTCAATGCATTCCATTAAAGTACAGATACACAAATCTACTGACAATGACCAGAATTTGTTTATTGCTTGTTACATTTACAGCACAGGTCTGGGCATTTGGGCCTTTGGTTTCTGCTGCTGACTGTGTGTGACTGTCAGTAAATTATTTAACCTTTCTGTACTCAAGTTCCCTTAGCTGGGCATTTTACCAGCCTCAGAAGGGTATTACAAAATTGAACTAAGAACTGGCCTTTTGAGTTCCTCAGATAAAAAGTGTTGTCTAAGTGCCAAGCAGTACAGAAAATCTGGAGGGACCGTGCTGACATTTATGATTTGGTTCGCATTTTCCTTACTGTTGAGCTTCACTAACTTCAGCAGTTATTTCTGCTATTCATTTGCAGACAAGAATAACATCCTTTATATTTAAGGGGCAAGGAAGAGCTGTTCTTCCAACAGGCTCATTCTGTCAGTGGGTAAAAAATGAGCAAGCCTTTTATATTTGGTTTTCCAGTGAGGAAGAAACAGTTGTAACAAAGTATACACATATTCCAAACTTATTCCACTTTAATTTTAAAATAAATGTACTTCTTGAAGCAGAGATGGATCAGCAAGGGCAGGCCCTTCATTTTGCATACCAATACCTTTACTCTTCTGCATTACCTTGGGCATAGGAACAGTCTGCTGGAAGCAGCTGCTGAGGACAAATTTAGGTATACTTCCATTTGACTCCTCTTACTTTCTTCAGGGCATTGAGCAGCAAAAATGAAGGGCATGGCAGGCTGCTCTCCTTCACAGCTCCATGCCCTCATGGAGAGTTCTTTAGGAATTGCATTCAGGAAGAGATTACCCTTTGGCAACACTTGCAGCATTATCAGTTATAGCAAATCAAGGCCTTATGTGAAATAAACTGACAGTATTTTTTTCTTCCAAGATCATGTTTCTATTACCTTCAGTCTCCTAGTAGGATTCATTTTTTATCTTCCACACCAGGCTAAAGGTACTTTTCCTTTTAAGCCCTTTGTGATCCTTCTTTTGTACTTTCTCCCCTCATCTTTTACTTATGTGCAAACAGCTTTTAATTTTCTCCTGTATTATTGTCCAGCCACATTCTAGGAGAGTCTAGTCATGCATTTACAACAGTAAGATTTGCTGAATGATTGTAAAGTAGTTTGATTTTGTTACCTTTTCTTATGACACAATTTGTGAAACAGTGTGTTGCCTTCATTCCTCAGAAACTTCTGGATAAATTTGTATAATCTTTAGTTTTATGTTATTTTATTGTTCTTATAGTTCCGTGATTTTTTTAAACTTGGAGGGGAAAAAACCTATAAATATGAAACCTGGATTTTATTCAGCAGATCAGGAAATACTTGGAAGTTAACATTATAATTCCTAAATTTGACAGGGATTTGTTCTTCTTAAAGACTTCTCCAGTCAGTCTGAGACATGAACCCTTTCACTCTTTATTGTACACCAAATCAATGAACATTTATTAGCATTTTTTCAGTCATACCTCTCAAAGCTATAGTGTTTCTGCCTAGCACATTATCACAAAAGTACTGTTGTCCATATCCAGCTAGATCATAGTTACTTGACTTCTTTACAAATGTGTGTGATCCTGAACATTTTACTGGAACTCAGAACCAAGAATAGCAGCAACATGCCTTCTTGTGCACCAGATATGAAAGAAGCTGAGGGCAGGGAAGTAGACAGATGTTTCCACCAATTAGGGAGGAATTTTTCAATAACTTACATTCTGTTTAGCTGAAATGATTTGTGTGTGTTATTTGATCCGTGCCAGTGCCATTTCCTGTAGCAATTGAAATGCAAGATTGATTGGATCAAGGCTAATAATATGCTCATTTATATAAACATATATTCAGCATTGTTCAGTGTCATTTTTAAATGGTTCTGAGCCAAACCAGGAGCTTTTAGAGGCAATAAAATACATGGCTTGCCTAAATAATGCAGTCCTTTCAAAAGAGTTGATCAAAAAATAATTTATTTATATTGTTTACGGTGAGTTCTAAACAGAGATATGAAACCAATTATTTTTGGCAGCTGACATTCAGATACTCAGAGACATTAGCATTGAAAAAGAGATAAAACTTAGCTTAAATATAAGTTTAAGTTATAAAGTAGCAAAGATTTTGTGTTCTTCTCCACAGGTCTAAATAGGCCAATCAGTTTCTTCACCATGATGTCATGTGCTGTTTAACAACTTATGAAATAACTGCAGTATCCTTGAGGAATGGCAATATCATACACAACAGAGAATAATCATGAATCCTGTCACCACTGACAGGATTCTCTATGTACATTTTTTATTACTGGGTCACAACCTGTACATTTTTTAAATACTGTCTGTGTTTCTACCTGCTTACAATTTACTTCTATGTTGTTCTGTGTTAAATTGACCTAACATTGGAACTTTTTTTTTAACACAGTACTTGCCAGAAAAAAAAAAAATCAAAGTATTCTTACTTCATGTGGAAAATCTTCTTACTTCACATGAATACACATCAGTAAATTAAACTATAGAAATAATCTGTGTCCCTGTGGATTGTAAGATTACCAGACAGAAAAAAAAAAAAATTAACTTATTTCAGTTTCATTTTTTTAACCTCAACCTTCAGAAGTATTTCTCACTTTAAAAACTGCTAATAAGTGCAGGTAATGACCTTGCTTCAAATTAACTTACAGGGAGTCCTGGTTGAAAACTCTGCCTCATTTTTATCACAAGGGGTATCAACGACTTGATTAGTCTTTGATAAGCCCTTTTAGGATTTAGAAAAGACGAGCTGGGTGATACAAAGGAGAAGCAGTTGAGTTAAGCAGCAGTTCAGATGGAAGAACTGTAACAGCCAGTGTTGGAACTCAAAATGTCCCTCAGACATTTTCAGAGGTTCCAGGCCTTGGTCAGAAGCATTTTAGACCCTGGCAAGCAGCTGAAAACAGCTGTGATTTTGAGTTTAAGCCATGGAATGAGTTACCAACTTTGAAGGTGTTGAAGGTGGAACAAGTTGTCACAGAGGGTTAGATGGTATAGTAGAAGTAATTACAAATTAGAGGGGAAATTTTTTTAGTATTGTACAGGGGGGGTTTAACACCTGTACAGGGGGTTTTTTTCTTTGTACAGGGGGGTCAGAAGTTCTAAGATGGAGGAAAGTGGGCCTGATCCTGTTCTTCCTCCTTCTTCTTCCTTGCCTTCATGTTCTTGGTGATGCTGGTACTCATGGATAGGTTTAGAGTAGAAAAGCACATTGTAACATAGGTAGTAGGTATTGGGGGAAATCTGTAAACATATACTATGTAATATATCATATAAAAGATAGCAGCAGCCCTGGGCGGGGAGAGAGAAGACGAAGACACCGGACAGTGAGGGTGTCAGGAGTGTGTGTGTTTCTGCCTGGGCCGCTGACCAAAGCAGCCGCAGCCGGCGAAGACAATCTTTTAGATAACTAGCAATAAACTGCCTTGAGACCGAACCACAAGAGGCTGCAGAGTTTTCTTTGGAAGCAAAGGCTGGAGGAGAGACTTTACCACCACATGAGACCCCTGAATCAATCCCGGGGTTCTCACAAGCCAGTATTAGAGGAGACTGCAACGGCTGTGAAAGAGGTTTACGAAACTGCATCCACTGTGCTGATTCTCCCATCCACTGAGCTGTGATTAAAACAGTTCCATATGAAGCTGGGGGGAAAAAACAGGATTTAGTAATATCTGCAAAACATATTGTTCTGAAGGAAAAATGGTCTAGTTTGGCTGATGGGTCTAGGGTAGGTGCCAAGACAGCTAAATCATCAGTTCTCAGGCACTCCTGGGAAAGAGTGTGGAAAGTCCCCTGATTTTATACAGTGTGTTAAAATAGTTCTTTTGTTTGCATCATGTTAAGGTTGAATAAGATACCATCTGTATTGAGTTTTACATCTTATGACAGGAATAATAACCATAATTGGTCTGATATCAGCTACTTCTACTCATAAAAGAGATATAAAGATGGGTATAACAACAAAACAGTCCTGGATAGGTGCCCAGTTTTGGGTCTTGCCTGTAAAGGTTCAAAAAAAATGCAACAGGACACTGCACAGATTGGAGGCAAAAAGCAATTGTGTCTAATAATTACTTCAAGCCTTTCTAATTAAAAAATAATTAGAAGGACTTTAGAATAATAGCACTTGTTTCTCATGGTAAGAAGGCACAAATAATCACAGATAATGTATAGATGAGTCAATTAAATGTCCCCAGAACTGGCTTTGAGACCAAATAGCATGGAAGAACCTGTCCACAATGTTAAATTCTCTGATTCTCCAAATCAGGTGTCTGCATCCAAACTGCCATTGGGAATTTTCCCTGGCCAGTGTCAACTTCTGAACAGCACCCAGGACTTTTTCAGGATGGGCTATCAGCCTTGGGCCAAAACTGTTCCTGGAAACATTACAAGTTTACAGCATGGATGACTGAGACAGTGTCCAGGACTGTTCCTGGCCTTGCTGCATTTATTGCTGTAGATGTAATCTCTGTGCTTAGGTGTTGCTCTGCTTATGTGTCCTCCATGTGTGACATAAGAACCCCATAAATTTAAAATTTGATGCAGAGGTAGAAAGATTGACCGCACCAAGTACCACAAGGATGGCAATGAACAGGTAAAATAAAGAGTGTTTGAGAGACAAAACCCATAGTGTGAGTTACACCTCACATACATTCTAATATTCTCTCTCTGTCTTTTAATTTGGGCTTTTTCATTATTATTGGCTGTACTGCTAAGAGTGTTCATGAGCATATATTTGTCATTCAGAAAGTTCTTTCACTAATGCCAGAAATGCAATAAGTGAAAATCATACCCTTAGTGCACATCTTCCCTAAAAAATTTGTTACTATAAACACCTCACCTTGTTCCTGCTTTCAAGATTCTTGAGTACTTAGAAACTGAGTTCACCAAGCTGTAGGTTAGTCCACATATCAGTATGCAGAAATTATGATGAGACACCACTACTAACCTCTAATGTTCCTTTCACAGTTGTTTGTTTGGATTTTCTGTTAGTTTAAGTAGTTTAATTTCAGCAAATATCTTGGACATGACTGAAAAAGGCAGGTTCACTTTAGCTAGAGCCCGCTTAGGACTCTCAGTAGAAAGCTACGTTCACATGGCAGTGGTATAGAGAAGAAACAGGCAAAACTGTAGGAGGGGGATCAGGTGATTTGGTGATGGGACATTACTGCCTCATGTAAAGCAATAGGCATATGGGCTTTTATTGGTGCCCATCAAGTTTGCTTAAAATGAGATGATCCTTGAAAAGTTACCCCACATTACTCAGTGTTTGAAAGGTTTATGAAAGCACTAGCAGGGAGCTGTATCAGAGAATACATTTCTAAATGAACTTTGTGCTGGCAGGCGGGTGGTGCTGGAGCTCCAAGCGTTGCAGAGAACTGGAGGCTGCCCAGGCACTACATCCTGTCTCCTCTAGGCATCTGAGCAACCTGAACAGCAAAAGTGAAGTGCATTGTTCAAGGGACAAATATGTGTTCCATGCCAATGCAGACAGGAATCCTTCTGTTGTAGGTAATTCCATGTCATCCCCAGACTACAGCAGTGTCTGTTCCATCTCAGCTCTGAATCCTTATACTTCTACTGGCACTCTTTTCCAAATGGGAGACAGAGGAACAGGAAGCCCACGATTTGTCTGAGTAGTACAGGGCATCTATTCCGAAACAGGAAATTAACGGGGTCTTCAGAGCTCCAGAGGAAGGCTGTCATCATTGGGTCATCTATTTGCCCTGTGCCACTATGCTTCTTGTGAAATAAAATGCATTTCTCTGCTCCCCTGGGAATCTGATTCTGTGTACTGAATAAATAAAACAGTGAAAGCAGGAACAGGAATAATTTTCTCTCCCTTTTAAGAGTTTGCAGGCTAATTTATTCTGTGTTGGCATTTCACTTTTCTCTGTCGACCTTGCACATTTTCTGTATTCTCATCTGCGTTTAAAACTGTCTGTTTCACATGTCATTCTTTCTTAACAACATAATACTTGACATAATCTGCCCTCTGGATCCTTTCTTTGGTGTAATTATATTATCTTTGTTGTTATTGATTTCTGTTGCTAGGGGATGAAGTCGTGCCACTTCTGGACAGTTCTTTGCAGTTCAGCTGTATAGTTTTAACTCTTAAAAATTTTCCTCCTGAGCACACTGAGTGCTAAGTTTTTGAAGTCCTAAAAAATGCCAGCAATCCCAGAGGATGATTTTGTCTGAGGAAAGATTGCAAGATTTAATTATAAAATAAGAAAACATAGTGCAATGCAGAGAGACTCTGATCTTAGCCATTCTTTTCTGAGTGCAGAATTTGGCCAATGAACTTTGATTTATTTCTTCAGCCTTGCAAAGTTATTTTTCAACAATTTGAATGCTTCCAAGTTAATGTACTATAGGATTTCTTTATCAGTTGTACACTTCCAATTTAATTTTTTTTTTTTTGAAGGGGCATGTCCTTTTGAAATACTTAAACTACTTTTGCTCTTCACTGAGTTTCTGTTTTTTTGTTGAACCTATATTCTCCTTTCCTTGCAGAACAGAAATTTGGTTCCACTAGATTAAAGGACTGATGCAGAATTTTAAAGATTTGAATAACAGCGGAAACCAAAGGGAAGGGTGAAATAGCTGAAGAAGGCTTTTTAAAACAAAATTGTTACTTTCAGTATGAACTGGGATTTATTTTTGTCTAGTTGGTTGGTTTCTTAATGCAACTTCAGACTGTGCTGTGCTCTGATCCCGGGTGAGACTTTTATATGGTCTTGGAATAAAATCTTAGGCTTCAGACTTCCCAGTTAATCTCTCACAACCTCACTGCAGCATTTTCCTATGTACTTTGACTTCCACTTGCCTCTCTGAGAGCCTGCAGTACCACCCAAGGATTTTGGAAGTTGGCATCTCAGCTACTGCAGCCTACAAATGGTGGCTTGCTTACCTGTGATCTGCCAGGTGGGTGAAGACAGGCTGTGCCAGACTCTTGTCCCTGGTCTACTTCAGCCTGCTCTGGGCTTTGCAGCTGGGTAAACTGCTGAGCCCCAACTGATGAGTTTTGTCTTTGGACAGACCTGCCATACCATCATGGCAGACTCTGCAGATACCTAAAATTGTTTATCTGACAGCTTCAGAAAGTATTGACTTATAATAGCAGACTGTTTTAGAGGGCTTTTAACACACTGTTTCACTGTATTTTGTCTATTGTTTGCTTTCTTTGCATGAGGCCAGATTCTACCCAGTATGTAGTGATTTTAACACTTGAGATTTTGAAATTAAAAACAGCTAATTTGATATGTAGTGGAATGTGGAAAATTGTATTTCTATTAGCCCTTAAAATTAGGATCTTAAAAAGCTGTCTCTTGGAGAGGTTCTCAGAATTATGTCCTCTTCTACAAAATAAATGTCCAGCTTGTAATTAATCTGGTATCAGAATCTGGTATCAGAATCTGCAGGTCTGTATCTGTGCTCCTGGCTTAAGCAGGGAAACATCCATCTCTTCCCTTTACCTAAGACCACTTTTCTTGTAAGAAATACCCTTGTGCTTTCATTATTAGTGTGCTTTTCAGCCTGCTCTTCTCACTTTGGTAATGAACATGTAGGTGAAAACAGCAAATGTATCTGCCATTAAATTGCATACTGCAAGGGGGATTAGTCTCAGAAAGTGACTTTGAACTTTTAAACCCTTAAGTGTTTACACCAGATGCTTTTTCTTATTCTAACCTAACCTGAAATAAGTCCTAAGCTGAACACAGTTGTGCTAAGACAAATGCACTACTTGCAGTTTGTGTGGTTCTTGAAGGCATCATGAGCATTGTGCCCTTTGGTGCGGAGTCCTACTCTCTACATACCCATACGCACACACTGCTTTCCTGTACAGAGACACTGGTTTCTGCAGCAAGTCACAGCATGGCCCAGCTTTGAAAGTTGGGTAGCAATGATATGAAGGATAAATGTATGAACACCATCACTTCATTGCTGGCAACCTGGAAACAACAAACCAAATGGTTGTTTGTTTTTTTTTTTGACCCTCTGAGTTTTGCTGTTTCCAAATCCTTTCTGTCTGTCTGTTATATGTAGTGTAGACCTCATATTTAGTCAGACAGCCAGGAAGGGAGATCATACTTCTGGATGCTTGTCCTCTTCCAGGTACATGTATAACATGTATATGCTACATGAGGAAGAAGCAAACAATTACTGATAAAATGATTTATGATGACATCTCCTAAAAGCATGGCACAAAGGAATTGGTGGGAAAGTTTTATGTGAGCAAAAATATGTCAAATACTTGTGAGAGGAATCGGAGAAAGCATTAATGTAGGCAGAGGGCTCTGTGTTTTACTAATGGAAAGAGTTGCATAGTAAATAGCACTTTTTTTAAATCTCATAAAGCTGAAGCCTTACTTTCTCTTAGAAGATCCCTGTGGTAATGCCAGCCATCCTCTATGTGCACTGCAGGAACACCATGTTTAGTTACAGATGTCAGAGGCAGACTCTGCCTCCTCCTTCTCCTGCTGGCAGAGTTCCCAGGCTGGGAACTCCTCTCCTCTCAAGTTGTTCGCCTGCCTCAGCCAATGGTGTGCAAAGGCATCCCAGAGGACTTGACTCTCATCTCCCTCAAGGTGAGAGGAGCTGCGTGACAGACACTCAGCACCCGGGGGTGCCAGCATAAGATTCCCCTTCACACTGTGCCGGGTCACATACAGCTCCTGACACATTCTGCAGTGAGGATGCCCTCCAGCTGCCTCCTTAGTGCTGGAGCCAGCCAAACTTACCTCAGCCATTTCTGTCCCTTGTGAGCTTAGTCCTAAGCAACTGAAGACTTTTTACCAACGTCTAATATAATAAATGCAAATAAGTGATGTGCATGGGAGGAAATGGGGTGAAGCAGAACTGTATGCATATTTGTACAATGCTTATTTAATCTGTTTAATTTCTCTCCTATTTAGAATTATCTTTTTTATTTCAGATCAACAGTATATATATAAATCCTTCTCAGTGATGCTGTGATCTGAGTCTTCAAGCAAGCCCTTTGAAGAGCTTACACCCTGAGCGCTCTTGGTTATATATTCATTACCTTTTACACCTTAATTTACTCCCATAGTGTATACAGCAATAAGAACGTTTTATAATATGAAATCTACATTCTTGGATAATCCACTAAAAACACTTATTTACAGTGAGAGCAATACAGAACGGGATTTCTAATAGCTTTCCTTTCCCTACTACTGCTGCAGGCAGCAAAACAATGAAATTAAATTTAGCTTTGTGTGCTGTCTAATCAGATGATTCCAGGATTACTGACTCTCTCTGGCTGCTATGACTATGAATACATAAAACTGGTCAGTTCTGCAGTATTGCATTTGTACACCTGCCATTGAATTAGCTCAAGGCGAGCTTTGTGAGGTAGGGGGAATAGGACTGCAAAGGGTTAGGCGTCAAGGGAAGGATGCTGGACAGCTGTGGTTGATTTGGATTGGTACAATTCCATTGGAGTCAATAAGACTGTCTGAATAATGACTCAATACGAAATTTGGCCATAACGTTTAGATCCAAGAAAAACAGTGTACGCAGTTCTGGGGAGACCAAGCAGGGTCACATATTGGTTACTTTCTGGAACATTATAATTCTCTTTCTGGGAGAACTTCTGGCACGATATTTTGTGTTAGTAGAACCAATATGCTTTGTACAGGCCCTATACCTGTAGGTAAAAGCAGTCATCTGTTTTATTGTAATTGCATAGTGTACAATAGTTTCACTGAAAGCTTTGGAAATCCAGTCCTTGGACTTAATGGATCAGGCATTGAATTCACTTAGGTAGGTGATATAGGCATTTGGATTATGTCCTTGGGAATTGCTTTGCAGAATGTATCTCCAGTCTGATTTTGGAATCCTGTGGTGTGCTCAAAGGAGATGTATATGTACAGCCTTGTGCTTCACAGTGATTTTGAAGAGAGGAATCTGTCAAAATTATAAATGGCTCTATTTTAACTTTGCAGCCACCTGCCCAACTACCCAGCCCCAATGTTTTTCTCATTTCCATGGGGTTTTAACAGCTCTGTTGTAGAATCCTGATTCTATGAGCACTGATGTTCTCCTGCTTGAGCTGGCAATGGGAAGTGCTAAGGGGTAGTTTTCTTTTTTCTCTGTGCTCTTTTGGTCACTTGGGATTACACGGAAGGCATTGACCTAATCATCAAAGACCCAGGCTTTAAGCCCTTCCTTAATTTCTGCTCATTACTTACTCAGGCAAGGATCCAGTTGACTTCCTTGAGTTCAGCCTCAGCAAAAAAACAAATTAAGGACTTGGCCTCAGGTCTGATGTCATACTCCATTTCCTTTCACTTTAACTCTTCCTTTTACCAGGTAGGGAAACTGAACTAGAGAAGGCAGAGAGGGATTGTTTTGGTTACAGATTCTTCAAGTTGCCAAGAATTCCTGCTGGGTTTGTTTCTTCAAAACACAAGGTAGATTTCAGGTCTTGAGATTCCTCTGAGAAAATGCCAGTGGTGTCACTGGCAAGAAACAGGTGGGGAAATTAGTACTAGTTTCTCTGAATACACAGAATATAAGCAGTTGTTTAAACAACTGATTTCTCATAAAGACTCTGATTACTCATAAAGACTCTGCAGCCTTCTTTAGAGCTCTTTATCTTATCTGCTGCAGGTCATGATGGCATTTCCTGGCTCAAAGAGGACCCCAAAATGTCACAGGATAAGATAAGTGCTGTTTCCTGCCCTGGCACACCCAATGCTGCCTGCCATGCCCCCAAGGGCAAGCAGACTTTGTCTCTTCATTCCAGATATAGATATAGATAGATATACACGTAAACACACACACACATATACATATGTATATGTTTTTTGTAGTAGACAAGAGATCACTTCTTAACCACTCTTTGTTGATTCAGTTTATTCCCCATTTGAGAATGAAATTGTAATGCAAATAAATTAATAATGTGGAGTGCCAATTCCATTTCCCCTCCTCTTTGTTGTCAGGGAGACTTAGCTGACTCCAGGTTTTCCATTTTGAGGTCAGGGGCTTAGGCATGAGCAAAGCTTCCCTCAGGGCTGTGCTCTGTTCTTGCATATTTAGGCTCCAAAGAACAAGACAGAAAAAAATTAAAGTCTTCTAGATCCCCTGCTCCCAACTGCTTCATGAGTGCTCTGAAAGGGCCTTGCCCTTTCCAATTCAAGTTAGCATTTCAGATTCAAAAGACCAGACAAATGCATGATTGTCCCATAGATATGTCTGCCTCAGTTCAATGTCATTACTGGAATGCTGTCAGAGTAGATATCCTGTAGTTTCTTTGAGACTGATGCATTCTGTCTGTGCCAAATATATTGGCAAACACACCCAAGTACACACTCAGGCCAATACATTTGTGCAGGGTTCCCAAGCAGCATAGCTGCATGCAAATATGAAAGATAGCTGGGGAAGCAAGGCACTTGATAATCCTGAGCAACCCCCACAGATGATGTTTTGTAGATCCTGACAAAGAGTGGACAGCAGTGAAATTCTCTGGGTCCGTCCACAGAAGCAACACCGGCCTCTGTGAGAAAATAACTTACAGTTGTAGAGCTCAGCAAGTGAGGTTTGGAGCAATGTGAAACTTTTACCTTCCCTTCAGCTAACGGGTTTCAGAGTGTTTTCGAGCTGAGTAAAATATTCACAGCCACAGACCTTTCAAGTTTCTTTTGTGCAAAAAAAGCACTCTGGTAATTTCCAGTAGGAGTAAACCAAAATTTATGAAGAACAACCATGGGCTCTTAAATGAGTTGCTGCAGCTCTATTTGTGCACGTGTTTGAATTTTGATAGGAAGTGCTCTAAATGGCCTTGGTTACCTCATTGGTAATTGCCACATGTTGTTTTCTGCATCCTGTTTCACATTTTTAAACTATTAATTAACTTTACTGAGGGACCAAACATCACAGGCTTCCTCCCACCACAACTGCCCCATTCATTTCATTATTCCTCAATTTTTCACAGCTCTTTCTTCCTTCAGCACAATCATCCATTTGGCTATTGGCTTCTCTTCTCTTTTCACACTTTCCCATGAGTACCTGCACATTCCCTGGGTACAGAGTAAAAGCAGTTCAAACATTCTGAGTTGCTCTCTGGTATATGGGCTCTGCCTTTCCTTCCAATTTACGAGAAGCAGTTCAGCAGAAGAGCTTCAGCGGATCTGAGCTGCTGAAACTCCACTGCCCTTCAGTGCAAGGAGCTGCAATGGTGTATACCAGCAGAAGACTTGGTGTCCTTTAGCTTTTGCTTGTTTCTTCAGGTACTAAATGATCAGGAGACCTGTACTAGGACACAGATGAAACAAGGAGCACTATATAACAAAAATTTCAGAATCCATTTTGATGAAACAGACTGGAGCATCACTGTGGTGCTGTTATTAAGCATACTAGCAATTTGGAGCTCAGTCCCACTCTTCTCTGGGTCAATCAGAGAAGTTTCCTGTAAACCAGGATCAGACCCTTCCTGAGAATGGGAATAAATACCAGTCTAATTCTTTAGTCAGTCTCTAGCTCATGAATTCTAAGTAGTTTCAGTGATGTCAGTGGTAATGATTGTACAGTCAAGAACTCCATTTGCAATGAGCACAGCTCCCACTAAGTATGGGGAGGTTCCCTGAAAAGTAATTAATCTTCCTCACCAGAATTTTGCCTTTAAGTTGACGACAGCTTTTTAACAGAATTTAAGAACCTATGCTGTGCAAAGAATAACTTCCATTTGTATTCAAAGGAAAACTGAAACCTACTTAATCCAGGTTTTTTTTATAACCTACCTTGCTCCTTAGCCAACCCTAACAAGGAAACAAATAGGCTACTTAAATCATTTTAATGCTACTCATGTCCCTAACTGGGGATAGGTCTATTTATATATCTCTATATATGTTTGTTTATACATATATATTTAGTTATATTTATCTATTTATGTTTATAGATTGTGCACATGCACTAGCCCACAGAGAAAGGAAATGGATGGATCATGGAAAAGAAAGGTATCATTTCCATCAGCAATGAAATGTAGACATAAAACCTGTGGACTTCAGAGTGTTTCAGGAAGAAAAGGACAGGCCAAAACTTTTTGAAAGCATGTGTTTGGAGAAAGCTTAAAATTGTTATTTATTGCAAATACTTTTCAGCCATTGAGGAAATACTGTATATTCCTTCTTTAGCTTGGGCACAGATTAGGAGGACATGGTTGTGGATAAACTGGTTCTGCGCTGCATGCTGATCACCACTGCACCTGAATATCCACCCTTGCTCTTTAGCAAAGTGACCGACACAAGTGGCTGCAGCACCAAGTTAGTCAAAAATCACAGGTTCTGTTGCCTTACTACAGGCAGTGACAGACAGGATCAAATGCATTCTAAAATAACCTCAGGAATGCACAGCTTTGTTATTTTGTTTCTTTTCTGTGCAAAATAATATTTTTTTCCTTAATTACTTGGCCACAATTGAATCTAAACTTCTCTGTTAAGGTTTTTGCAAAGTATGCCTCATGAATAGTGCAGCATAGAGGCAGGATGAAGTGCTTTATCTATAGGAATACTTTTAAAAACAAAACAAAAAAAAAGCACAAAAGTTTTGTGGGTTCTTCAATTTGCAAGCAGCATCCTGTAGAGCTATATTGCTCTACTCTGTTTGCAGCAAACAATAGAACATTACAAACACTCCCAGAAGGAAAGAGTTTTTATTTCTCAAACATCAGCATTGCTTTGACTAGGCAGTGGCAGGTCTCCTTTCAGAAATTCTGTGCTGGAGTTCATATTTTATGGATTTCCATTTAACATAAGCATTCTACCCATGTTACAAAGGAAATTTCATACCACACATAAGTGGTTTAGTTTCTTTCAGAAATGTTTGCTTATCTAAAGAATACCTTGTTCAGTGCCTACCTTCCACTCCACATTCCTGGCTTTTACTCTTACAATCTTCATAGCTGAGCATCCCTGCCTTATCTTCTAGAGGTCTTTTTCAGTGGGAAGAGTAACTAGAGAGGCTATGTTCTTATCTGAGGGAGAATACTCAGGTCCTTCTTCTTAGCTTTCAGTTGTTCTCTGCCTTACAGTCAACACTTGGAAAAGTACAAAAGTTTCAGAATGTTGTTTAACTTCAACATAATTGAGAAAAAAATATTTTGGTATCTGAGGTTTTGGAGATTGCGGAGACCAGTAGCTAAGAATTGCCAATATCCCAGGGCACTTAGTATGTATGGTTTAGACCAAAAAAAGGTAAAACTCCAATTAGAAAAATAAGGCTTGAATTTTTCAAATTAGTCTAAATAACTGTAAGAACTAGAATACTCAGGTATAGTGAATATAGGAAATCAATTTCCACAAACCTCTGCTTTTACACACAGTCCTGGTTACTACATCCACACCCACGCGTTCTTTGTTATTTAAATCATAACTATCAAATTGTATTTCACTTTTTTGATAAAACCACAATAAAATACACGATCCTAACAAAGAGAAAAGCAGGTGGAGAATGAAGATAGAGCTAATTTTCACCAGCTGGAATCACAGAACTCTTTCCTTACGAGATTTTTATGTGAATCAGGGCCACTGAAGAAATAACAGTCCGTAAAATTGAATCAACACTCATTAAATCCAGAAGGTGAAGTTGTTTACATGTAAAATAATCTACAAAATCAATGACCTACTCAGTTTTTCTATGGCTGTTTATGTTAACTGCATTCATGGTTACAGGAAAATTTATCTCTGGGTAGATCAATAATTTCCTAGAAGCTAACTGAGCTATTCCCACACTGAAATTGGTCCTTTATGTTTTGAATGTTAGTGGTTCAAACTACAGTTTGGAAAGTATTGGTAGCTACAACAAGCATTTTCCTTTTGCATGTTGCTGCCGTTATCTCCTGGCCTACACAATTGATAAGAACAGCATCTGATAGGACCCATCTGTGGTTCAGAGGTCTGAGCTTGCTGAGGAGTTATAGTGCAGGGAGAGCCCCGGGGAGAGTTCTGGCTGACTCAGCCAGGAAATCAGCAGTGTGTGCCGTGATGCTGGCTCTGCATCCAGCACATACACTAAGGACACCACATATCCCCCTTCCAAGGCAGGAGCTTACATCCTCTGTGCTGCAAGGTAGGGAAATCCCAAAGCTGTCCTCAGCTCATAGAGAAAATCCTCACAAGCTGGCAGAGGCTATTCAGCAGCTCAGCCTTAAACTTTCACAGGGAAAGTATCTGTAAAATCAGTGGATGAAATTGACTGTTTTGTGATAGTATGGCAGATCAATAGTTTTTAGAGTATCACGCATTTATACTGGCATTTTTCAGATGTGGGCTGCAGAAAAAAAAATATTAAACTGATATGAAAGCTTCTTCACTAGCACATCTCTGTGTTTCCAATGTCACCACTGTGTAATCTCGTGAGCTTCTAAATGCTTTCTGTGCACTCTTTTCTTTTATCACTCCTTAGGTGATCCAAAAAGTGTCTAGGTAGTAGTCTGTAGTGACCTGTGGTGATAGGGAAGTATGTATATCTGTAACTTCATGATCTCTTCCTAAAGCAGAAATTACTACAAACCACTCCACACCAATGGTTTAGATGTCAGTATGGAACAAAAATACTTGGGTCAAATTTTTCTTCACTTGTCAGTATGAGGAATGTCTATAAAGAGGAAAGCCCTTTGAAGGAAATGAGCAAAATCATCAGCACTGGTGAATATAGACCGCAAAAGCACATTCTCTCATGAAAATTTATTTTTAAAGATGAAATACCCAACATTCATCAAAGCTGATGTCACTTAATCTAATCACAGCATACAAAATATTTCAGTTGTTAACTGTATTGGCACCTATGATTACGTGTGATTATTTTCTGCTGACTCAGCACTATAGCATTTTTTATGCATCCTTCTCCAACTTGCTTTTCTTTTCCTTCCTACTTACAAATTGTTTTAAACATATTTGATCAGTACCTCCCCTCCAAAGGAATTAATGTGCAGTTAGAGCAACTGAGGCGATAGAATGAGAAGTAGAGCTCAACAAAGAGAATACATTACAACCAAAAGGAAGCCTGTATTAACAGGTTGCTCAGGGCTTTGACCTACCAGATATGCTCCTTCTCTACTGCTTAATTATCCTCATGGAAATTCACTTTTTTTATATCAAAGAAAAAATGCTTCATTCTGATTTATGGCTGCTGTCTCTTATTCTGCTACTATTCACCTCAGCAAAGAGCCTGAGTTTCTGTAGGTTCTGGGGACTGCAGGTTCCTGAAGCCATCCCACCTCCAGTTTGAACCAGCCCTACTTCCACAGCCTCTCCTCACAAGACAAGCGCTTTAGCCTCGACCACCTCAGGAACTCTCTGCTTAGCTGCAGTTCATTGACAACCTTCATGTACTCAAGTGGCCCAGAGATGAACCCAGTATTCCAGAGACAGCCAAACAAATGCCTAGCAAAAAGGAATAACTGCTTCCCATTAGCTGGCTGTGCTCCTGCTGACAGCCCGGGGCATGCAGCCTTCATCCCTGCCAGGCTCCTGCTGGCAAAGATTCAACCAGGTGTGTGTGCCCCAGGACCTCAGCCCCTGCTCCACAGAGCTGCTCCCCAGCCAGGCAATCCCAGCCTGTTTCCTGCTGGATGTTAGCCTGTTTCAGAGATGGCAGGGCAGGTGCCCTGACTGAATTTCATGCAGTTTACTGTCAGTTCATTTCTCCCATCTAGCTCATTCTGAATGCAGCCCTGCCCTCGAGCATATCAGCTGCATCCCCCCACATGCCTTTCTCCTACAGATGGTTGCAAACTTGATGAGGATAATTCTGTCTCCTTCTCCAGACCTAGGCCAGGGCCCCTGAGCAAAGCTTCTCGTAGCCATTTACAAACCCTTGCATGTAACATTTTTCCATCCATTCTTAATTACAAGCTAAAATGGTTGAAAGTATTGCACAAAAAAAAAAAAAAAACAACAAAAAAAACCCTTGGACAGTAAATCTGTCTAAACATGATGTTTCCAGCAAACTTGTTGCAAGATGGTCTAAAGAAAATAAAAGTAGCCTGCCAAGATATTTTGTAAGGCAACAGGAATTGATGGAGTAATTTTACGCATTATTTTGGCATTTTCCTATCTGACAAATTTATGGGGCTGGTGAGAAGTGACTTAGGCTTCACTTATGGCTTAGCTCTAAAGTACCTCCAGAATCAAATATGGAGAAGTGCTAGCATGCCCAAAACTGAATTGAAGACAAAAAGGATAACATGCGAGTGACAGAACATTGTTTGGGGAGAAAAAAATCACTTTGGTCTAATTGTATTTTTGTTTATCTTTGAGCCCAACTCTCTGATGCTCATGTGGCTTTGACTTCAGAGACTGTTAGTAGGGTATTTAATTGGAAAAAAAGCAGAATAAGAGGTTCTTAAAAGTTAGGATATCTTTACACAACTAAAACACACACACACACACAAAGAGGCAAAATGCCAAAAATGTCGTATTTAAAGCACAAAAGATGCAGAGCCAGAAATTCCCTGGCTTCGTTAGAGGTGTGAATATTGCTATGTAGTTTTTACTCTGAGTTTTGGCTCACTTCTCAGTTGTCATCTTTATTCGCAAGCTCAGAAATTCTGCTGAGTGTGTCAACTGACTCTTTGCTGCTGTGGCCAAATGTGTTTTCTTCTTTAGAATATTTCTTGCAGATCCTCTCTCTGGCAATATGCTCTTGTTCATTTGTTGGCTTGGTTTTGTTGAAAGGATGGGAGAGTAGGTCTGAGAAAGTAAAGAATTCTTCCTCTTAACCCTTCCATAGGCATTTGCCACCTTGAATGCATGATTAACAGGTTAGCTGATATGAGAGGTTTTCTTTTTTTAATAGATCCAATGAGAATTTTGTGATTTTGTCCAACTATTCCCACTTGAGTGTCTGTCATCTTCAATGCAGCTCTCTGGGTTCCATGAGATAAAGTGCTATGTAAGAGATACCTAGCTACCCTGAGTAACTTGCTTTTTACAGAAAAGACAGCTTAAATTCCAGCAGACACTAGCTTCAGAAAAACTAAACCCAGGCTAGTTAACCTCCCTGCAAAGCTCACCACAATATCTAAGATCTTTACAGAATCTTAGGTCACACCTTGTTTTTCCTCCTCTTGAATACATGGTGTGGCTGCTTGATATCTGTGCAGCATTCTTGAGCATCACTACAGTGTGCCCCCACTAATTGTATGGAACTGGGAATTAATTCATTACCATTGTTCCTAAAGCCACTTTCCTTTTGGCTTGAATGAGCCAGTTTACTTAGGCAGCAGGATAGAGACACAACTGAAGCCATTTCCAAAAGCAAAACAAGAACAGCTCTGTTATCTGTAGACTTGAATGAGAAAAGTACAACTCTTAGACAGAGAGGTGTGACACAGCATGGTAAAACTGCCTCTGAAGATGCTATCAGCACAAGTTCTTTAGCTTGTGCTCTCTGTCTACAGGCATAATAATGATGGTTGAGCCCAGAGAACTTTTAAAACCCACCTGAAAAGTTGGATTATATTGCTGCCTTTGTTCTGGTGTTTGAACGCTGTCATCGAATTTTGATATCCACCAGGGCAGAGGTAATTCCAGGTTACAGCACCCAGACAGGGTCCAAGAGGCCTCCTTTGCTCTGAGCACAGCTGGTCCATCTCTCAAACCAGCCATGTGAGCCCACAGTACCCAAGCTGCTGTCAGTGCTGTTCTGGTGGGTCTTCCATGTGGAAAAAAACTATATGTATTTTGCTGTCATAAAATATTAAGCAAATAGCCTTAGCCAATGTCAATAATTTCTGGTTAATGCATATTTTTCCAGTTGTAGAGCAAAATAGCCATATACAGCTAAGTCATTTTAATTGTTTACCTAAGAAGGTTCAGCTTCGAGACAAAATCTTGGTTCTGTGTTTATCCATCTTTCCATATAAAGCATGTGAGGTTCCAATAAGTCTTGAGATTTTGTTGAAGACAAAAACATGACTGTTGTAGATTTATATTGTTCATTTAAATCAGTGGAACTAATATGATGCTTGCTAGCTCAGGATCTAAGCCTCCAGACACTGTGGAGGATTTTACTAAAATTAGAAACAACAGGTGTGTTACTGATGTATCTCCAGGTTGCTTGTAAATAGATGGCAGAAGTGAAAACATTCATGATTTGCAGTGTCTGAGCTTAAGGTCCAAATACCCACCATGATGTCAAGAGTAGGACAGGAGAAGGACAAAACTGGGGTGTGCAGCGTGCTTATTGAAAAAGAAAATATTACCAAGAGAAGGATTCAGGGAAAAGTGCAAAACTGAAACATAGAAATAGCATAGGAATTTTGTGGCCTTTGATGTGAGAAAGATTCATCTTTGAAACAAGGCATTTAGCTCACTTAGCAAGTACAATGCTGCAGTGGCAGAAGCAGCCTCCAATTTTAACTGATTGTCACCTCTTTAAAAATGTTTAGGGTGAGCAGACATAGTACTTCCTTAAATACTGCATAAGATACCATTTATCAAAAAGAAATAGGTGCCATTTGGCACCTGCTGTAATTGCTGTGATGAAAAAAGTAATACATAAGTATCAGAAGAACGGGTGCCCCATTTTTTAACAGCTCACAGCTATTTTATGTATTTCTAATGGCCAATGAATAAATGATGTAACATACATTTTACATATCTGTAAAGTAATGAATCTGAGATTAAATCATACATAATGATTTTTAGGTGCCAGATACATTTAATATACTGAAGGAAAAATTTATTTGATGTGAAGCATGAATATAATTACAAGTATATTGGAGAGTTTGTGGGAGTACTTTCTATACCAGTAGAAAATTATTTGGCACTAGCAGTAGACCCACCATAATACAGGAAGAACAGACCCACAGTCCTCACCCCAGCTGCTTAGGTCCTCTTCTAAATTGCCAGTGTTTAAAATCAAGTGCTAAGTAGTCTTGTTTTAACTGATCCTGCCCCTGCTTGCTACTATAAGTCTTCAACATGAGCCACTAAAAGACACATGAACACAGCTGAGCATAAATGAGCAGTGAGGAATTTAAAAATTAATAATAATGAAAAAATTACATTACCTTCTTCCTGCAAAAGGACCCCTCTCTGTTAATCAGTTAAAAGTGTTGTTCAAATAGTAAGAAAAAAAATTCATTTTTTCTTTCAAACAAAATGTCTGATTTTTTGTACTCACTGAAAGGAAATGAGATAATCTTTAAATAATGGAATTTTTCAGTCATTTTTTGACTCTTAAGGAGAAAGTACATTGTCTGCCAGGCAGACCAATCTTTCATCAAAGAATTTCAGATGTGATTTTTTTTTCTTAATGTAATAAGACACTATGTATTTTGTCCTCAGTTCTCTGGAAGAGATCTCAAAGAAGCAATTAATATCAAACTGAATGACTGACCAACCATCTGCCAATTCCAGCACATTCAATACAACTGATGCTTTATTCAAATACAGAGTACAGACTCTGCCACCAGAAGAATTGATTTAGGTCAGATGGGAAAGGGAAGAATAATATGTGATTATACATACAGTGAAACCTGCTCCTATAAGACTTCAATGCAGTAAAAGTGTTTTTTCTGCTACAGTAAAGGAGAAAAGATAACAGGAAACTTTCAGTATATTGCAACATGTAAGATTCAAGGCAAGTCATACTGAATCTTTACTTGTCATGAAGTTGTCTGGTGAAGGGAAGGAGTTGCCTTATTACAGAAGGTTTTGCTGTTTAAACCCACATGTTTAGCGATGCTAAAAGGATTAAGTGTTCAATTCTGATTTATTTTGGTGGACTTGGGCAACATTAACTCTCATGTTTTGACATCACAGAAGGCAGCTGCAGGAACAGGAAGCCATTCAACAAAGGGAGAGGAAATCCTGGGTTGTTTGGTTCAATAGAATATAAATGAAGAAGACATTCTGAATAAGGAGTCAAAGCTTGCAGAAGACATTTTGTGTCAGCTTCTGACCACTGATTTGATGACAGCCTATAAATCAACTCCAAAGTCAGCTGCAAAGCCATGTGAGGCTTTCTACAACCTTGGGATCTGTGGGTCTGCACTATATTTTCCCTCAGTTGATTTTCTTATCTGTGGAGGGACATGTTAGAATATTTTCTGGAAACAAGGACAAAAAACCCATACATGTGTTAGCATTTCTGTATTTAGACAGAAAATATCCTCAAGTCACTCTGCAGGATGTGAGGGGAAGTTAGAGGAAATGTGATTTCTCAAAGTAGAATTTTCATGGTTGGTTGTACAGATCCTAGGTTTTTGTAGAGAAAAAAAAATCATAACATTGGTTCAAAATTAAAAAGAATAGTTCAGAGAATGCCTACCTTTTCCTTTCTTTTTAAAAATTATTCTCAGTTGAAATAATGCTATTCTGCTACGTGACATGGACAGAAATCAGGAAGAACGTATCAGCCAGGCTTATCTATATAGCATGGAATTCTGATAACAGGCAAAAAGTACTCAAACTTCCACAGAAGTGAAAGTGCTAGCTTATTTATTTTTGAGACTCTTAGAATCTCTGCTTTGATATTGCACAGAGTCAGTCATTCAGAAGAAGTGGTTTGTGAGTCACCAACAGCTCTATGATATCAGTAAGTTGCAGCTCAGGACATTTATGAGTAAACTTTGAAAACTGAACTTGCTGCTTGACCCAAACACTTTTGCCTCAGGATTAACTAAGTACTTTCACTGTTCACCTGTTGATTCCTATGTGAAGTACCTGTAGAAAACACACATCTGCGCAGTTCAGACATCATAGATAGTCAGTGCTTTCTCCTGAAAAATACTTTTGAACTCAGCTATTCACACAGTGCATCCTTTGCCTTTAATAACAATTGGAACTAATAAGCAGCATGTGAAAATAATTGCTAACAATTAAACCCCTGTTCATATGTCCTGGTCCATTGTAAAGCCAGTATAGTAGGTTTCCTACAGTTGCCTATATAAAACTTCCGATTTAATTTTTAATTACCTAGTGGCACTCAAATCACACTTTTGCCTGTTATGCTTTGTTTTTCAAAGGTCAGTGAGGATTTGTTTGTTTGTTTAAAATAAGGAAAATTAATTTAATTTTCAGTCTCATTGAGTTAATTTGGTGTGAAGGAAGGAAACTTTCTACTTCTAAGGAAACATTAACTGCTTTTATGAAATCTGACACTCTTGCTCTATCTGCCATAGATATTGCTGCTGACATTAAGTGCAAGGAAGTGAAATTTAGTGAACTTAAAATAATTCAGATTCTTTAGTAAACATTATGTCTGCTGCTTTTTTTTCCTCCACTACTGGGGAAAAGGGTAGGAGACCTCTAGCCTAGAGTCAAGCTTGTCTGCAGCCAAACTTTCTTCTTGTTAGAGGTTCTCCCTCTGTGCATTCCATTAAGCTGCACCTCCAAACTGTAGACAATGACACCGTGGGAAAGCTGATTGGAGTTCTCAGCATGAAACTTTGCTAGCCCTGGTGTGCAGCTGCTAGAGAGAGGAGCTCTGCTTTGCTTTCCTCAGCAGCTTCCAGGGGCAGCTGTGGGCCCTGTGCTTAACGACCTCGCTGCACTGGCAGAGCCATGGCTGCTTACAGCTTGTGAGGTAATTCTGTTTCTCTGGATTTCTGGATATCATTTCCTTTTTCCTGTTGTTGTGCATTCTATCTCAACAACGTAGAGCATCAAAAAGACAGGTTTTACCCTAGTGTGCTGGTTCTTTAGTCTGCCTTGCTCGGTTATGCTCTGATACTGAGACCTATCCTGACTGAAGGACAGCCCCTGTCCAAGTCAACCCACAGCACTTCCATCCCAGAAGGATTTGCTGTCTTGGAGGGAAACAAGGACACAGGCATGTTTTCTGGCTACTTCCACTTCTGTGAAGAAGTGAGCTGAAATGGAAACAGGTTTCTCTGCACCAGTTTCTTTCCAGCAGCAGACTTCTACGAAGCCTTACTGATTCAGCTGCCTGCTGAGAGGCATAATGTATGCAACTATCTCCCAATAGCTTTCTGCCCTAAAAAGTATCCTTTCCATTTCATTCTTTTCATTGTTATGCCATCTAACATGAAAGTAGAAAGGACGAAAGTAATTCTTTTTAGAGGCATTTCTTATTGCAGATGTGAAACTCCTAGTGGCCCTTGTAAGTTAATACGCATGAAAATACATGATCAGGCCATCAGACCCTGAGTATCCCAGGAACAGATGGTGTGTTGACTGCTAAGGGCTAATCTTCATTTAAGGTACTCTGATTGCAACTGAATCTAATGAAAAGGTGTGATTCTCAAACCCCCTGCTGCTTAAAATGCTCTGTTTTATTCCTGCTACTATACTTCTTTTTTTCAAGATTGGGAAGATTAAAAGATGAATGAGAGCTCAAAATTGAAAGACAACGTGTAGCCTCATGAAAATTAGATTTTTATTTCTTCCTGATAGAACTAAAGTTAAAAATTGTATTCCAATTCCCTTCTCTGGGTTTCCAAATCTGTGTTATGTCTTATGAATCTTTGTTTAATAAAATATGAAAATCCTGTAACTGCTTCATCTGCAGTGATGCTTAGTATTTTCTAATAATAAAAAATATAAACCATTTTTACAAGATGAATAACTAAATACGTCTGTATTAATGCAAACAAAATTGCATTGTATATTTCTTAGAGCTAGGAGCTTTAAGATACACATTTTTACTCTAAAATATACAACTTATTTTAAAAAATATGATCATTAACAATGGTGTTTATTTTATACTTAACAATTGTATTTAAGTAACACTCTGACTACTACTTCCTTTTATGGACTTTTCCTCAGGATGCATTCTTATATTAGTATTTCCTATGCTTATAGGGTAGGTCTGTAAAAGTTTTTAATGTTTTTTAATCCCTTTTTAGTCCTTCCACTTTATTTGTTCTCTATTTTTTAACTAAGATTTTCTAAATGGAACTTTAAAATAGTTTTGATACTTCTGCAAGGATTTGTTAAAAATTTTTGCCAAACTTTGTGACTAGTAGAATAGTTTTGGTAATGTCCTTGCTATTTTTCTTTGATAAATTTATTATGCATGAGAAATAAAAATTATGTCATTCTTGAGACTGTACAGCGCAGTGCCAGAAGCTGGACTTTGACAATTCTTGTAGGTCCCTTCCAACTCAATATATTCTATGATTCTTTGATAAAAAAGATGGTTCTTAGTCCTTTACAAAGAATTCTTTGTATTTAATACAACAGAAAATGCAGATAATGACTTGGGTGAACTTGGTGATCCTGAATGTTCACTAACAAGGGAACATAAAAAACAGAGTTGTTTCTATGGTTTATATGTAAAATGGATCTCTAGGTTACAGTGAGACAATAATAGGAGTATTATTTCACCACAAAAGGAAACACCACTGTAGGAAAAGAGAAACCATGCAGACAAATGATAAAGTCAGTGCAGTTTTGCTGTAATGCAATTGTGAGGCTGAATATATTTTAAAATATTACCTCTTTTTATTTAATTGAACGTTGTGGTTACTGTTTCACAGTCAATACCACTGAAATGATTGTACAGGCTGTATCTATATATGATTTAAAAATGCAAACCTTCACCTCTTTTCAGGCTTGAAAAAAAACTATGACAAAAAATTCAGGTATCTTCTAAAGAAATATATAAATGTAAGAAATGTAATACAACCTCTTTACTGGTTCAGACTCACTGTACATTAAAAACAAAAATTATGGATGCACTTTCCAGTGAAGTTGTGTGTTCAGCCTCTTCTGCATTTAGATCAATAGCATCTGAGAAATGGGAGAGAAGAAAAGGCAAATAATTGCCCTTCAGTCTTACTCAGAACCCCTAGTCCATGTGTGGTCTAGCAGCATTTTCAGGACTTCATGCAGTACTTGGCACTAGAGTATCTTAGTTTAGGTTGCAGTTTTCAGGGTTTTGTTGTAAGAGTTGTGAAAAGTAATGCTTGGACTTGTCTATCTTTGAGGTCTTTTCCAACTGTAATGGTTCTATGGTTCTGTAAAATATCCCAGTGGACAGCTCTGCACAGTGAACTCTTCTGTTAATTGCTCCACAGATAATGTGCAGCAGCTGATACGAGGTCTCTGCACTTCAGAACCACCAACCTGCAGAGCTACCTGGGGGAGTAGGAGGAAGAAGCTCATTTCTCTGCCAGTACCACCACTGGGATTAAAGGTATTGACAGTCACCCTTGTGTAAAAGCCTTCTGTGTGCATAAAAGGAGAGCAAAGTGCTGAAGCAAAGGTACTAGAAATGATACATGCCTTAGCAGAGATGCTTTTTAAGTGAAAGCAATTTAGCTTCAGTGTGAACACAGTGTAAATTACAGCACAACACTGCAAGAATGTTATAGTTAGCAGAAAGGTATTTATACATGGATTTTTTAAAGCCTAGGGAATTCAGAGTAAAGATTAAATTCACAAGCCATCAAACACCTGAAAGTTTGAAAATTCATAGTTAGGGTCCGCAAATTTACTTGGCTTGCTCTCTTCTCAAATTCCCTTTTATCTCTCTTGTAGTAAATAATATTTTTTTTTGATCAAGCATTTTTAAAATACTTTAAGAAGTCGGCAAATTTGAAAACATTGTACTTTACTTGCACAGAAAATTGAGGATCAAAGTGTGTGTATGGTTTTGGTTTTGCTGTCCCTTCTCTGTCCCTGAGTTGCTGATGAACTAATATTGGAATATCAGGATGGATCACTAGGAAATCACTCATCAACCCTGGATGTGTGAGCTTAACTCTGACTAATATAGCCATTGAATTATGATGATGGATCTTGCTTTTTTGTCCTGTTTTTGCCATGAGAGGGCAAAAACTGAGTAAGTGTTGGGTTTTGGTTTTGTCTCATAAATGATGAAAAATCTGCAAAAAAATCTAAATCTAAAAAACCTTTGAATTCCTGGAATGTTATGAACATTGTAATGATTGTTACAGTCTCTTTTCTATAAAAAAAAATGAGCTGAGGAGAAATTATATCTTAGTCCATTGGAACTTGATTTGTGGATGTGAGAGAATTGTGGGGGGCAAATTTTAGAATTAGGATAAAATTAGTGATGACTAGGAAATGATGAGGCATCATTAATGTATGGTGTTGAGGAGTATATAGAAGCAAGGAATCCATTATTTGTGTTGAAAACACAACTGTTATCCTTGCATAAATATTTCATGCAGTTTAGTGGTGAGCTTTTCAGTTCCAGTACCTGAGTGTTGTTTGAGAGTTACTTAAGCCTGTATCTTTTGTACAAATCCCAAAATAACAGAGGCACTGCAGAGTTCAGAGCAGAGCTTCCAGAGGCTTAACCCATGTCAGACTTCACTGCTGCCCTTTCCAGTCATGTGCATCCTGCTAGCTTTGCTTCTGAATACAAGTCAAATATAGTGGTCTGTAGAAGTAATGGAAAAATACATTACCAGTGTTTGTTTTTAATTCTCTTTGTGCCCTGAACAGCTTATGAACAAATCTGGAAGCCTAATTAAAAACTGTATTGAAAGCTGTCATTGGATTTGAACAGAGTGAAGAAGTAGTTACATCTTTTTGATTTAAAAAACAAAGCAAGTTGGGAGAGAAAAATAAAACCCTCTTTGTTTGATACTCTCAGGGATTAAAATGAGTAAACAGTGGAGATGTTTGGAGAAGTCTCAGCTTTTCCATTCGTCCTCCTTGTGTATTGCAAATAGTGTTACAAGAAAACCACAGGTAGTATTGGCTCTATGAAACAATTGTCTGGCAGTTTTTCAGGCTAGCAGCAGAGAATCCCTTGCACTGCTCTTGGCTGGTAAAGAAGACCAAAGTATTTTGGTCTATGTATTAGCTTACATAGATAGCACTGTTTTGATTTAGAATCAGCGCAGAATATACCATTCCCTGCTTATCTACAACAAGCATCTGTTTAAAGGTTACAGCACTTTCTATAGAGCTGCAAAAACGTGTTGACACGTTGTAAGTTAAAGGGAGATGGAGCTCACAGTGTAATCGCATGAGGTTCTGCTCCCACTGGAGCCAAAAGCAAAGCTTGCTGTGACTGCATCCAGTTCAAAGATTCGGTCCCAGCTTCTGAAACAAATACAGTGAAAAGACAAGGCAGGGAATAAAAGGGCTGTGTAGTAGCTGAGTACTGAGTCAAGTACTTAAGAACAGTCAGCCAACCTCTGACCCTGGCCAGCCAGCAGTTCTTAAGTGGGTAAAGGCCAACAGGTTTCCAGTACTTCTGAGGAAAGGGAAATATGGATGTCAGAGTTTGGCTCTGTAGTCTCCATAGTGACATGACAGCAGGTACGTCATGATGCAGTTTGTTTGGCTGTGAGAGGACCTCTACAAACTATGATGTCCCACAACCACCAGCCTCTTGTCATTTTCTCACAGATGTGCCTATGTATTCATACTACATTTTTTCTGAAACGGGGATTTCTTATTTAATATCATCAAAATAATGTGCAGAAACATTAACACACACAAATATGCTGAGGAAGGCAATGTTCAGTGTGTGTTCTGTAACATCCAAGGTTAACTATTGTCTTCTACTGGAGTTATAAACACTAATTAAGGTTTTCGATTGTCTGATACTAGCATCTCCCATGCTTATATTTCTACAGACATATTGCAATGCAATTTGTGTTTCTCTTGTGGTACTTTAACAGAACTAAGGCTTTGGATTGATAAAAAGTAATCTTGAGGAAAAATTTAATAGCCGTTTTTTTTTTCTTAAAATACCAGGTTAAATTTAATGCCAATTAAGTGCTTGGTGTTTCATTTGTTTTATTCCTTTAGAAATATTCATTGGTTTATATTTCCCTATTTCATCAGCTTAATATTTTACATATCTTTTTGGTTTTGTAACCTTGCTTACCAAGAAGATAACTGGGGATGCAGGGAAAAATTCTCAGCAAAAAGTGTTCACTTCTTTTGAAGTGTTGTAGGAATGTTGGACAGATTTAGTAATGCCTTTCAATCAATGCAGACATAATCTTCTTAGTGTGATCCAATTTGATTATGTGCATTTGTATGCTTCTGTGCTTTGAGAATACCTGCAGAGGTGCTTCTGTAGGAGGTAAAGGTAAGCAGCAATGAGCCCTTTGTGAAGAGCCCATGTAATTTACATGGATTAGTTTAAATAGGGAGCTCCTACCAGATAATACATGTCTGCTGTAGTGTGTTACATAAATATTCATAGGACAGAGATAATAGAAAGGAAATCTCCCATATTTTTCTTTCCTTAGTTGTATCGAATGCTGGGCTCCAGGACAGTTTTGATGAATGGAGACGAGAGATCTCTGAAGGTTGCTCTTAAAATATCAGGTTTATTAGGGATGGTGAAAGGTCTTGCTTGGAGCTGCCAGATGCAGCACGTGGCAAGGCCTGAGGGGATGGAGGAGGGCAGAGACAAGGGGCAGAGAGGATGCTCTATGAGAGGGGGGAAGTTCCAAGAGGGGGGAAGTTCCAAGAGGGCATCTGGCTCCTCGGAGACCCCTTATCAAGGGGGCTTCAAGGTGGGCTGGAACAAGGCTTGGGCCAATGGGGTCACAGACACCTGATGCTTCAGGGGAGGGTTACAGGTGTGGGATGAACTATACATTCTGGGGGGGGAGATGGAACAGTCCATTTGACTTTTGGACCTATCTGTAGGAAAGGGCATTGTCCAGCCAGTAGGAGGGATTGTTTTCATCCTGGCTGTACTATTGTGAATCTTTTGCCAGGCAATTATATTTATTCATCCTTCCCAACACTTAGTCTTTCTGCCTAAAGACATTGAAAGTAAAATCTATAAAAAATTGCACTGTACTCTTTTTCCAATTCATAACCGAATAATTTGTTCTCCTTCCAGCCAGGCCTAGACAAGCTCCCTAGTCATTTGTTATCTCTTGAATTGAATTCCATGTGAGCAGTAGCACTCTCTTGCCATTTTCCTCTTGTATTTGTGGGTCTGTGAAGGCTGGTGCAACTGAAGGAGGAGAGCTGACAAAGTAATACCTGCTGGTAGCTTTGTAGCTGTGTCCCACCCAGGAATTCCCTCCTCTTGTGATTCCCCTCTTGTTGGGGGATCACTGAAGTTAATGGCTGCTCCTCAGCGTTCAGTACCTCCAGCGTGGCACTTTTGGCCTGCTGCTGTGAATGAGCGTGGAGAGACCAAGCTATGGTTGCTGGCAGTCACAGGTGAAGTGGTGATCATGATCCCAGTCATGGGTTCTGAAATACCTGACATAAATTAATTATCCTTGTTATTGTCCTCTGCAGCAAACAAGATATTTTTCATCCATGCTTGATAGAGAGGAACATAATTGAGAGAGATTAGCATGTTTATTGACTGAAGTAACAGAAATTTGGGTGGGGGAGGGGTGGGAAATGTTGTGAATAACAGTCAAATATTACTTGACTGAAAGTTGATGTAAAAATATACCTTGACCTTCTTAAGGCTTTTAAAATAGCAGATACTCTTACTGAGGCTGCCACAAAAGTTTTGTGGGACTTGCTTGTTCTGATCAAGCAGTACAGATGTGAGTAAAGCAGACCACGTCCTACAGAAAGACTAAAGAAAAAGAAAGGGGGCCTTCCCACGATTAAGTTCACTATATTTGGTTCCTTGAGGCTTGTTTCAGATCAGTTTGGGGGTTCCACACCTAATGTGTCTGTCATGACTAATCACATAATTTAAAGTTTTAAGCCACTCAGGATATGGAATGGCAAAGCTCTTACAAAAGGATGAGCAGCAATATATTAAACTCATTTTAATTACATTGTTTGAATCAAAACCACTTGCATGTAAGCATTAGCTGGATAAGACAGCAAATTGCTGCTCTCTGTAAGTGTTAAACCAACCCTAGGAAATCTTGCACTGTTATGAAATTTTATGATTTATGTCAGCTATTAAGAAATATTAAAAGTCTTCAACTATGCAGAAGTGCACTATAGCTTGAGGGGATCTGGAGATGCTTGTATTGTGAAGTGATCCCTTATGAGAAAAGCTCTTCTTTACTTGACAGCTGCATTGTTCACCCCATGATCTGCTTCCAAAATATTTCAAGTTGTGGATTAGCTGCACTGTTTTAATTACTAAATACAGGCTTTTTTAATCAACTATGCTTCTAATGCCTGAGGAATTTGCCCGATCCTCTGGTAAATGTTAAGTCTTTGTTAGCAAGAGGCACTTGAAGAATAGCTCAGTAGTCTGAAGGCTAAAGAAAATCCGTATAAAACAAAGATATATTTTCATTTTTCTAGTTCTGTATATGAAAAAAAAATGCTGATATGCCATAAACTATGTAGCCTTCTGCTATTTTTCTAATCCTTAGGGAATGCAGTGCAGAATGGACACTTGTTCACTTACTAAAATTTCTTTTCAGCCTCACAAAGACTTGGCTTCCCAGCTTGATGAAAACATTCTTAGGAGTTTATATATAGCACTGACTCTTTGAGCAGTATTGTTTAGTGACAATAATAACATTATTGTTTTAGTTTCTCAAAAGCTCCCTTCACAGGAGTAGTTGAATAGCAGCAGACTAAATGCCACAGTATGCTCCTATGTGTTAAACCATTTTCTTCTGTACCTACAATCATAGAAGATGCAGGTGTTTGTTTGCTTCTCTCACCAAATGTTTTATATTGTTTGTAATGTCTATGGCCATAAAAGTATTACATGAACCACACCTTCACAAAATGTGAATACAGATTCATGATTTGTAAAATAGAATGAAAACAGTGATTTTTTTTTAACACATCCCAGATGGTATGAATTAAATCAGACTTGATGAAGTTTTTTGGGTTTTGTTTTTTGGGTTGTTTTTTTGGGGTGGTTTTTTTTTTTGTTTTCTTTTTTTTTTTTTGGTGTTTTTTTTTTTTTTTCCCTAAATGCCCCTATATAGTTTAAGGGAAATATTTTGGCACAGTCATTTTATCCTGGCTCGAGATTTGTCTGCCTAGAGAATTTGACGGCCCTCCCAGTGATATGAAGTGATACAGAGGTTGAGCTCTTTTTTTGCCCACTCCATCAGGATGCTTTCATTTAGAAGTAGAACTTTTATCACTGCAGTTTGCACAGTAGAATATTTGAAGTGCTTTTAAGGATTTTTTTTCAACTTCAAACATTAAGTCTAAGCATCCAGAGCACCTCTAGACAGTTAAAAATTCCTTGACTTGTTCAAGCAGTTTAACTGCATACTTGCTTGGTATATATTTGTGGTAACATAACTCATTTGTGTAAAAGTAATTTATAAATCAGGGGATCTCTAGGTTTCTAATTTACTGTTCAGCACCCATTCTTGTAAAACTGCCATTTTGCTTAGACAGAGCTGTGAGAAAACACCCTTGTCCCATCCCCAGTTTTACATTATGCTCACAGATGTAGCATAACCTCATGTAATTGAGACAATCCCTTGTGACATGCTATAATATAATATAATAGGCCAGCTGGTAAAAGTGGAATAATGAAGAAACATAAGTAACTGTTGATGTCAAGATAGGGCTGATGTGAATGTCGTGCTCTGGCCAAATCCCAAATTAAAGCAGAAAACAGTCAGCTGAGATAGGTATGGTTTCAAGCAGCATTCAAAATGTTAGAACACTGTAGCAATGCGCAAAAAGCCCACTAACTCACTCACTTTCAGAGGAGCTGGAGATTATCAGCACCTCTGAAAGAGGCCCCTTCCTAAAGAATGTTTAAGAGTGAAGTCAGAATGCATGAGGAAAAGAACTTTGCAGAAATCCCTCAGCAAGAGCACTGGTGTGATTTGCATCAGTCATAGCAATACTTTTACTATATATTTGGTGAAACTCAGGCTTTTGAGGGTGCAGGCACATTCTTACAGCATTGCTCCAGAAACATTCAAGCAAATCATATCGATAAAAAATGAGCTGTATTTGTTTGATTGTGCTCAATGATACAGGATGTGCATTGGCTAAAAAATCACAGTGAGATCCTTATCACACTTGACTTCTTGAGAACAGAGTTATACTTGTATGTGCAGACAGTCAAAATTCCTTTTTTTATATATGTTGACTTGAGCACAAAAATATTGGAGTTTCTTGTCCAGAATATTCCTGAAAGAAAAAAGGGAGAGTTCATTATCTAGAGAAACAAATATTTCAAGAAAACCTAAAAGAACCATGCTCCACAAAATGCAGATTTTTTTTTCCCATTCCTTCACTCCAGTCCCTTTTTGCAAATATTTATGATTAATTAGAAATTTACTTTTTGATTTTTCTTTTGCATTTGTTGATGTTCAGGCTTGGAACACACAAAGTCCTTTGCCTTTTGTACTGATAATATTACCAACACTGGAAGTTAGAGAAGCCCCCTGGAGACAGTAATTTCTGCTGTTTTATACTCAGTGTCTAGAAACAATCCTGACACCCAAAATGTTTGAAGTTTTGCAGCTTCTTTGGACTCACTTCTGTGCTAGTCTTCTAAGGGAGTGGTTTGAGGTTTCACATTTAAGTTTAGCATCAATCTTGCAATATGAAAAATTCTCTAAGAGGCTAGTAAGCTTCTGTCACATTGTTGAACAAGATCAAAATCTGACCTATAATATTTGATGGAATTTCAAGTATAAATGAGGTCAGGAATCTTACTTGGGGTTCAGAATTTTTTCACTTTGAGTTCAACAATACAAGCTCTATCTCTTCAACACTCATTTTGTTCAAACTACTGAAGGTTAGATGGTTTCTAATTTGGTACCAAATTGATCTTGTCAGTGGAAATAACCAAGTGCTTAACATGTTCAAATAGGCTCTAGCTGCAAGAGATAAGGCTTTGTAAGCACTGGAAAATTGAAACTCTTATTCAGATATAACATATCCAAAGCATAACTTACTGAGATAAATTTGCCACATCCCTCTGTTTCCAAGTGGAATGAGATCACCAGCAAAGGACAGAAATATCTTTAAAAGGAGATGTTGGAACACATAAGTTTTTTTAGATGGAAGAGACAAGTTAATGGTTGGGCGCCCAAAGTTGTGTTTTTGTGTTGGGAAGGGAGAATACAGAGGCACCTTAGAGGAAAAAGCAGTCTGCAATTATTATAAAGCTGAACATGAGTTCAGCCTCTGTTCATAACAAAGCAAGTTGCTCTTCGTCAGTTCTGTGGAGTAGACAAGGAGAAAATGGAAGACGTTGTCAAAGTACAAAAGGATGGAGACGAGTGTGTGTTCATTTCCCTACCTGTCACGTAAAATTAAAAATTTCTGGAAGTCCAGGAACAGATTGAAGTGGGAAGGGGAAGAAAGAATGCAACATCATGTGTATTTTAAAGAAAATTTAGACATTAAAGACAAGGTGATTTGAGACAGTTCAATTTCAATTGATGTCAAAGTCTTGATTTGCATTTTTTCATGGCCATCAAGCAATTTCTTGGTCTTCCTTATTTGAGAGCTATAAAACTCACTCAAGTTTATGAGTTGAGACAGAAAAGAATCAAGAAAGAAAATATAAAGCTTCTCCCTGAAATTTTCTTATTGTCCACATGTGACCTGGTGTAAATCTTCAATGAATACTGGTTTGAAGTAAAATGTGGTAGAGAAATGAACAAAACTAAATACAAGAATTCTCTAGGTCCAAATACATGCCTGTAAGGGAAAATCACTTAACTTAAACAACTCATTACTTTTTCTGTGTAATTGAAGAAATATTTACCTACCTCAAAGGAATTTATGGATTGGATCCTGACTCAGGTTTTATAGTCACATAAATGGAAATTTTAGCAATGAACATTTTGACTAGTAAAAAGACCAATTTTAAAAGTCTTTTTTCAAAAGAGCCTTTTGCAGGTGCAAAGTAGTAAGCATTAGTATTTCCTTAATAGAATTTGACACCACATAAAATTGTAAATATTTGCCTATCTCTTCAGATTCCAAAGCCACTATTAACAATGATGACACAAATAAAACCTGGTTTATTTTGTGTCATGTTGAGACTGTTAGTTTCCATTTTTAAAAAAGCATAACCTTAGTGTAGCTGTATTTTCACTACCTGGAAAATAGTGTCTGGATTTGAAAAGAAATGCAATGTAAAGAAAATTTGCATTCAAATCAGAATTAATGTGACGAGGTTCTGAGTTCCTTATCTTCTGAAATTTGATGTCAGAAGTACTGCTGACTTGAGGGTGCTTCCAACATCTGTCCATACCTGGTAAATTATAAAAAAATTATAATTTGTTACACTCTCAGGCTTTAGAAGTCTGAACTATCCCATCCTTGTCCATTTGCTGATTCCTTTCTTTCCCACAAACCTTTACCCTTCTGGTTCTTTGTCATGGCCATGCTTGCTTTGCTGTACTTTTGGACATTTAGGACAGGATAAACAGAGACAGCTGCTCTGTACTTGGGGTAGGTAGTTGTGTGCCTTGAAATTGTTGGCTTCAGATATATGGAATTGTAGAATCCAATAATAGTTTGGGTTGGAAGGGACTTTAAAGATCATCTGGCTCCAAGCTCCCTGCCATAGGCCAGAACACCTCCCACTAGATCGGGTTGCTCAAATCTCCATCCAGCCTGACCTTGAATACCTCCAGGAATGGGATAATGGTCACTGCTCTGCCTCAAAGATTACGTTTTGCTGTTTTATAAATTGCTTTGTCCCTGATGTCTTGGTGTATTCCCTTTTCATTAAAAGGTTAAAAATTGAAATTTAAAATGCTTCCTTGCCCCAGACTTTATGCTATTGGCAAAGGAGGGAAAACTGTGTCAGTAAGCTTAAAGATGTTTTCAGTCAGACTTTTGAGCAAATCCCAACAAAATCACATAGGTCTCAACATAAAAAGCTTTACAATATTGCCAATTCCCTCACAGGCCTGGTGCTAAAGTAAATTATTTGATTTCTTTACACATTATAAATTATTGGGAAGGATATTTGCAAATGTTCTTAACTTCTGGTGTATTTAGTAGTATCAGTCGTGACCATAGCTCCCTTCCCTACATTTATCCCCTAAAATATAATCTAGTGCTACCAGACTGTTCTGTGCCAGCAGTTCTGTTACCATAGTGGTACAAGCAGCTGTGCTGTAACTTCAAGGAGGCCCGGAATCTGCTCTAAAATTTTTTATTAATTAAGAAGCCCAAAATGCAGATGAAAATAGAAGAATCCCTTGCTCATATAAGCAGTGCAAATCCAGCTGTTGGTTGCGTCACTTTCTGAGCTCTTAATCTTTTACACCAGGGCACTTAATTGGAGATGTGAGAGCTTCAGCACCTTTGAAACAGCTGCAGTTTGTCCTTACATCAGAAGATAAAAATATTCCACTCTAAATGTCTAATTCTGTTCCGTTACAGTAAAACTGGCGCCAAATGTAGGGATTCTGGCTTTCAGATAACTTAAAATAATTTTTTAAAAAATCTGATAAAGTTACATCAACTATGACTTTTCTAGTGTCAAAATAAACATACTTGAATGGCAGAAAGTGACACATTTTCCTTTAGAAGGTTTTTCTGGAATTCACCTTCTGTTCACACAGTCTGCCACACGGCATATACATCTCTTCCTGTTCATGACTTCTGTGGTTTACGTGTGCATTGGTTAAAGGAGTATCTTAAATAGCTTTTTATTTGTGTACTGAACTCCACGTGGGACCATATGTAGCAAATCGTAAATGAAGTAATGGTAAAGTTTGTATACACTTTCCTCCTGCCTTTCTGTCTCTGTTATAAAACAGCTCATTTTTGCTCAGATTTACACGGCTACCATTAAAATCATCATGTAAAAATCAATTTTCTAAGATTTTACGAAATACTAACCATATGTAAAAGCAGACACTAAGGATTCACTAATTATACCTCTAATTAAAAAGAAATATCTCTCATGGAGCTGTAAATAATTAATTTTATGTAATACACCTGGGAAGAGTAGACTCTCCTTTTTAGTGAAAAGGAGTCAGAGTTTTCTCTAAATCTTACCAGGTCAAGGATAGAAAATACAATTAAAAATGGCATTTTGATCATAATCCTCCTTTCTGATATGGTATATAAAAGAAAAGATACATTTAGTAATGGATCATTTCACAGAAAGGCTTAAAATGTCAATGCTGCTCATATTTTCTACCTTTGCTCTGTGTGTGATGATAAGCACTTGTTTCATTTGCCACCTACACACTGATAAAGCTTTAAGCCCCCTTCTTCGGGTGAAAGGATAATCCAGTGGTAAGAATGAAATTTGAATTTGACGAGCAGATTTGCCATGAACCTATATCTGGTCACCTGCCACAAATCCCTTATGGCTATATGCAAACAAAAGGCAGTAAATTTTGCAAGTTTAGCTATTTTCTGGTGCTGTCTGGCAGACTTACCAGGCCTAGTTGGGTTGGTGAGACACCTTGCCTGGAGAGAGCCACCTTGAAAGGTGGGAACACTCAGTCTAGGGAACCAGGCTAACTCAAGTATGAAGTAAAACACATAAAATAACTTGCATAGGATCCTGTGCAGCACCTGATTGATCTTCTATCATTTCACTGTGTTTATTAGTGGGACTGACTCCTGAATGTTTCAGCATCTTATCTTCTTGACTTTATGGTACTGTCTGCTTGCTAGACCAGTCCTGAGATTTTAGCTGGAATGGGGTAACGAGGCTCTGTCTGGATAAAATTAGCACCTACATAGGATTTGAACAAAGATCATTCCACTGGGCAGGAGGATCTTCTGATACTGGTCCTCCAATCAGTCTGGTCAGTCACCCACTGTTATTCCAGAAAGCAACAGATGGAAATATGCAGACACTCATGCTTAGAGAAGCTTTAAAATGTATTTAAGATGCCTCAGCCCAAAAGAGGGACCACAGGGGACCTGGAGGAAGGATGGGATATTTATACCAATATTCCTAAAGCTATGTCCCACAAGTCAGGAGAGTTCACAACTATGATATTGGTCACTTACAGGGATGTGGAGTGGCTTCATCTGGAGGGATGTAAAACCAGCATTTGAAACTGTGATCTATACTAAGGCTCAAGGTAGGAAACTGACCTACTGAGCACAGGACAGGTGAATACTTTGCACACAATGAGCTGTGGGCTAGAAATGCCTTTGACAAAGGAAAAATGGAGGTGTGTGGGACAGCTGTGGAGCCAGGATTTGCAGTAAGGGGTGTGTATTGTGGAATTGACTGGGTGATCCTGGGTGTGGATAGGCAAAGCAGAGATAATATGGGCTACTCTGGACACCTTGGCTAAGGCAAAGCACCCATTCATGGGTGGAAATAGCAAAATGAGAAATTTACGCACTTCAGTGTCCCAGTGTCAGAATGAATATTTCACAAACATGTGCGTTGTGAAATGAATATTTCAGAGACACTTGGACATTATTAATGAGATTTGTGTAAGCAAGTGCTAGATATGCAGTGGATAACTATTAGCCCTTGAGTTAACAACATTTATACATTCTGCTAAACCAGGAAGAATTTAAACAACAGCCCAAGGTCAGAGTCCCCATTTTGTAATGTTTTTCCTCTTGGATTTAGACCTAACAGCATCTGCATCATCCTGCTAAACACATCAAAATAGTCAAGAAACACGTCTGAAAAAGCCGGTTGTTATTTCATACTCATTTCCTGACAGGAATGAAGCTAAATTGGTTAGAACATTTTTTTTTAAGGAGCATCAGCGTTTGGCAAATAAGGATGCATAAAACTAATTGAATACACTATACATTTCAGTAGAACAGGCTTGAATAGTTCCTGCACTAAATTACATATGTGGATCCCACTGTTTCATCTGAGATCATCTCAGCAGGGATGACTATGGAAATGCAAATTTACACTGCTGCTGAGTCTTTGCAGATTTTACACTGTGTGTCAATGATTCGCTTAAGGATCTTGGCATGGTTTGTATTCTTTCTTAACATTCAGCAACTCAAACATTCTGCTTTCCAAATTAGATAAAATTATTTAAATAAAAATAGTATTTTCAATATACGATCTGGGCCTTTTTTGCTTGAAGCAAAAAGTTCTGCATTTCCCTACCTCTCCTTTGTGCAAGGTATGAGTATGTCCATCACTTCATCTAAAATATAAAGGGGACTTCATGACAATGATGTTTCATAAAATGGTAAAGGGTTAATTTTTCCTATAATTTCCTAGTTCCTCGAAACCAGAGTCAACATGGTTGACAATTTTGCTGTTTGCACAAAATCCTACATTTATTCTGCCAACTATTGCTTTTACAAAGTTTTCTTCAAATTAAATGGAAGCTATGCCAAGGTAATGACTGATGCAGCATTCCTTGTATAGAAGTGTTAGATATCTTGTTAGACTGGCTGATAGAATTGTTAAAAGATAGCCAAGTTCTTGCCTGCACAAGCTGTTTGCACATAGTCTCACACAGATTATCGCAGCCAGTTTGACTCCAAGTCTGTAACTATCCAAAACTGGCAAACTCTTAATTGCATCAACCCTTGTACTAAGAAGGAACAGTAAATGACCAAGACTGGCTTGCTGAAGTTAGGAAAGAAACTACATCTTCTAATAATGTTATCTTGCTTTCCTCCATTAGAGAAAAACTGTCTGTACTGTAAGCATCAAAAGGAAGAAAATTTACTTTATTATGAATTTCTTTGGTTCTTGACTTCACAGCCTAAGTTGGGAGATTTTGCTTAAGCCTTACCAACAGTGGCGTCATGAAGAGGGTTTTTTCATATTGCAGACTTCCTGGTATCCTATAAACAGTGCGCTTTTTTTCCCTCATGGGAGGCACTGATAGCCTGACTCTGCCCAGCCTTCATGGAGCTGGTAGGAGCTTCATGTCTCTGAAACTTCCATCGCTCTGCCACACTCACTCGAGCGTATTATTGGGGACTGAATAGACAGCTAGGCACAACACTTAGCAAGCCACAGGAGGGTAGGTACCTTACTAACAAGTGTAGAAAACTGTGTGGAGAGCTTGTAGCTAGGCTAGTCAAAGTCATATTTTGGGATGTACCTGATTGTCAGGGTATTGTTAACTTTCATCCAGTTTACAGTAAGACTCTGCTACATGCTTCTCCGTCTGCTAAAATTCACTTGTGGGACAAATTTAGGGACATTTAAAACAGAGAAAACCCCAGTCATTCTGAAAAGTAAACTGCACTTGGAAGAATTCTCAGTATAAACTGGTCTTTCTGTTACCTGTGCTCTTTAGTGCTGTTTCTGAGAGCAAAGATTTTTGGCAGACAGAGTGAAAGGGATAGCACACTTGTGTGGCAGTACTGAAGGTGCTTTTAGCTTGAAACTACTGGTATTCCTTGACATGAGAGATTCGTAGGAAATGTGCTTGGAGGCCTAACTGACTGCAGCATGCTGCTCTGGTCTCCTTAACTCAAGGGCTGTGTTTTCCTGTTGGTCAAAGAACAGGAGGAAGTCTAGTACAAGAGAATTTCTAGCCATCCCAAGAATAGAATGGGTTGGATATTCTCCAGTCAAACTATCCTTTTTCCCTTTTTCCCTGTTTTTTGGGGTTTTTTTTTTGTTTGTTTGCTTGTTTGTTTTTCTCAGAAAATGGTGACTCATCGCATCTGGAATGATTTGTGGAACTCTGTCAGTTTAGCAGACTGACAGAGATCTGTAAGGAGGTTTTCATCATTGCACCCTGTTTCCTGGCAGGAGGTTGTAGAGCCCAGCAACATTCACTTCTTCAGCCCCACAGGGCTTCTCTGGGTTCTTATGGCTGTCAGGATCACTCACAGGCATTTGGAGGCCGGAAGCCCAAGGAACCTATGGTCCCACTTGGAGTTTGGCCCACTGTTGTGCAGCAGCTGAGAGATCATGCTGGGAACCCCTCTCAGGGCTTTCATGCAGACACTGTTGAAATTTTCTAGAAATAAACTGCCTTTTCTTTTTTTTTTTTTCTTAATGAAAAAAATAGCTTTTTATATCTATACAAGAAACTCACAGATAATTTGGGTGAAAAAGAGAGTAAACAGATTTTTTTTTCTTAAAATTACCTAAAATTAAATTTTGAAAAGGCTAAAACCCACCACAAATCCTTAAACTACAGCATTTCATTCTGCCCAGAACAATCTTGCTTTCATGTTTGGAAGAAAGAGAGGCTGAGACATTGTTTTCTAGTTTTTGATGGTGGTTCACATAGAAAGCAGGACTTGAATAAGCCATATTAAAATCCTGTTCTGTGTGAGGAACCTTCTCTGGACACCTTAGTGAATGAGCTGGAATGCTGATTCCCATATTCCTCATCTGCTGCCTCACTTGTGGAGTCCTGGGGTCTTGACTCCCTGTTGCTACACAAGGAACTGTGCATTAAGCAAGAGTCTGTCACAGTCTCCAGTTTCAGTGTCATTTTAGTTATTTTGAAACAAAATATGTGGAAATTTCTCACTTCCATAGGAAACTCTTGAAATGTCTGTATTTTTCTTCCAAAGAGGGAAAAAATAAGTCTAGAATTTCCTACAGAGAAGAAATTCCGACTCTTAATGTGTTCTCTTCAGGAATATCCTTGCTAGAGGCCTCAGCATTGCAGCTTTAGAAGCAATAGAAGCTGGATAAACTAGCTGGAGGCAATCTGAAGTGTCCATTTTATGTGATGTCATTTTATATATATCCAGGAACAGCAGAGTGCTAATGCTTTGACAGCCACAATCACAATAAGTTCTAGCTCTAATGAGTGTAGGGAGGCAGGCTTGCCTGCAAATCATAAGAGGTGTGAGTTTTGGATGCAGTCATCTGTACTGCCAAACCTTACCCACATGTTGTTCTATTCTCTCATTCTAATTTTTCCGCAGTTACTTCTGTAAAGACATAGCATTGCTCTCAGAAATTACAGAAAGTGACGCCTGCCTCCCCCTCCCCAACATCCAATTGTCACCTTTTCCTTCCATAAATGTCTTGGTATAATTAGAGCTTTTTAACAAATCTGTTTATCAGTGAGTGACACTAGAGCCCTTCAACAACAATTATTAGCAAGGGGACATTGATTAGCCAATCACATACAGATTCTTTCCTCTCTCAAGCTTGGAAAATGTTCATGGTGAGATTAAAATTACATTGAGTATGCTGTTTGCTAGAGAACAGCCTTTTGGCTCCATGGAATATGAGATGCCTCTTTGACTGTGCTGTCAAAGCTTGTCCTCTACACTCCCAAATTAGTATGAGTCATTTCTGAGAGCATTGACTATTTGTCTGCTAGTGAGGCTGCAGGTGTTGGGTGTTACTCCCAAAGTCCTCTTCATATTCCGTGCTTGCTGCTGTGTTCTCCAGCACTGCCCTTCATTCTTTGCTTGTTTAACTGAAACATCCATTCAATGCCTTGCTTGGCCTTTGTTGAAGGTAAGTACTGATCCAGGCCTTTTACAGTAACTTCTGACACCAGAGGTGTCTGCATGCTCTTTTTGAAAGCAACCACAAACTGGAAGGGAGAGGCTATTGTGTGCATTAGACCTGCTGAAACACTTGGAGAACAGAGACAAGTTTTCACATATGCAAATATTTCCTCTGGCCTGAAGGAAAAGCATCAGGCAGATTCAAACTAAATAGAATTGCTCATGGCTACAAAAACACCATATCTTATAATATTGTAATGTTGTTTGTAAAGATGCCAGAGAAACAGAAAATTGAAAGCTGGGGAAGGGTACTTTAAATTTTTAGTGATCTGCATGAGAAACAGTTCCCTGAACTGAAATAATTTTGTTTGGCATTTTTCCTAGATTTGTACTTGCACAAATCTGGGTCTTGAATGAATATAATCACTTAACCGAGTCACAAAAATATTACTGGCTGGCATCTTTAGGATTATCTTCATTTCTTTTGCCTTCTTTCAGTCATCGGGACACTCCCTCAGCCCTGCAGTGCTTAATTTTCCTTGCAGCCTGAAGGATACTTCCCAGGTGTTCATTCACATGCATAATAATGTCTTATATCTCAAAATATCAGGATCAAGCATGAGACATTTCAGTTTGTAAATAAGAGCAAAATCTGTTAGATATGCAAGGAAGCAAGAATTCATCATTTAAACAATGGACTGGAAACTGGGTACAAAAAATGCTTGAAACTGTATCCTTCATTAAAAGAAAAATAGACCCTTTACTCAGCAGAATTTGCTCTTCTTTTTTTCTCTCATGCAAGCAGTGGGCTTCAGCAGAAGGATCATACTAATGACATCTTAAACTCATTTTATTACCCTTTAATCTAAGTTAATTATCCTAGTTCTCTTTGGAGATGAAGGAACAGAGACTGGCAACTCCGGAGACTCATTCAACCCAGCTCTCTTAAGAGAGAATGAGTAGTCCTGTGACTGGCTTGGATTGCTTGTCTTCAAGGTAGCTAAAGCTAACTGAGATGAGCCCTATTTCCCAAAATGGAACCTTAATTTTTTCCCCATCTCCTCATCCTACTAATTGATATGTTTTCCTCAAACCACTAAAGAAAAAAAGTGTAGATATCGAGTTAGTTGGCAGGATCCCCACAGGATGATGCTTCTCTTCTAGTCATATATATTTAAAAAAAAAAAAAATCCAGTTAATATTGTACAATCTATAAAGGGTTGTCTACCTTTGGCGGAAACAAAATGTAAAACATTCATCCTTATATTGAAAAGGGTCCTGGAGCTGCAGCAATCAACACTTTGAACAGCTAAAATAGTGTTGTAGGAGATGTGCTGTAAAGCAGAGCCAGACTCTGTGGCTATGTAATCCCATGTCTGTGGTGACTTCAATAAAGAAGGAAAAGTGGAAATCGTTGAATAGCTTAATCCTGGGACTCCTAGAGATAAATGCAATATGGTTGGAGAAGTTTATACTTGTATCAAAGTCCAGAGAGCACTCTCCATGCTGATGGAACTAGTGGGACACAAGGAAGCTTGTATTTTGCAGAATCTATTGCTCATTTATTGTTCTACTTCGTAAAGAAAAGATTACGAGAGAAAAATTGTTTTCAATATCGGTGAAAATGAGCAGAACTTTGAGGGGTGTCTTTAAATTCCCAAAAGCAATTACCACAGCATGGCCCGACTGCAAAGTGAGCTGGGGAGCATCAGGGCCCTTCAAAGTGTGTGCAGATCCCCATGCTGGGTTCCTGTGGGATCTCTCCCAAGTGGGTCTCATTGCCACCTAACCACGGGACTCTGCAAAAATGTTTCCAGTCAAAAAACAGTAACAACATTTATTGGAGAGAGGAGTAGTTTTCTAGATTCCATCAGAAGACTCTTCCCTTCAGCTTTTATCAGAACTGGACTGACTCATTTCAGTACTTAAGTGGCACCTACTCTGCCATCTCACGGGTATTTAAACACTTTCCAGGAGCCCCAAAATGCACAAAAGTGATTTCTGGGTAAACCTTAATCTAGCTGTTTTGAAGCAGCTGAGCTTATTGATTATTCTACTCTACCTTTGCGTTTCTATTTTCCCTAGAAAAGTCTGTAACTTCAACAATTATACTGAGGCTTTTAAGAATAAATTTACCTAAAGCCACTTCTATAAATAGGAAGTAATTAGACTGTGGCCTTTGCTTCAGACTTTGCCAGGAAGCCACTTCTTACAGTCACCTCCATGCAGACAAACCCAAAACTGTCATATAGGCATGTTCTGCAGCTGGATGGAGTACTTGAACAATTTATAAGTTTTGGGCCGAATCTCATATTCAGTGGTTACCCCATGTCCCTCTATTCCCTTTAATGAATTTGATGTGGAAAGAAATGGAATTGATAGAAGCTTAACATGTGCTTTCAAGCCAAGACTGCAGGCAACAAATTCAGAGCACATTGATTTAATGTGTACTGATAAAGCAAATGTCTTGGTCCCAAAAATTAGGGTGCTTAAATGAACAAGACTAAAGTCTGTGGGGTTCATTACAAACAATTGCACCTTTTGCTGGCAAAGCATGACTTGTAGGAATAAGAAATTCAAACTCTGGTAAGTAGACACCAATTTTATACTCTGTGATTATATAGCAACAGAAAAGGGAGAAAAATGCTATCCCCTGAGATGTTCAGCACTAGTCCTGCTAAATTTCAAGCACTCTGATCCCACAAAATAGACTAATAAAATTAGCTGCAAGTCTGTGGGTAGTCACATGGAATTAATTACCTCCATTACATTTCTTTCAAATGGATAATCAAACCTAAAGTTGCAGCTCCTTTTCTGGCTGAGGCATTGCACCTACTTAAGGGTCTGTCTGTGGAGGTGCTTAAGCTCTTCAGAAGGCCAGTCACCCAATACAGGTAGTGAATATGCTTCTAATTCTGATCTTCACTTAAATGCCTGGATTTGGGTGGAAATGCCTGGATCTGGCTTTAGCCTGATATAGCATTTCCAGGAGGATATCAAAAGCCAACTACATATGTGTATATGTATCCATATATATATATTCAAGAGGCAAATCTCATGTTGTCCAAAGTAGGTGTAGAAAGCACAGTGACAGTTCCTGAGTGTATGTGACATGCCCTTGAAATTTCTCATCCAGAAACATGATCTGTTTCTGAAGAGGGGAATGGTGCTGGGCAGCAAGGCTGCAAAACTACATGGCAGAAAGAAGCAGTTAAGCTGTCGTGTTGACTGAAAGGCATTTGGGAAAGAATGAAATGGGGATGCCTGAGTGTTAAGTATGAAGTTTTACAATTGTAAGAGGAAGGAAAATAGACTCTGTAAATCTCTCCACTATGATGGAAACACATGTAAGAGGAGGTCAGTTTTTTGGAAGATGGTCATTTGAAACTTATTCTCTTCTCATTTGAACTTTACTTCCCCTTTGCTTCCTGAAATGAGTGAAGATAGTTTCCAAAATTGAAGATGGGGAAAAAAGGCTCTGAAAATCTCATGTCACTTGAGTCTTTTCACTGGTAGATCTCTTATTATATAATCAGTATAAGAACGGAGAAAAAAATCAAATGGTGAAGAGACCCTTGGAAGCATTCTGATTAAATTATTGCTCATAAAAGGCTAGCAAACAATTTCAGAATTTCTAACTTCAGAATCTTTGTTGGCAGTAGCATAAACTGTGTTCTTTGATTTCAGTCGCTGTGGTTAGTGTAGAAACTGAAGAAAGAGAGATTTTTAAAAAAAACTCTTTGATTTTCCTATATTTTTTTGCTCTTAGGTCTGACTGGCTCCCACAGTAAATTGAGACCTCTCTAAAGTGTGTTTTGTTAATGGGCCATGAGAAAGAAAATACAGATTTAGCACTCCCTCTTCTGCCTGTGCCTTTTGTTCCCATTTTAGAGGACTGACATTTCAGAGGGAGCTGAGAAAAGAGCTGAAATAGGGTCATTCCCATAACCTGTGCTGATGGGAGAGGCTCCTTTGCCTGGTCCCGCAGTACCTTTCATGCTGAAAGATAAAATGTAAACCTTTTTCACGTCTTTTGCGGTACTCCACGAGACAGTAAAAAGCACCCATATGTTTAGGTTTCAAATAACTGTGTTTGCTAATACACAGCTGCATACAAACCTCTGATCTTTGGGGAGAGTTTGAATACATCCACTTCTGCTGAATTTCAAATTAGCACTTCTTGTATCTCTCAGAAAAGCAATAAGAGGAACATAAAGAAATGAGCTATACGTTCCACATCAGAATTTCCCTGTAATTAGGAATATTTCAAGTCCTCTTTTTTCTATATCAGTTATATAGAATGGAAAAACTCATCATAAGCAAAAGGCAAGAGATTTTCTATCTGCAGGCAAGACATCATTTATCTTTAGGAGCTATGAGAGCATGACCATTAATTTTTTCTCGAAGTCTTTCATATCTTGTGATTTCTAACTCACTTTTGTATTACATTTTTGAATGATAGTGTTCAATTCACTGCTTAGGGATTGTTCTCAAACTCTTTAATATAATCCACATTCATACAGTATTGAAGGATCTGACTTATATTAAATCTGCAGAAGAAGGGATATTGAAAGTTCTCTATTTTTTGAGTGTATTGTTCATCTGCCGCAGCAGTGTTGCTCAGTACTGTAAGACTATGCACTTGTCTTCTCCGTTCTAAATTATTTGCATATCACTGAAAAGCCAGAAAAAAAGAACAGAAGCAGTGAGCATTTTGTCATCAACTTCACAGAACCCAGAATTCAGCTTTTAAAAAAAGGAGTCGTGCTTTTAAGGAAATCTTTGCTCAGTCACCACAGAAGATCAAGTATCACTTGGGAGAGGCTATGGAAATGATGCATTCATTAGTTACACAAATGTTGATCATAACTATTTTGATTTAATGGATGACTTAACTCCCTGGATTTAAATGGAGGTGCAGCAAGGTCAACCAGACAAGTTCTTGTCTACCAGACAAGAATCAAGTTCATTAAGTCTTAAGGGAGTCACTTTCACCAAATTTCCAGACGTTGCATTCTCCCATATCATTGCAGGGTGAATGAAAATCTATAGGCAGCAGTAAATAATAGAAGAGAATATGATAAAGTAGAGGGAAAGTTAAGGATAACCTTCCTGTGAGTTTTTTTTTTTTTTTTTTTTTATTGCTTTGCCCTGCAATTGGTTTACTAGTCCACACAATGTCAAACTGTTGTAAAGCTGTTTCAGGCACATCTGTCTGTTCTCCAACCAGTGTTTGCTTGATGCACAGTGTATGTGCAACCTGTTTCCCACATACTGTCTAAGAAGGCACTATTGCATATGAACCTGAAATGTTGTTCATAGAGACCTCCTGTGGTCTGACAGAACCAGACCTTTGGGAACACAGTAAATCATCTGATATCCATGCACCACTTGTGTAGGAATTTGCTTCTGAGAACACTTTTGGTACTGCAGTTTCAGTTTTTAAATTTATCTCTGATCAGAAGTAGGTTTGGCAGCATATGCTACTTAGAGCAGTTGTGTACTGTATATGCTCCAGAAAGCATTTGCATGCTTTTGGTGTAGTTTAAAAACAGATTTTCAGAACAAAATACAATCCAGTATAACTCAACAGTGGCAACCTGGTTAATTTTTAGAGATTATTCCATTTCTTAAAGTGAAAATACTCATTCCATTTCTTAGAGTGAAAAAGCTTGTCTTGCTTCACTACATTTTCTCTCGTGGAGAAATGCTATCATGCATAGGTGCTGATGTCTCTTAAGAGCTCTTTTAAATTTATTTATTACTATTTTTTGTAGGCACTGTAATTATTAGAGTATTTTATTAAGCATTTTTGACTTTTTACTTATTTAAATAAGAAGACAGAATTTTCTTCTTGTTTGTGCTGCTGTCTTCCTGTTTGACTTGCTTAGCTCCATTGTTTATAGTGTTTCAGAAACCAGTACAATTTAGAGGATAATTGGACTTTTATATACATACATATATATACATATATATATATATATATATATATATATATAAGTTCATAGTGAAGTTAATATAATATTTCATTTCCATTTCCCTTATTCCCAAATAAGCTGTCATAAGAAAAGGCACTTCAGAGGAATATCATTTGGTCATCGCATATCTTAGTATGTCAAAATCTTGGATTTAAAGTGAAAAATAGTAAGTGGAGGTGAGGGTTTTTTACTATGCCTCAGTATGTTGCTGTGCTGCAGTGGACACATGTGGCTTTTTAACATTCTAGTCTGGACACCTGCAACCATTTTCTCTGTTAACAACTTTGAAGGCTTCAAACCCTCAGCAAGCAGAAATGCCTGACTGCAGAGTTGTGTCCTTCCTGCCCAGGCAGGAAAAGCTCTCCTTGACTTTACCATCTGCCTCCCTCCAGCCCTTCTAAGAACACCATGCAGTGGGGTGGAGCACTCTTCTGGGAAGAGTTAGCACAAAATACAAGGAACCTGAAAAGAATGAACTCACTGTGTGGTTGGGGGGGGAGTGTGTGTGCATGAAATTCAAACCAAATGTCTTACAGAATTAAGACTGGTTTGCAGAGAGACCTCCTGTGTTAGGATTGTAAGCTGAGTGTGTTCTGCCAACAGAAAGAGATGAAAAATGAATGTCACGGACCCTGCAGACTTGCAGTCACCTGGGAACTTGGGCATGTGTGAAGCTTCTGACACATAAGCAGCCGCATTGAAGTCAATGCCCATGATTAAACTTCTTCCTGAACTGGGACATGGTTATGAATTATTGGGTTAGTTCTAATTTTCACCACACAGGACTGCTTTTAATTCTGTATTCATTCATTAATGGTTATAAGGTGCACTGAGATCTTCCAGCGTGCGTGGCGCTATTGAAATGTTACGCATTGTTACAACTCATGCTTGCAAAAGCAGCTGAAGATGAATTTACTTTATGTGGCAGTCAGTAATGGCTCACTTGGAACAGTTACACATTCTGTGGGGTAAATAACAGGATTGTTATAAATTGTAGCTGTGCTATGTTTACATAATAGACAGTAACCACTCCAGAGGTACCATAACAGTGAGCTTGATAATAGGCATTTTAAAAATTATGTAAATACATCTATATGTGCGGAAGAAAAATGGCTGTAGGAGATAGAAAGCTGACAGTTCCTAGTAAATACCGCATGCTTGCAATGTTTTCAGCATTTTAATCTTTTTATGCAAACACGTCCATCCATGATGGCAGAGCAGAAAAGGGGTTGAGTTCCACAAGCTGCCACTAATGTGTACACCAGTGCCGTTCGATGAACTATAGATGGACTAAACAGTGTGCTGCTGAGTTTGCAAGTCAGGCAGTGCTGCTAAAGTTTTCAGGCACATTTGTTCCCCAGGACAACTTCCTCCATCTTCTCATCCCCCTTTTGGCTATGCACCTTCACGTAAGCTTCCTCCCACACTTAAAAAAATGCAGCCACTCAATTTCTGCCAAGCACGTTGCCTGTCCTCCAGCTTCTCTGTGCATCAGGGTGAAAAGTCCTCCCAGATTTGTTCTCCGTCTCTACAGCAGTTACCTGGTTGCTTCTCCTTTGCCTTGCCTTAATCTCTAATATTCTGAGTAGTTAAGTTCTGGTAAGGAATGCTGCTTTATGAAGCAATGTGAAACCGTGTCTGCCATATCCCATAACCACACTGTTAATGGTTGTACTCACTATGCATGAGGACAAATAACACCGTAGTACCAACTGTAAGAATGAAGCCCTGTTCTTGATGGAACTGTTCCATGGGTGTTTGCAAAACTCTTTTTCAAGAGAACCATTGGAAATGCATATTTTGATAAAAATCCTTCATTTTGAAAAAGGAGAAGAGGGACCATATGAAAAAGACGTCATTTTAATTTTTAAAAACTATTAGGAAAATTATTATGCAACTTCTTTATTCCCTGAAATATCCTGTCCAAACTGGTCATATCTATCTGTGTTATTCCATAGCCATAATTTCTTCCACCATTTTAAGAAAAATCACTCTTTAGCACTCTCTTTGGTTTCCCTGTCTGTTAAAAAAATAAAAATAAAATTAAAAAAAAAAACAACTCTAATAAATTTTTAAGACTAAGTATTAAGGATAAGCTAAAAACACCTAAAACTTTTTTTTTTTTAATTAAAACAATTTTTAGCACCCAAAAATAGCTAGCCTAAAAGCTAGCTAAAATTAAAATTTGTCAGCAAGGAGTTTTGTTAATCCTGCAGTGCAATGGCTGTATGACAGTCCAGGAGAACTGTATTCTTAGTAAGAATCATTCTAGTCTTTCCAAATTTATCTGGCTTCTGTTTCTTCATAAGTCTATGCAATTTAGAGCCTTATGACAGGTTTCCAGTGGGGGAAGCCACATGAGGTGCAGAAATCAAGCTGCCTTTTCAAATCTAAGTAGCACTCTGCAGGGACACAGCCTGCTTTTGTGGCTGCTGAGCCACACAGGTCTCTTGGTGTGTGCCAACCCTTCAGCCCAGCTCATGCTGTGGCGGCACAGCAGAAAACCCTGTCACCAGTGGAGGTGTCCTGTGGTCTTCCTTGCACTGGCTGACACAGAGAATGTGATTCCTCCCATTGAGTCATATGGGGTGACACTTGAGGAGAAAGAAGTCTGGTGGAGCTGAAGTAAGGCACTTTGGAGGTGTAGCCCATTGACATATTGGGATAAGTTTGGTTTTTGGGTTTTTTTTTTTTAGAAACATATTTTTTTAAAACATTTTCTTGGGGAGATTGGGCTGAGGAAATGCTTCACTCCACCAGAGTTTTTATACATCCAGTTTATTCATTAGGCATCTCCCTTAATTTGAGGATGAATCTGGGCTGCAATTTTAATACACCCTTGCAACTCAGTCTCAGGGTATGCTCCTTGCTCCCTCCTCTCTGCTGTGAAGCTCTCAAAACTATTCCACTGCATCTGGAAGGCAGAAAAGCTCTGGAACAGAAAGGTTGTGGTGTGACCTCAGTGTCAAATCTGAGCAAGTGGAGCATCTTTGAAGATGATATGGCTTTCCATGTTCCTAATAAGGATTATTCAGATTTAGACTAAAACTTACTGTAGAGATTTGTTTATTGACTTATTGTCCTTCAACAGTGTCTATGAGCTAAAAAAAAAAAATCTACTATTACCTCAGCTGACTGTTTTAAAAACTGAGATAATACTTTGATCCAGATTTATCCATAATTTTATAAATATTTTACATCCTTGAGAATTCTGTTACCAATTTACAAGTAATATCTTAGCATTAGAATACATGGCAGATCTAGAAGTTTACAGTCAATAAGATGAAACCCAAGAGACGTGAGGAGTCTGGATTTCATTGTTCTCTGTGTGTACAGAAACTGGGTTAAGATGAGGACGTGCTTATAAGATTGATTTTCTTTTCCTGTAAATACAATGGAGGGATGAGCCTTTACAACTACAGAGAAACGCACCCTGCCATAACAGGATCCTCACCCTGTCTCTGCTCAGTCCTTTCGATAAAAGCCCCATGCTGTGGGCAATCCAGATTAGTTTTAGATTAAGCAAATTGGAAAGTTTAAGGGGGGTGGGGATGTGTGTGTCCTTTGACTTACAAAGCTGTCTATTCTGATTTTCTAGGAAAATGCCTAGGACCCACATCTCATGTCATCGAACAATTGCTAAAATCTCTGTGTCTCATCAATATCCAGTCCAGCTGTGGGACTGGGACAGTTTCACTTTTCATTTGCAATGGTCCATCTCTTCTCCGAAACATGATTTTAACTGAAACACCATAAAACTGGTGTTTACAGCATATTTTTTCATTTGTTTTGCAACATCAACTGTCATTAAAAAAAGATGTTTACAGGAAATTTTAGGGGAAAATGCAAAAGCGCAAGAATTTGCATCAGCAAGACACTCACTGGGAAAGTGAGAGACACACAGGCCAAAAAGGAAAAGAGATATTACCAAGCAAACCTAGATAACAGGGCCTGACATTATTCTTTCTAAAGTCAAAATGTCATGCGAGTAGAAAGGAATGATGCATATAGCATGATATTTTAACTGGGCTGATACAGTTGACTCACAAGAGTTGAATAGAAACAACCACAGTAACAGATGAATTAGATATAGGTCTTTCTCTTTCCCTCTTTATCCTTAAGATACATCATTAGCTTAAAGGGTGATTTTTGCTTTCTTTTTCTTCTTCAAGCAGTAGAAGAAGCTGGATAGGAGAACAAAAAAAATCTAATCAACAGAACAGGCAAAGTTCTTAAAATTTAGATTTTGGGCAACATATTTGGAAGTTCTAACTGGGGGACAAACTTCTAGAGCTTTTTTCTTGCAAGTCCTTTAAGGTCCAATCCAGCAGCTCCAATCAGGTTGTTCTGTTTGTCTCCAATCAGTTTTCATAACCAGAGAGTCTCAGTATCCAGTGAGGAGTGGAATTGGCTCATGAACATTGCTTAAATGCTTCATCTGAATAAAATAAAACATTTCTCTTTGCTCTCTTTCTAATATCCTCTGCGTGATGATGACCTGATTGTAGTCCAAATTTTGCTTGTAGCATTTTTAGTTTGGAGTTTCAAACAGCCTAGGCAAGTCTGATATTTCTTGCTACTGCAGTGTGGGGTTAACTGGGAATCATAACTTTTTATTATCTTAAAAAATATGGTCTTTTAGTTTTCCATCTGTTATTAATTTTTTAAAGACATTTAATTTTTTGAGGTGTGAAAAAGGCCAACAGATTTTATTGACGTTTTTGTGGCCCTGCAAAACCTGATTAAAAAATATCTTTCTGCGCAGAATACACTCAGCCTTTGACACTGTGCTTGTGGAACTCTTCTAAGTCATGATATCACAGGAGATAGATTTAGTACATAATTCACGTTTTAGTGGGGAATATATTTTTCTTTCCAAACTGTAGCTTCTTCTCATAATTTTGGTGACAATATTTGTCATCAAAAGAAGTGTATGCATATATGTATGTAATTCTCCTCTGCTAGAGAACGTGGTGCTTTATACTGTCTAAAGGTACTGACGTCTGCATTGTAAAATCTGAAAAGAAAGTAAGTTAGCACTTGTGACATGGAGGGGGCAGTTGAGTAACTAAATACTGTCTTGCCTGACAACCTGTACAAGGGCAGGAGGGCTGGTGTGCTGTGAGACTGGCTAGGACTCTGTGGTGCTGCTGCTTAGTTCCTCAGGTACCCCCATTTTCCATTCCCTTCTTTCTGTGTTGAGTACATCAGTTTCAAGTTTGGATATTTTGCCATCTTCTGTTCAATTTTTAGAGGCATTTAAATAAGTGCAATTTGAAGAAGGTCTTTGGCCTGGCTGCAGGAATTGTTCCTTAGAGGAAGACAGCCAGTAAAATGCACTAGAAAAAAAAGCAGAAAATGAGAAAACCAGCCCTGATGGGAATGATTTACAGGCAATCTCGATGAGATTAGCAAAAGGAATAAAAGCCGAGTCCACAAAGGGAGAAATGAGATACTAATCTCTCTGCAAGAGACACTGTCCCAGTCAGTTCAACTGAGCAGCAATAAACAAACAAATAAAAGACAAGAGAGCTTACAATATTTGAGATCACAAAAAGCTTAAAAACATTCTGAAAGTCATATTAATACTAAGCCAACAGGAGAAACAGCAAAAATCTTGAGTAAGCAGTAAAAGCTTTCTACAGCACACCTCTTAAAAAAATTGCTTTGCTTCCCCCTGAAGATCCAACATGACTATACATTATAGGATTTCCTTAGCACTACCTGACCATATCTTGGTATTTTGCAAAGTACTTTACATGCTGTGCCTTGTTTCTGTTGGACTATTTCTAGTAGTCAATACCTGCATCTGCTTACCATCCTCATCCCTTCCTGAGAAATTCCTCCAAATCCACACACAGCTCTGTTCTTGCAAGGTGGTTTGGAATCTTCCAAACCACTTTTTTTTTTCTTTTTTGGTAAAATTAAAATTTCTAAGGATAATTTGTCATTTATGACAAAATATGAAGATTGGAGAATGTTTTTCAGTTCCAGGAACTTCTGGTCCAAGTGTGAGAATAACATTATTTCAGACTAGCGACTAGAAAGAGATTTTTTTTTTCACATTTTCCACATTTGAGGCATAGCATCAGTTTTCTTGTCCTGATCTGTTAAAAGAATCTCACAATGGCATGAGAATAACAGGGAACATACTTTAGGCCTCTTTGTGTATGTAAACTGTGAACATGAATGAATTATGTATTAACAAAATGCAGTCAAGTCACCTAAAGCAGTATTTGGTGCAGCACCATGATGGGTATTTCTGAACTGCCTTGCTCAGCTCCAGATCTGGGCCCTCTTTGCTGCCCTTTACTCTGTTATGCAGCAGACATATGACAAGTTCAGGCTTTGTAGATTTTGCCGAGGTCCACATCTATTATGATCCAGACCAGAATTCTGCCCACACTAATAGTAAATGCCCACTGATTACTGCTGCAGCCAAGAGCTGCAGAGTTCTAGCAGTTTGCCCAATCCCTATTCATATCGTGTAGGCAAATGCTCCTTAGTTATGTACAAATAAAACAGATCCCGGCTTTACAATCAGCACATCCATTTTATGTTTTAAGAACAGATTGTTCAGTGCAGCAAAGTGCTATTCATCATGGAGGCATTTCCCACACTACAAGCCAGGATCTTTTAATTAGACCCCAGGGATTGTTGCTCCCTGGCCTGCATTTCTAGCTCGAGGGTATGGTGGAGAGAAATTCAGCTTGAGAAACCTTTGTGGCACCTCGCATTCACAGGCAGATCTGAAAGCCTCACCTTCAGGGCCAAAACCTGCACTATCTTTGAGTCAGTTCTTACTCCTCAGTTGTGTGCTTGAGTTAGTTCAAAGAGAATTATGACATAAGGCATAAATGGACTCAAAATCCAGCTTTTTCTGGTTGAGTTGGAAAGGACTTTAGAGAACATCTGGTTCCAAGCCGCCTTTCATGGGTGGGGAAAGCTCTTCCATGTAGTGGGGGATAAAAAACAGAAATGCATAAAGGTTAATTTAAAATTATTTGCTGTATGAAGCAGTTATATAATGTCCTAAAATATAACATGGATAAAAAAATCAAAACATGGAATTCTTTTATGTTCAGGATGAAACACTTACTGCTCTCCAGTAGCTGGAATTGCTGTGAATCCATGTTGGAAGTAGGTTGAGATTATTTAAAAAAAACAGGAAAAGGATAAAAATCAATGAAATACAACAGTTTGGAAAGACTTTTCCTGAAGGAGAGGTATACCTCTGTGGCTGTTTCAGTTGCAAAACCAACACAACCTTTTAGGGTATTCATGACCCAGTGTTAATTCTACTGCTCTGATAAATTACCTTTTTTGCTGCTTCAGAGTCAAAGAGAGCCACTTTCTGGAGTGAATGGAACTGGGTGAATCACATGGTCTATGGCAAGCTCTGGAGTGCTTAGCAAATGAAGTCATCCAGACAGGATTAAACACAGTTATGTCTCCGTAGCAGAGCCTTGTTTATGGAAAATGAGTTTGGGTGATTGGCTTAGCCTAAGCACATACTGTTCTTTTTTACCTGGGCACATAAGACTTTCTTCTATCCCAGGCAGAAAATGTTCCTGGGTTTAATTCATTGGAAGAAGGAGGCTGGCCTATCTGTTCCTCTGATTTCCCATAGGCTTGGCAAGCTCTTCATTATATACAGCAGCCTGTGCTACCTTTTTTTTTCCTAATGAAATCCTACACTTTTCGAGGTTCCTGTGTCTTTTCCAAAGGAAGCCGCCAAGAAACACATGAAGCATATATCAGCTGCAATTAGAAAATGGTGGATTAAAATTATGTTGGTATTTTAAAGCATAAATATTCCTATTCACATTCATCTAAAATGCAAAAATGCACCAGCTGTGAGGTTTTTCCTTTACTTCAGCTTATGAAAAACTCCAGGGGATCAGGAAATTTAGAGCACAAGAATGGTTTATTTTTATACCTATTTCCCTTGTCATTTCCTTTTCCCATTCCAGTCCCTCTGAGAGGAACCAATTAACTTGAGACATTTTCCACATTCATTAGCATCTTCATTAAAAAAAAGGGCAGAATTGTTTCAAGACTTGTATCTTGTGCCCAGTAAACTGTGATAACATTGCCTGTCAAAATGCAGTGAATAGCAAAACTGTTAGAGATATAAAATCTGTGAATTAATAAAACTGCATTTTGCATCTGCACTTGTATCAAAATGGAACAGAGACCACTACAAAACAGCAGGTTAATAAATAAAATTAATTTTAAGAAAGCCGGGTAGTGGCCATAAATTAAAACGTGATTGCCAGTGCTGTTAGAGTTAGTTGCTGGAAAATGACCTGATTAGCACTTTTCAATAGAAGAACAGCAAAAGACTTTAACACTATCAGTCAAATAAAGTCACCAAAATGTCACCTCGGCTACATACCACAATCAGAGAGATGGGACTGCCCCATCTGGATGCTTCCTGTGGAGTCCTGGACTCACAGAGCCCCTGCTGCTGGTACTGGTGCATGTTCACCCTCCTGCCTGCCTCTCCTCTCTTTTCTCCTGCGATTTAGTGACACCACAGCCAGCCTGCCATGATCACAACCAGAAGCACAGGCAGGTGATGGAGAGAAGCACAGTACATGGAGAGGCAGGGAGAGCTGGTCCCTTAATGTGTGGTCTTCTCAACTGATCCGGTTGGTTCGGGATATTGCTCTTGTCCCAGAAGGCTTCTTACATGTCTGCTTTGATTTGGGCCTGGTTCTCTTGCTTCTTGGCCTCAATAGTAAAACAAGAGGTTAGTAATAGTGTAGAAGAAAATTACTTTTGCTGGTACATATTATTCCCTGATGTTTATCACTGTATTTCTATGGTCATACCATTCCTTTTTTGCATACCACCACATCATTGCATGCCACTTTTTTATTATTGTTATTTCTAGGAAATACACTAGCAGGTTCTTTTCTGCTGCTCTTTTTTATTTTTTACTCTGAGGGAGCTGGAATTGACTCAAGATCTCCAGCCAAAATTGCATATAATATCCAGAAATCCTCAGATTTCATAAGTCCAAGGTAGATGGTTCTTATAACCACTTTACTTCTTTGTTATGGAGACATGAAATCCAGTGCAGATTTTTCCCATCCTTCAAAAATCAAATGTTGTAGGATCAACATTTGACACTGAACAATAGCATACCTTGGAGCAACCACAACAAATTTTCATTTTAGGATAAGGAATTCCTGTGTATCAGCAACACTTCGTGCTGCTCTCCATACTCTTTGCCTTTTGCCATGCTGAGCAAATTGTCATGAAGTTATCAGTTCTCACAACAACCCTTCTCTGATCCATTTACCACAAAGAACTCTACAGTCTCTTGCAGCAACAGTTGCCCAGCACACACACATCTGACACTATTTTTGGTGAAGTTCCAGCAACTTGCTCTGTAATTCCTAGCTGAATCTTTTTTCCTATTATTAGAGTTTTAAAGTTGCCAAACACAACCAGCATTTAAGACCTTGGTTTTGTGGCTAAAGTCAAATACAGTCAATTCTGAAAGCAGTTAGGCTCTAGTTGCTGCTTGCATGAAATGGCTGAGTCTTTGTAGCTCTATCTCAACTATTAAAATTAGGGAGAGAAAGGAGACAGAAGGAAAATTAAAGCATTTCTGATGAAGCAAAACTGTCAACCCCAAAATAAAATTAAGTTTTCATAGTTCTTAATCTGATCTCCCCAGACCTGTGATAAGATTAGAGAGGCTTTTTGGTTAGAAGTCCTTAGTCCTCAAGCTCCTGTGTCTTCAAGACTTCGCTTCAAAAATTCAGTGTCCTGCTATGGGAAGGATTGAAGTTTTCCTGACAAAATTGTCATGATTACAGCTGCATTCAGCAACTGTATGCAAATTATTGTTTCTCTGGGGAAAAAAAAAGACCCTCTGTTTTAGGGAAAGGCCTTGCATATGCAAGGCAGTCTGTAGGTTCAGACATAGAAAAGAGATTTCTAAATGAAAATTTAATATGGGAAATATAATAACTGAGTTCTTGATAAACACAATATGACATCAGAAACAGCCCTGAATATAGCCTCCACCTCTCACTGATACCTATTGCTGTAATTTAGTATCTGTTATCAGGTTGCTTTATAGGCTTCATTACACATAGAAGATAAACCCGAGCCAAGTATCTCAAGCATCTTTCAGAGTATGCAAGGAAAATACCTTATAATAGAAAGTATTTCAATTTCAGAGTGCTAAAAAATTCTCATGTTTAAGAATGCTATGTATACAACAGTTCACCTCAGAAATTATATTTAGCTTTTTAAAATAACATTTTTCTGAATTTAATCAGCTTAATTCTTCAGTCTCCTGCATTTAAAATACAGGAAACAAGAATTAGACAATGGATAAAAGAGCTCATAATGACTAAAACAAAATTTCCTCCCATGAAGTCGGAGATCTGAATCTTGCAGGAATATCAAAGTGCTGCATTTATTTTCTGTGCACTCAACATTTTTAAATACCATAAGGCTTTTAAAAATAAATACCTTAGAGCACTATTCCTCCTAAAATTATTTTTAACAGACACAATTTTGGTTTGGTTTCTATATTGTTGAAAAGAAGAAAATTAATTCTGATGTAGTGGAAACCAGAAAACAAAGCAAATGCTGCACCATTCCTGTAGAAAAGTAAACAAACTAACAAAAACCACAGTAGGCAAAGATGTACTGAGCTATCAGATTGTAATGGCAGTGAAGGGAATCAAGCACATTACAAAAAGGAAAATACACATAAAGACAAGTCAATCTCACTACAGAAAATAAAAGAGATAACTAAACCATGTGCATTGGCTTACTTGTCCCTACCATCTATGGATTTCAGTTGTTGATTAAGGATATGGGAGGCTTTTACATTTTCATGTGTCTGCTACTGGCTTGAGGGTATAAACTCTCTCCTTGACAGCATACTGCACATGAAAGATAGACACTTGCAAAAACAAATGCTAAGTGTCTTCAAGCCAAGCTTAGAGCTGTGCATTTCAGTGTTTTCTGTGGAGCTGGTTAGGATACCTCTGCCTTTTCCACAGGTTAAGATGGAGGGATAGAGCCAGAGCACTTTACTGGATGAAAAGTTGGATAATAATATTTGTGAATGTTTTCTAAACTGTTGAATAACAGCTGGGACTGTTCTGATGGCACAGGTGCCTTTGCAGTCGAAAGGTTAGCAAAAAATTGTATGCACTGATTAGTGAGAGAGTAGCTGCAGCTAATTTTGTGACCCTTTTGTCTAATGAATTATGACTTAAGTGATACGATCATTGTTCCAGCTCCTACTGAAGTCAACAAGAATCTTTCCATTGATATTCAAGAGAACCTGGATATAAATAGTCCTACAAAGTCAGTAGTCTTTGAGAAATACTTTTTTGGCTTCAGATTGAGAAAAATGCAGGCCAAAAAGGCTGTAAATATTTCAGGATAGAGTTATATACTTCTGCTGGCACAGCAGACAGTTTCTTTTCATCTGGACATAAAGAACACTTCAGACAGCTTCTTGATTTTAGCTGCTTATAACAGTTGCAAAGTTCACAAAATACTGCATTACAAGTGGCAGATGTATTCCTTATTGCTGTGAGTCAACAGCGGGAAATTTTTGAGAGAGCTTGAAAGAATTCGCTGTTTGCCATGTTGATGGACATTCATTGATTTTCTGCATATTCTTGGGGGTTAATTACAACTTTAGATGTAAGCATTTTGACACATCCATGGATCAGCAAAACCTCTGACGCAGCCTTTCCTGGAGTTATTGAAGAACTGAACTTGCACTGTGTGGATGATTGAGTCAGAGAGGCTGAGCCTCCTCCTTGTGCCGAACATGATCCTTTAGAGAGCCATTTTCCGTGTTTACTGAAGTTCCCTAAAGAGATTAAATTTATGAACTAAGGCTATTACTAGAAGTAGTGAAAGGGGGAGGTGGAAGAACCTCACAGACCTTCACATACAGAAAGTTGCTATGGGATTCAAGTTCTCCATCACAAGAACGTGTTAGGAGTGGGCCAAGAACAAAGACGTGAACAGATCTCTGAAATCCTCAAAGGGACCAGAGGGAATTTAACTAAATGGACACTGAGCTACCTACATCTGAAAATAAACACACTGTATGGGGAAATAGAAGTATGTGCAAAGTGGGGATGGAAGGAAATTCAGTTTCCCTCATTTGAGGATCTGTCAGTATGTCTTGCACTGACCAATGTTAATGAAGCAGACTGTATTTTCATCACTACCTGATAGCTCTGGCCATTTCAGTGTGTTCATGTACATGCTGTGTGTGTGGGAAAAAAGGACAATTTTTTTCTGTCTGTCTGCACCTCCTCTTCCCTTCAGTGGACAAATCTGGCAAGAGGCTACTCTCTTTACTTCTGCTTCTGCATGACCTCCCCTGAGAACAAACACTGTGCATTAAAGCTTTGCCCTGAAAATTTTTATAGCTCCTCTAAAAATATTGTACACACACTTAAAAAGACATCTTATCAGAAAACAATTACGTGAAAGCCCTTTTAGAGTAATTTACTGTAGGAAAAACATATCCTTCCTCTCCTCACACAGCATCAACACATACCATCATTACGTATGTGTCCCTGTCAGGAGCCCAGCCATGTGTACTGCTGCATATTGAAATGTCTGTACATTAGACAGTTACATACTTTGAGCACAGAAACTGCAAGCAGATTTTAAGCACATTCTGTGCTTCATCCTTATGGCCCAGTTCCTGTTATCCATCAAGCCTGTTTTAAAATAGGACGCGTTTTTGGTACTGCAAAGTCAACAGTGCTGGAAAGTTGGCAGGTAGGCTTGTTTAAACAACATTCCCAAGTAGTCTCCTGGCAGGTGTTTCCAGAGTACTTTGAGCACAATTCTTTGGATGGGAGATCTGCCAAAGTACATAGCAACAGGGAAAGAAGTGTTTTCCTTTTACCACAGTTGGGACAGTGCAGTGTTTTAGATGCTGTGCTGTGCATCCATTTCAGGAGCTTATTTTGGCATCAAGTCAGAACCTATACAATGGCAAAATACACAGCATCTTCCTGCCTGTTTAATGCAAGTGAATTCCAGAATGTCGACTGGTGGGTTATCTTCCTGGCAATGGGCCAGCCTCTGACATGCCTCTTGCACCAATCTAGTCTGTCCAGCTATGCAGAAACCTTTCACCTTGGAATTGCTTTCCATAGTCTGTCATGCTGCAAGGGTTTGTGCAAGTTCAGTGCAAATGTTCATCATAGCTGGCCAAAAGTACAAAATGGGAAGAGAGGATGAGGCAGGAGAAGGATCAGAGAAGCCTTTTCTACCTGGCACTGATTTCTGTTACAGCCAAACCTAGCTTTGCTTAATTGAAACCTGTCCTTTGGATTTGAGAAACACATGACTGGTTTTATAATCCTTCTGGCAGCCTGTCCACTTCTCAGTATGGGTCCTGGACCTAAAATTACCTTCTATAACATCCCTGCGGAAATAGTCTCTTAGATATGCGTACTCTTAGCCACATACAAATGCCCTCTGACCAAAAATAGAAACAGGTATGGGGAAGAGTAAACAGATATCAAAGGCTAAAGGAAACATTAACTGAGGGATATGCTGGTTTGAAATTTAACCTTTAATGCTATACTGAAATAAGCCCTGTTCAAAGACATGGTCACAGCAGGTTTGGTTGGTAAGCAAGTTCTCTGTAGTCTAATACCAGAGCTGCAGCTACAGGTGACCTGCACTCATGCAGCTACAGGTGACCTGCCTTGATACAAGCTATGGAGTGTGTTCTATAGCACAAAACTGTTTTCCAAAGTAAGGGCTTTAATCTAAAGTGCAATTCTAGTTCTTAATTGTAAAAAAAATTAAACAAAAACAAACAAACAAACAAAAACTGGGTTAATCAAAAACACCTGTATTTTCCTGGCTATGTAGACAGTCTAATGAAATATTTCAAATGTGAATTATTCCAATCACTATTCCATACTGCCAGTTATTTCACTTGAGCTGTTGCAGGGCATGTGACACCACTCCCTACTGCCTCTGTACCCATGCCCTTACTCTTCTCCACACTCACCCACCCCACTGGCCATACAGTGAGCTAACAACCTTCACCTTTCGCATTCCTAACTCTGCAAGCTGGCATAGAGACAGAAGCCTGCAGTACTCTGTAAGCTGCAAATGACAATACTGTGTGCTAAATTCTGCAGGAAGACAAACAGAGTGGGTGGTAACTTTTTCTGTTTCATTTTGTAAAAATCTTCATTTGCCTATTGAAATTGTCTGGCGCAGAATTTTCAGGCTATTGGAGTGGTCTGCCATCAAATCCGTCTGGCCTGGCTACAAAATATGTGGACTGGCAAGGACCCTCCTTTGTCCTCTCTAACTATCAGCCTTCCTGTTTCACTGAGCCTGTCCAGTTTGCCACCCAAAATTCACCTTGGCCTGAACTAGCAGCAGGCTCTTCTCTAGGGGCTTGGCTTCTCCAGTGAGTTGTGACTCCTCCTGTCTTCAAAACTAACTTCAAAGCTCTCCTCTTATTAATATTTTACATGTGACTATTTCCATTACTTTTATTTGTCTTTTATGTGTAAGTAGAAGGGGATCTTTTTTTTTAATACTGTCTCTTATAAAAGTTGGAGAGCTTAGGTATATGCTTACAGACAGGGACTCTGTGGGATCAGGCCCTGTTCAAGCACAACACAAACACAGGCAGCCCGGAATCAGACACCTCTTTATCCAGATGTAGAGGGTGGATGAGCAGGAGAGCACGAGGACACAGCCAAACACTGCATGGTGACATGGTAGATCTGAGCAGCCCTGCTCTTATTGCACTGTGACATGATGAGCATTACAGCAAATGGAAGTTTTCAGCAAATTTATGATAAAAACTGTCCAAAAACACAAGCACAAGGGATAGCCTTGTGCCCAGCAAGGTAGTTAAATACTATATTGTAGGAGACAGCCTGCAGTGTCCTCTTTCTAATAAGTTCTTAATAAATTGTTTTCCATTACATTGTGTAATAACTGTTTTAATTAATGAAACAAGGAAACATGAAACAAAGAATATGTGCAATGGATCCAGGGGACTCAGCTAGCCTATTCCTAGTTTTGGTGTCTGACTTACAAAACTACTTCTCAGTGGTGCACATTGATACTAGAGTAATGCTGAGGCATCACAGTGAGAGTTGCTACGTATCCTTTTCTCTTGTTTTTTAGAATAACCTAGTTATCAATCATTTATATTCTCAGAGGGTGACATTTGCTCTAATGTTGGCTCTGTCCCCTGGGGAGAGAGTAATCCAAGAAAATAAATACCAGTGCTTTAAGTCCACGTGAAGCAAAATTTAAGTGACTGTTTCCAGAAATGTGTATAGTACTTGTCAGTCTACATTGCTCAGATAAAAAATAGAGTGATTAATACTAGTATGGTTGGTTAAAAAAAAAAAAAAAAGCTATATTTTGAGAAGTTATTGGAATCCTAAGCATTTCCAGGTGTTGTGCATAACTTACAATAGTAAGGATAGAAATTTTGCCCATCTCTTTTTGTTTTGACTTTTTCTCATGTTGTGAAGGATACTAGACCCACAAGCCTAGAGAATATTCATTTGTCCTGACACAGATTATGTATGCTCGTGATGATTAGGCTTTTCCATTCTGATCTAGGATCATATTTATTTTTTGACTTCATTCCTTTATGTTGCAGCTGTCTACCTTCTCCAGATAATGGAGCCATCACCATTTTCTAACAATAAAAAAAAGCAACTTAGTCCATTCAAGTTGCATAAACCACCACAGACATGAATGTGAACACAACACCACTTGCAGTGATGATAACACTTTTTAGTCATTACCAAAGTAGGCCAGATGTAGTCTAGTGACCTAAAAACCTCAGATTTACTTTTTAAATCCTCTAAATATACCTGTTCAAGGAAATAAGGAAATTTTAGTTCCCTAACAATTGTGACTGGGCATATATTTTCAACCAACTTGCCTTTAATTTCTGGGGTTTGCTGATAATTATTATTCTTAGCTAGGAAATGCTCTTGGAGAAGGTGCCATACGGCTGTCACTATTTAAAGGAAAGTATTTAAACCGATGTGATTTCAGAGATCTGCTTCAGTCAAATAGGCTCTTGGAAATGGAGCTTTGGAAACAGAAGCAGAAATTTTCAGAGCTTTTCTAAAACTCAGGGGACATTGCCCATCATTCTCACCAGTAGCTTTTGAAAGAGGAATATTCCAGGATGTTTTACTTCCCTTGTAGTTCTGGATGTAATTTTACTCCAGTGCTGTCATAGCTTTCTCTAGTGTGGGCAAAGGTCTTGCAAGCAAATGGAATTTCTGTGAGTGTGGTTGCAAAATGCTTCTTCTAGAGAACCTGACAAAGAAAACACAGAGGAATGTGCTGAGTTATCAGTTTGGGGTGGTTTTTTTTTGGTTTTTTTTTTTTGCAAAGCAGCCTGTCACTGTCTTTGAACAGTCACTTCTGAAATTTTTGGGAGTTTATCCATACCAGTGCTAAATTACCAACTAGGATTTCATATTAAATCAACTTTTCAGAATGCAAAGAAATCACATATTTTCCTCAGCTGGGTAAAAGGCGCATAACAGTAATTCAGTGGAGATTTTCCTGCAGAAAATAGAAAGCATTTAAAGCCTTGGAACAAAATGTTTTCTAAGAGTAGCTGAATGGTTACCAGGCTGTTGATCTAGAGCCAGCTTTCAGATCCTTGTTTGTTTGGACCTGTATCTAGGCACAGCTGCTAAATCAGCTTACCAGCACACCTCTGTGGACCAGATCCTCCGCCTAGTAACTCTCAGCAGAGTGTGCTGCTATAGCATTTAGCTGCCAGAGACCAGAGTATCAGTTCTGACACATCCCATTTCCTTTATTCACCTAAATAATTGAAATATGTCCAGGGCTCTACTCTTTGGATTTTGTGACCAATTAATAAAGGGGATAGAGAATGTTAGCTGGCTGATTCGTTTCTTCCATTGTACAGAAGACAGTTTAGGAAATCCCAGCCCATGCAGGAGAGGAATATGGAATAACAAAACTTAAATATAGAAGAACAAAAAAAAGTAGCGCATTAGAATTGCCTGTTGGAAGGCAACTCACTTTCTAGCAAGACATGAGGACAAGGCTAGGAAGGCAAAAGACTTTCCAGATTCTTTGGAAGGGTGCTGTTTCCAGGACTCTTGAGGAAGGATTCTCAGTGGAGACGCTCAGAGAGGAAAGACTATGGGTGTAACATAGGCTCTTACAGGGTATTGTCTCCTGAGCTTTGTCAATATGACATCTTATTTTAACAGCTACAGTGTATGTGTCCTGTTCTGTGACACCACCCAGCTCTAACTATTCCAGGCCTGTTTCAAAAATAACTGGCAGAACTCAAGGATTTGTTTCCCAAATAAAAATCTGAGATTATCTTCAGATTTCAATATGCAAGTAAGAATGGCTATACTTGAAATGACTATTCCCTCATAACATCTTTTATATCAGAGACAACCGAACACTTTTCAATATTTTGTTTGGCAAGAAATATAATGGGAATGGCAATTCAGCCTTTCCTTTTTATTTTTCTAACCTCTTGTTAGTTCTGTGCTAATGCTCAGCTTCTAGCTTGCTGAATAAAAGTAAGGACTGTATTGCCAATATAACATTCTGCTCTACATAATTTTTTCAGGAATATTGCAGCAAATAAACAGTATTCTTAGAAACTAAGAATTTTAAATGCTTAATAGGGTTCATCTGCAGAAAATATATTTTCAACTCATAGAGCTAAATTTTTAGACAAGATTATCTCCATCGTATTTCAGCATCTTAAATAATTTCATTTTAGCTCAAAATTAATGCCACGCAACTGAGTCATTGTAACAGACCACTGTCATGCTTTTAAACCAGTACCAAGCAGAATCAAATTAGTTATTGCAAATAACCTCTAGTTGTATTCTGCCACAGCAAAAAATACTCTGTGGTGAATGAATCCAAACCAGACTAAGACTCAGCCTTAGAATTTTAATTATTGAATATTCTTACCCAACTTTCTATAAAAGACTCAGTCACCAAATTTTGAAAAGCATATGCTTTGAAAGAAAACTGGGAGATGTTCACTATTTCCAAAATTTTAATTTCATGGAAGTACATGATGTGTTGCAAAATATTTAACCTGCTCCATTAATGAGAGAAAGAGAGAAAAGAAAGGAAAGTCATACAAAAGGTTCAAAACAGAAAATGGTGGTGGTGTTGACTATCCTAGACTGAAGCATAAAGAAGACATTTCTCCTTCAGAGCAGGCTTCAACGGGTGCAGGAAACCATGTACACTGGAATTCATGTCATCTGGAAAGTAGATGTTTAATTTAGTAGCTGCCTCAGTATGCTCTGTAGCCAGCAGCAAGTAGGCACTTCCTGAAAATCCTCATCCACCTCAGTTGGGTTGAATACTCCACCCCACGGATTACAGAGGAAGCAGCAGTAACCAGCCCAAAAGCTCAGACAGCTGCCTTTCAGTAGGTCAGTGTCAAGTGGGATGAATCCTCCTTAGGGAAAGGCTAAAATTACAGGTCAAAGTTTATTGTGTGCATGTTTGTATTTTGTCACGAGGACCTCTGGCTGGTGAGGTACAAACGTATCCATGACATTGTTGTCCTGCTCCTGGAATGGTTCTCACTTTGTGAAACACAAAAGCCCTGGGGCTGGCAGCACTGGGAAAGAGCAGCTCAAGGAACAATGGGCTTGCAGCTGAGCTGTGCACAGATGAGGAAAGGAAGCCATTTGTCATCTGTAGGCCTTAATGGAGAGCCACTTCCTATTAATTAGAGAAATACAGAAACTCAAAAAAAAAAAAAAAAAAGAAAACAAGAAACTTACGCAATATGATCTCAGAGCTGGCTGATTTGCTAATGTAAAACACAGGGTGGAAAAAAAAAGGCTGATAATGTGGAACAGTAGGGCATGACTGCTGATCTCATAGAAAAAACATGCGGAAAATACTATTCAAAACACTGGCAAAATGACTTCATGTGAAAGGCAGATTTCTTCTCTTCCAGTGGGTAGAATGTTCCAAAGGAACCTGCATGCATCTGCATGTGTGCTTTTTCCATTAGCAGCCGTGCAGGAGGCTTGGGTATGGCAGAGTCAAATGGGCAGCACTTGGTTCACACGGTGTGTGTGTTTTTGTCCTAGATTAGGGTGCTGTTAGATTGTATCTGAGACTTTTCCTGCTTCAGCTCCACATGTGAGGCTAGGAGAATTTTCTGAGGATTTCAACGGGTTGGGGAGCAAAAGAAAGTTCCTTACAGGATGCAGTCATTCACCTCTAGCTCTCCAGACTCAAATGGTTAGGAAAGCAGAATTAGCAGCAGGACGTGCCCAGTCCCTGCTTTTTAAAACTGCAGTCTGGAGTATGGTCAAATGACCAAAAACACTCCCTACTACTCTCATTTAAACATGTAAGTTGTACACTTTTTATTATTTTGTCAGTTGTGAATGACTGAAGAAACAGGCATTTGTCCACACAGAACATAAAAAAAAAAAAACCCTCCCTTCATGATACCATAAAAAAAAAAAAAAATTTACCAGGCAAAACTTCCCTTCTCTTTCACATACTGCAAAAATGTTTAATAGTGACTGCTTTAAGAAGAGATAGTTTGCTATGCTAAAAATAGAAGATGTCCAGTATTTTGCATGAAATGCAGTATTCAAAATCACTACTAAATCATTACTAATCATTTACTAAAATTTTCGGAGGGATTTCTCTAAGTGCTTATGAATTCTGACTCCCACTATTACACACTCAAGCACTACACTCTTTTGCTTTTATTGGCAGGAAAAGGAGTTTGACAGGGGCTGATCAGAGACTTGAGAAACAAAATTGTTGGCCTCTGTTTCTCATGCTGTTTTTCCTTCCGTCACAAAATCTATAATAAGCCTGGACATTGAATGAGATTCCACACATACTGAAAAATGAACTCAGATGTCCCTTTGGAGTTGAGTATGGTCCTCTCCTGAACAGACATCTCTTCATCACTTCCCTGGTGGTAAATGTGCCATATCAGCACTGCTTGTGTGAGCACAGTCTCTCTCACCCTCTTCCATCCTAGAAAACCTATGCAAAAAAATTTCTCATTCGTGTATCTTTGGAAACATCTGAGTGAAAACAAAACCGAAGTTTTAACTCGTGCCCAATTAAAAAATAATAATAATTTTAAAAAGCTATCAAGTCCTTTACCCTGAGTACTCGAGTACTAGGTGCTTATTTGTACATTGATGCATTATTTTGTTTTCTCTGACACTTGGTGTTATGATACTGTGTAATTCTTTGAGAAGCGCACTGGCAAAATTAATTATTTTATTGCTCATAACTGTTGTATGCACTCATGCACTGTCTTGGCTTAGTAGTGTTATTGTCTGGATTAAACTAGAATGCTCCAGGTAAAATCTACTAGGAGTGTCCCTTTTTATGCAACAGTATTTTTGTTAGGTCAGGCACTGAGCTGACTCAGATGTAGCTCACACTGGCTTTGGGTTCTTTTTAAAGAGCTGTGCAGATGCCATGGCAACTGACCCAGGCTAAGAGAGGCAGGCGGGGCATTACTAAATGGGGCTTTGAGATTTTCAGTGCAGTTCACTGGAGAACAACCTGATGTCCATATATATGTATATATATGTATATATGTATATATGTGTGTATATATATATATATATATATATATATATGTGTATATATATATATGTATATATGTATATATATATGTATATATATATGTGGCACTCAACTGGAATTTTGAAGTATTTTTTGCATTAAAAAAATGTTTTTGCATAATTTCTGATTTTAGACAAAATAGCCTTGGCATTTGCAAAGGCTCTGAAGATTTTCAATATTTGACTAGTCCCTGTAACTTCAGCAAATCAAGCATCAAGTGCCATAAGGGAGTGTAACAGGAGTTTCTCTCTTTGTTATTCATGTAGGAAACATACATTACTCCAAGTCATTGCATTTACCAAGAGTAGATCTAAGAGCAGAGATCAGCAAGAAGGGTAGGAAAACCAAAGATGGCACACAGGTATTCCGTCATGCTGTGTAGTCTAGAGGTAGGAGCAACACCATAGAAAAGAGCTCTGTAAAAGGCAACACCTCCCTGCTTCTGTTTAAATTTAAACTGCACTGGATATCATTGTCTCGTAAAGAATTGAAATAACCATCAGTAAAACATTCTGTCTTGGGGGTGCAACACATCCTGGATTTCTGGTGATCTTTTACTAGGCAGGTTTTAATCTCTGTTTCAGGGGAAGAAAATTACATCCTGATGCAACCCTTTCAGATAGGCTGCTGCCACTGGGCAAAAGACTATATTACCTAGATAAGGGGAGTTTTATAATGTAAATTGTACCCCATATTTTCTTCTAAAAAAGTTTCCTTCACTATCTCTTTCATTTTTAAAATGGCTGAAAATTCAGCCTTAACACAGGGCTGAATTCTTAATCCCAGTTTTATGAGGTCTATTAAACTGATATGTATTGTGCTATGTGGGAATTAATCCCAGGTGGCCTCCAGGAAAGCCTGGTGTCTCCAGTTCTCAAGTGATTGTCTCCTGTGTTGATCTGTGTGTTTGCCAGTGTGTAGAGTGCATTGTCTATTACAATTTAATGAGATAAAGACAAGTGGAACGTGCACATTTAATCAGTTCAAATGATAGTATTTCCTAACCCATATCACCAAGAAAGGCTCACAGCTGTTCAGGCTCATTCCAATGAGTAATGGCTTTAAAAAAAAAATTAACCATAAAAATAGTTGAAATTAAAATGCAATTGGAGTTAACTAGTAATCTTTCTGTCTTAATTACAGCATTGCAATTGTCCTTATTTCAGACAGAGAACTCCTGAGAGGATTTTGCCCATTGGATTGTTTAGAGAAAAAAATCAAAACCCTGTAATTTTCTTCTCTCTTGTGTGGTTTCTTCCTTTATCCTATAAACTGTCAGGTTCATGTATTTTTAATTTTATTGTCTGGGAATATGTTAGCTGTGGTATGGAAGTGACAAAGAGAAACTGAGTGTTTCTGAAAGCTTATGGAAAACCTGGGCAAAGTTTAAAGAGATCATCCATGCATTGACCCATGAGGACATGACCCATCCATGCATTGCTGCAGAAATTTGTGATTTATCTTTTTCAAGAAAAACTGCTGACAAAGTACTGGAAACTACTTTCATGAAGCAGAGTGTATTACTTCATGTATTTTGAACTTGGTGGATTGTATATGTTCCTCCAAATTAGATCTACCTCCCTCTTTGCTCTTCACCCTTCATATCCCCTTTCCAGGACATGTTTCTGTAGTGCCTGGTTTTGCCCCTTGTTAGACTGTCCATATTCTGAACAAAGTTCTTTTTTTTCCCCTTTTCATCTTCTCTTATCTTGTCTTTCCTATAATGAGCTGTTTAATCCCATAGATTTTCTAGAAGAGAATGTTATGGGTATATTCTGACTGTCTTCTCAAGGCCTTGTCCTCCCCCCTCAGATGTCTTTGCTCACCAGAACCTTTCTGCTTCTTCATTTGATTGTCAGGGTGGGCTTCACTCACACCAACATTGGTGTCCAGAGACCTTCCAATGCTTAGGGTATTCCCTAAGGCTTTCAGTTGTCTGTCTTGAAATCTATTATAGGGCCTGTGTTGTTGGAGGCTGTCATGGCTATGTTTAGGTAACTGAATTGTTCTCTCTTAAAACCCCTTGCTCTTCTCTGGCATGGAAACTTGTTCTCTATGACAAACACACAGTCTGTAGGCACAAGACAGCTTGTCAAACGTCTCCTCTCTGGCATATCTATTTCCTGGGAAGCTCCAGCTGTTGCTTCCCTTGAAACTTTTTTTCACACTATCAACTTCCCATACTGAAAGAGTTCTAGAAAATGAGGAAGTCACTCAGTCACGTCAAGGTTTATGCCTTGATAAACCACATTTGCCAGCAGGATATTGAGGAAAGACAGACAAATTATCACCCATACTTGAATCTACATCCTGATTTATATCACTATATATTATCATAGGAGGTTTGACAGAAGGAATTGCATTCAGGATTTTAGCTCACTTGTAGCACTAAATCCTTATTTCTCAGATTATGATTTCCCCTTACTAGTCTCTGATAACCCTTCTTTTTATGTTTCCCACATGATTTCCTGTGTAAAATGTAGCTCAGTCAGGTGTTTTGGGTGCAAATCTGAAAGACTGAACAAGTGCAACATGGGGTCATAGTCTTATACCCATTTATTTTCCCCAATCTTATAGAGCCTGAAGAGTAACTGTGAAGCTCAGCAGTACTTCAGACAAATAGGGCCTTGAAAATGGTGGCAATAGCTTCATCTTCCACCCACTAATATCTTTAGAAACCTGACTTAACATAATTCTTCCACGAATTTGGCTAAATATTTGACCTTATGTGTCAGATTATGAAACAAATTACAGAAAATGCAATGTTTTTCCAAGAAATTAATCCAGTGTAACCATAGAATGTGTCTAATCAGTCTAGAATCTTGTCATTCTGGGATTTTATTACATGTGCAACATTACTGGAAGGAGTGTAAAGAGCTGTCCCTTGGGAACCCTTTTTTATGGGAAAAAAAAGGCCAGAAAACATGAGTTTGCTGATAGCATTGAATGATTTTTCTTAAAGACATTCTTCAGTGAGGTGGGGAAGTATCTATCTGAAAATCAGTTCTTTTGCCAAATTTTGAATCTCCTCCTCAACATCTTTGTAATGACAGGCTGGGAAATTTGTGGGCAGTTGTTACCAGCAGTAGTTTTAATTTCCTCTCTCTCAAAAAAAAAAAAAAATACAAAAAAAACACCACAGAAACAAAAAACAACCAAAAAACCCACTATCCATTTTAGCCTTTCCTGCTTTCAGACACAATCAACAATTTGATGTAAGTTAAGATAATGAACACTGACAGGTATTTAAGCTTGTTAGCCAGCTATGTACACTTAGCTGGGTATATAACATTGTTCTTGTACCTGCATGCGTGACAGGATTCCCTCTTGAGCTCTTCTGAAGACTGACTGAAGTGACATTTAGAGGTCACAGTTTAATCTCAAGGGGCAGTATCACAAGATGGTAGAAAACACTTGGCTGTGGACAGCCTGGTATCAGCAGAGGCTGGACATGAACAGATCCAGAGCAGCCCTGTGGAGAAGGATTTGGGGGTGCTGGTGGATGAGAGGACATGACCCAGCCATGGGCACTCACAGCCCAGAAAGCCAAACGTCTCCTGGGCTGCATCCACAGCAGCGTGGGCAGCAGGGCAAGGGAGGGGATTCTGCCCCTCTGCTTCCCTCTGCTGAGACTCCACCTGCAGTGCCACCTCCAGCTCTGGGGTCCCCAGCACAGAAAAAACATGGACCTGTTGCAGCAAGTCCAGAGAAGGCCACCAAGATGATCAGAGGGCTGGAGCTCCACTCCTGTGAGGAAAGGCTGAGAGAATTGGGTATATTCAGCCTGGAGAAGAAAAAGTTTCAGGGGAACCTAACTGGGATCTTTTAGTACTTAAAAGGAACTCACAAGCAAGGCTGGAGAAAGAGTATCTACAAAGGCTTAGACTAGATATTAGGGAGAAATTCTTTACTGTGAGGTTAGTGAGCCTCCCTCTATCCCTCACCCTCCTGCAGATCACTGGCTTTACTTGGCAGCTGAGTGAAATTTACTATTGTGGATCATCTCTCCAGTTTGTCAGGTGGCCAGCAGTCACTCAGCCCTGTCTGAGAAAGGGCATAATTGTGTCTCTGTGGGGTTTGATAACTGCGACATTTTGCAAAATACCCAGAACCATCAGGGGAAGTATTTATGAAGCAATTGGAATAACTTCCCTGTAGTGCTTTCCCAGATTTTTCCAGCCTCACAGCTCTCTTAGATAACTTTTCCCCCTCATCCATTTTCATTTTCTCGAGTACTTGGGTAGCCACTTCTAAAGTCTATTGCGCAAAAAAATTCTTTCTGATTTTCAGGGGGTTTATCCCTGCACATAGTTCAGAATCAGAAATCAGTCTGCAGTGACAGATGAAGTCTCCTCCTTAATTGCCTTTTAACCCTTTCCTTCACTTGGGTTCAAGTGTGTAAAGGAGATATGAAGAAGCAAGTTGTAAACTCTTGAAAGATTAAGGAATTCAACTTTTCTGGGAAAATACATTCTAAACACATCAGCTCTAAATACAATTATTAAGAACCAACAATATTTTTTTATCCACTCTAGCACTGAGTTGGCTAATACCATTTACTAGGAATTTCTATGTTATTGATTGTTGAGTCAAAATATTTTCTGTGACAGGTCACAAAATGGTTTTGCAGCATTTCCACACAGCTGGAGAAATAATCATACAAGCAAAAGGGCAGCAGCTGTGACATTTCAAAGTCTTACCAGGAATGGAATTCTGGAAATGTAACAGATGTTTAAAAGTCCCCATGATCTGTCCAGTCTCCCCACCTCCTTCTCTTTCTTGCCTACATATGTATTAAATAACAAGTAAAAGAAATTACTGATACAGCATAGTTCTGGTTTCCAATTTATATGATCTGATATTTAAAAGAAAGTATATCTATATTAAAAAAAAAAAGTAGGGGTATTTGTCTTACAGGTTGGATATCTCAGCTTTAAGTATTAAATTGTGCTTTAAGAATTAATAAATTGTAGACATCCATTCGAATCCAGTAATTCAAGGCTCTGATGTGAAAAAAAAGGCTGAAAGAAAACCTCCAGAGCAGCCATTGACTGACTTTCATCCCACCAGACAATTGAATGGACAGCTTGCTTTTTCCACTATTTACCTGAGTGTAACAGACCATACTACTTGCACCCACTGTGAAAATTATTATCCTGAGATAGCAAGTTTGAAGACTATGGATGAATTGCAGGAAGATAAAATGATACAGTAGGTAAGTGCAAACAGCATAGTGATTTTTAGAGCAAATTTTTTAAATTACTTGCTCTCTGCCTTTTGGAATAGTTGGTGTTTGCACAAATTTTCTTGGACAATTCTATTTTAGAGCACTTTTTCTCATGCAAAAGGGACATTATTTTCAGTTTACAATTCTTCAGCTAAAGCAAAAGATGAATTTATTTAGCACTCTTAAGTGTTGGCATATGTATTTCACATAACAGCACTTGATTTCTCCTGTATTTCTTCCTCTCAGTATAATCTAGAGGAATGCTGACCAGCATATGTTTTGTTGTTTTTAAAGCTTGATTTTCTTTTTTGATTCATTATGAAGTATCTTTGCACTATGGGTATTCACTTTACCAATTTCTGAAGGTAGTTTTTCCATGGTCACCTTTAACAATAAACTCTTCTTGACTTCAATGGCAACAAGAATGTGTGTTAGACAGAACCAAAAAAGAGCACACAGGCACTCAGAAAGCAGGAACACTGAGCAGATGGCAGTTTCAGATTTGCAATATGAGAATCATTAATATAATCTAAAAATCACTAAAGGCTTCTATTGGTGACTTTTCTGTACCAAAGTATGAGGCTGAGACAATGAAGGATGTATTCTGAAGGACTTAGCCACCCTGTACGGAGCTCCTGGTCTTGGAGCTCAGTTCCTTTGGGCCATCTCAGTCACAGACTGTCCAATGCTCTCGTGGCATCAGAGTGGGTTTTGGTTTATTTAGTTTGGAAAATTTCTTTCTGGTTCCTGCGTGAGTGCGGGGGCTTTTGAAAATCTGGTCATTTATTTGAGACCTTCAGACCTTCTGATGGCAAGTGCATGGCACTGCATGCAGTGATTTGCATGCATGTTTATAAGGGGACACAAGTGAGTGGAGGGAATCTTTCTTGGCCACCACAGCCTGTTCATTACCTACTGACAGCACAGGGTAGGTGTAGATATGAGGAAGTAAAGGGAGTGTTCTGATGTACCTTGTGTCACAAGGACTTGTCCAGAAGGGCTGCAGTTGATCCCCATTAACACAACTCAGTTCAGCCTGGACAAGTGAGCTCCTACCAGGAGACACGAGTTGACACCTTTTCCTAAGTGCTCAGAGTGCAGGGTGAGACTGTTGATGCTGCTAAAGTGTTAATAAAATACATAGAAGGGAATTCTGCCTTAATATAAGCTATCTCACAGTTACCGTGTCCACCCAAACCTAAATTGTCTTCTTTGTCCTCCTCCTCTATGCTCTCTGTTGAACAATGCAATCACCACCTCTTGTACCATATCAAAATGCCTACAGGGAAGTGTGTAGAGTGTGTAGAGATGAAGCACAGTCAGCTCAGGCTGAACCCAGGCAAGACTGAAGTGTGTTTGGCTGAAAAGAGAAACGCTTTGAAGATCTGGCCAAAACATTGTCACCACCTTTCCTCAAAGATATATAGCCTTTATTTATCAAAGTTGTGGCTGACTCCTCATTAGACATGGATGATCAAATATGCAGCAATTCCCAGAAATACTTTCTCTCACTTCCAGCTCACGAGGAAACTCCATCATTTCCTTGGTAGATGGACATGTTGTCCCAGTGATTCATGCAGTTGTCACCTCCATCCTGAGCTCTTGTAGCAGAAGTGGAATCAGAAACCTGTGAATAGATCCAGAAAGTTACTGCTGACTTTTTCCACAGTGTAAAGTGATTTAGCACTGAATGTCTGAACTCAAGTCCCTCAGCTGGCTTCCGCTTTCTCTCAGTACCTGTTTACAGCCTTGGCCATAATTTTTAAAGGAATTGAAGAAATGTCAGAGTAAACAGGGTACTTCTGATGTGCTTTAGATCACGGGGTTCAGGAAAAAATGTGAGAGAGCTATTTGCAAAATCAATCTAGTTTTGCTTTGTGATGCCTATACTTCTTGCCAAGGTAATGCTCCTGTGGAATGCTCTTCTGGATTCTGATCATCTTAATGAAATATTGGTGTTTTCCCGATGTGATTGGGTGCATGAGGAAAGGAGCTTATTACCACATATGACACAATTCAACAGCTGTTTTTATTCCATAATCCCGTCTTCCTTTCACTCCCAAAAAACAAAACAGTACATAACAAAACAAAACAAAACCAACCTTCCAAAAGCATCCCATAACTTAGTAAATCTTGATCTCACAGACCATATGCAGAGGCAATCAGGGACTTTACTATTGCTTTTAAATGTTCTGTGGAAGAAATTCAGATTGTGCTTTGTTCTGTTTAGGATTTAAGGCTTAGTAACTATTTTTTTTTTTTTACCTTCAGGCTCTTTCCAGCTTCAGTTACATGTATTTCAAGGGAGGCCATAAAGGTTTTCAAATACTCTAGGGTTTAAAAAAATTTGAATTCTAGAGTTCCATGAGTGAGACCTTCTGAGTGCAAAAGTCAGTTCATGTGATTTATTCACATGGAACAGAATTTGTTTCTGCTTAAATACTGATAAGTTCTTTGCTGATTCATATTTAATTTGAGGTTATTTCTTATGCAATAATAAAAATTTTGGAATTAGTCATGTAAATCAGTTTCATCCAGAATAAAAACACAGGAGGGTGGAAGGAGGTTGTATTTAGAAACTGCTTTTAGAACAGTGAAACAGTTTAATATTTAAGTTTATTTTGACAAGTGAATAAATACAAGGGGATACAGGTTAAATCACTGTAGAAAGGGTGGTTTTCATATGATAGTAAAGAATGTGAATAAAAGTAAATTAAACTGAAAGGAATACTCCATCAAAATGCATGTTTTTCTTTGGAAAAGCAGAATAGTAAAGGTTGACACAGAAAGCTTAGGTGAAAGTGAGGATACACAGACTGTTACTGCACTGAGGCCAAAAGGCTTGCAAGAGTAAGTAAATTGCACAGGAAAAATGCTTTTGTTCTGCAAAATATAAATCACCCTTGAGTTAGTATACGTGTCACAATGAGAATTCATGGGCAAACTGGCTTGCCTACAACCTTTTTCATCCTAGAATATCTTACACAGCTAAGAGGCCAATGACCATATGTTTTACATAGCTGTATGGACCAGACTCAGGTCTCAGAGATGTGCTTGATCCTAAGTTGTGAAGCACCAGCTGGGAAACAGGCTGCTGCTTTGAATTAAACAGAGCAGCAGACCTGACTGGAATTCATGACAAAAAGCCAGCTGTAAATCTGTGGCTATCGCACATTTGTATGGAGAAGAAGATTAAAAGTTCATTTGCACTAATCATGGGGTGTTGTCTTGGTTGTTCGTACGACCGAGAGGGCAGTTGCGTGTCTGTAAAGTTCTTCCCCGATTTCCTTTTCCACCACCATTCTGGCTGCATTCATTTCTGACTGAGAGACATACATTGGCCAAACAAATCCTAGCTGTGCTTTGGGACAACCTTGCAGCCTAAACTGCACATCTGATGAATGCAACTAGTTCACTGAGTAGAAGAAAAAAGGCTGGTACAAAATATGTGTTTATGTATGATTGTCAATGTTTTGGGACTAGAGCCTGCCTTTTGGCTCTGTGCATGCAGCAAGTTGGGCTAGATGATCTTTCAGGGTCCCTTCCAGCCCGGGTTGTTCTGTGATTCTGTAATGAAATGAACAGTTCACTCTATCTCCTGTATGCAACAACTGCAAAAAAAGGGAAAAATTACCATTCTAAACTGCCATTTGTGTAGCAAAACTGGGTAGGCAGGCAGGCAGGCAGAAACATCTAACAGAGATGTTACTGGTAGGAGCCACTCATGGGAAGAGCCATTTTCCCATTCATAGTGACCACTGCTGGGGAAAATGGGCACCCCAGAGCGTATAGACAAGGCATTAGATGTGCAGTTAATAAAATTCACACAAATACTTTGACATAAATTTCCACATTCCTGTCAGACTGAAGGCAGGGATGTTTGTCCCAAGCAGACCCCATGAAGCTGAAACCGTGGCTCTTCCCTTCTGCCATATATAGAGGAACTTCTATAAGAAATCCAAATTTATCCATGTAAAAAGAGCCTGGTAGAAATGGCAAAGAAGCTCAGAGAGAAAGACAGATCTCACTTTCCTAGTTGCCATGGATTAAAGAAGTGTTCTGTCCTGAGCCCATATCCAGTGAGAAGAAGCAGCTGGATCTACATAGAGAGAGCTGCTGCCCACACTTTCCCTATGATTTTCATACTTTTTTGGAGATTCCTGTAATTTAGGGTTAGAAAATATTAGTTAACTTAGTCTGACCCATGTTTTCTTTAATTCTAACATAATCCAGTAACTTGTCTTCAGTTGCAACACATTTCCTCAGTCTGAAGATGTCAAGAAATGCAGAATCTACCATCATCTGAACCAGGTTTTTTTTCCAATGATCAGTCATCCTTCCAATTTTTAAAAGAATGTATGTCATTTCACAAGCATCTTCCTTAAGTTTCTGATTATTTATTACATATTATTTTTTTTCTGGTATTTTTTCTAGATAAACATAAGTAATGGAGATATCTCAGTCTTATTATTCCCAGCTGAATTACACTCTGGCAACATAAACCAGGAGTAAAGCAGTCTAACAGTGTCCATGGAGAAACAGCATTGGTTTAACGCAAATAATTCATTTTAGTTTTGCATTTTACTCAGCACAGAAGACTCTCTACCACCACCACCTTTCTTTAGGGACCTGAGACAGTCACTGTAATTATTGCCAGTGCTCCTAAGACCCAAAAAGGTAATAAAAATAGATTGCATATTTCCTTTAATTATTGATTTGCATTATTTTTAAGATTATATTTTTTTATTATTGTTCAAATCTGGAGAAGATTCATCAGAGTAGTCCGAAATTAAAATTTAGTGGTTTTCTAATTATCCCTTTCATTTTATCATTTTAATGGCAAACTGGGGTGTACAGGGGAAGAGGAGTGCCAGTAAAACCAGCAAGATAAACACTTGTGAAAATTCTAAATATTTTTAAAATATTTTAACAGAATAGGCTTAGGGAATGAAATGTCATTCCCTTTCAAAGCCTACAGAACATGTATTTCTTCAGATTTTCTGAGACTTCACCAAATCTTAGTCCTTACTAGTGTCATGAATAAGGAGAATTCCTGGGGAATTTGGAACTAAGCTGGTTTACCCAAGAGATCCTCTTAGGGATATCATAAAGAATGTTTCTTGTGCAGTTTCCTCACATCAGGGAAAGCTACTATATTTGCTGCTTCCCTCTTTTCCTTCCTTTGTGGAGCAGCAACAGGGGTTGTCACAAAAAATGAATACATAGCTCACACTGAAGAAAAACAGCATTCCTGATCAGCTGAGCAATATGAATTGTTTAAGCTTCCAGCATGAGAAGAGTTCTTACTACCCACTAAGACTTCAGTAGTTTAGGAACAGTTACATTAGAAATTAGAAAAGCACTCAGAGTAAATAGCAGTAATATAATTATAGCCCCGGGGGAAGGGTTTAGAATTTTGCCTTAATACTAAAACCACAACCTTGTTCGGTAAGCAAAAGGAATACAAATGCCTTCATCCTTTCCAGATGATTCATACTGAATCCTGATTGTCCAATGTTGTTTGACCTTAACCAAGGTAAATAAATCTACAGATATCTCTCTCACTGATTTCATCCAATTGGTTCTGATTACAAATCAAGAACTTCTGAGAATGTCATAGTTTGTTCAAGAAAGAAGATTGGACTGCCTATATTTTATTCTTGGCCACAGCTCAGAGGTAGGCTCAGTCACCTGTGCTAACTATTGTGCAAAAATGTTTGAACTCGAACATTAACCCCATTACAAATATCAGTCAGCTTTAAACAAGGCATACGTGCAGTGCTCTACCTGAACAAGCGTGCTGCACTCTCCTCCTCCAAAGGAAGGCCAGGTGGCACTGTTGCAAAAACACTTGCTAACTCTGTCAACCTATGTGTAAACTGGTAGGCCTTGAAGAGTGGCTTCTTGTCACTTGTGAGGCATTGTTTTATAACTCTCACCAGTAAAAATTGCTTTCCTTGCTTTAATCTCTCTGAAAAACCCTTGTAGGTAGGTTTGCTGTCACAGCAATGGCACAAAATACTGTACAATGCCAAGACACTATGCTACGCATGAGTTCTTACCACATTAATTTCCTAGAACTTCTTTCCACCCAGTTAAAAAGGGGTGGCACTTTTTCTTCTCATTTCCCTTAGCAATCTCTTCAAGAACTATTTAAAATAATTCCATTGTGGATTATTTTGCCTAAAGTTACTTTATGGAAAATCTTAAATCTCTTGCCTTTACTCATAGGGTAACAGCAGTAACAGAACTGAGGTGAAACCATAAGTAACCACAGGCATTTATCCCTCTTTCCTTCCTTACACAACCTAACCTACATGAATAGTAGCTTGACGTGACAGGTGCTGCTGCAACTGTAGACTTTCCCAGGGCTCTGCTCTGACCTCTAATATCTGATAGAGTATTTTTGCTCTTGCTGGTTTCTTAGCACTTAAAAAACAGCTGTCATTATCTGAAATGAAATTCAGATAGACAAAGATTTCCTTCATCCAGCACAATGAAGTTTCACACAGAGACTGAGCAGAACCCACTGGTGTATTTCAGAGGTTGACAAGAGCCCAGGAGTAATGTAGCTCTAGGTTTGTAATCTAAGGTCACTGAGACTGCTTAGGTGTGACCACAACCACCCCCTGCTACTGTTTCTTTGTACATTGCTGGAGAAGCAATTGTTTATACAAATAAACTTTATCACACTTCTATGAGGAAATTGCCCAATGTATCAGTAGATGATTTTCAACTCGAGCTCATTTAGTTTCAAGCCAGCTGCTGTTTCTGTGCTGCTCAGTGAGCACAACCATTCAATTTTAATTTTGTTACAAACAAACAAACAAAGATAACTAATAACATACGCTTTAGAAAGACTCTTTTTCCTAGAGCGAGATGTTTGCCAAAACTCTTTGCAACAAAGAGCCAAGAGCAAAACCTCATGCGTGAGTTTCTGTTCTAAAAACTCATGCGTGACCCTGAGGAGTGCTTACAGTGCTGTCCTTTCATTTGGGCAACAGGTGTTCTGAGATACTCAGTGCACCATCAGCCCTCACCTACCCAGCTCCAGCCCGGGCTCTGTGTAATGGCAGGAATATAACAATCATTTCCTTGGAATGGCTTGATAGTCCACTCCAATCTGTTAGCCTATCTCTGAACTAAATCTCTTAGAGGAAACAACCCTTCCCTCCAGAAGAAATGACTGGAAGGTATAAGGCCAAACTAAACAAGAACAGTCTTTTGGACATTTTTCTTGAGTTAATGTTAAATAGAGATGTCTATGCTTGTAATGTACTGAGATCACAAAATGGAGAATTCTACAGATCTAGGGTGGTTGATTTGCAGCCAAATGTTAGGCCTGTCAGAAAACATTTTAAACATTCTAGTTAGTATCTTACCTATATGACCTAAGTGCCCTTTTTTAATCTGTGTCAAGAAAGCAAAACTCTATTGACTTCAATGGGACAAATGTCTGGCTTTACATTTTCGACATATAGAGTTTTCTAAATTAGCCAGAAATGGAGCTAAACCAGAGCTGCAACCCCAGACCCCAAAACTTAGAGGAAGTTTTGGTTGGAATACAAGTTTTGCAGCTGGTCTTTCATCTGTAAGGAGCAAGCCCAAACCTAGGAGAAAGTCTCCTGTAAATCCTGAACAAAATTGCGTTTGGACCAGATTCAGACTTTACAACGTGGGGCCCATCTCCTAATGGTGCAGGTGAAAGCCAGAAATGGCTGCCTGCTGCAGAGGAAGCTCCCAGCAGCTGCATGCTCTGAACAGCATAGCTGCCTGTGTACAAGAGCACCAGCATGGCAGGGGTGAGCCCACAAAAGCTGAAAGTGGTGTGCATCCTTTGTAGAGCAACAGCAGAAGGTTATTCTGTGGGTGCTGCAAAACAGCCTCCAATTCCTGTCAAGGGTTGCAAATGCTGCCTTTGCAAAATGTGTGTTAGTCTTTGAAACCAAAGTTCACACTGGTAGCTGCTTATCACATATTGGCTTTCACACTCTATCAACACCTGCAGTTTCCACTTGTCACCACTCCTTTCACACCTGGAAGCTCATGTTCCTAGTCTATGATTGGTACTACAAGTAGTAAGCAAGCCTTAGGTGGATCCCTTTTGATACTACAGGTGTCTTGTTAAGAGTTATCAACATGAGCACTGGAAAGAGATGGATGTTTGTACCTGAAAGGCTGTGTAGAAGAAAACTTATTAGAGTTATGAAGTACATATATCATTTATGGTGTTTTACACCTATGAAGATAATTCTGCCACATAAATCCTAATAGATTAATCATAGGATTTATCCACACTGTGGGGTAGTAGTTATTACTTCAGTGTTGCACAGCAAAAAAAATGTCCACAGAGTTATGAGTTATCCCAAATTTGTCCATTTGTGTCCCATACACAAAAGTAAACAACAGAAATAAGAAAAAACATACTTCTTTGTTTAAAAATCCGTTCAGTGCTGTAGGCAAAGCAGTTATTTTAGTTATTTTATTGTTAACCTCAATGTTAAATGTTAACTCGTGAGAAAAGAAATTTGCCCATTCTTCCCAGAAGCCTCTTTCTCCATGCATTCCAGATGAGCATCTTTGAGTATTTCATTGGAAGCAGTGTATCTTCATGTATAAGAATTATTTGGTTTCCTCTGATTCTTAGAAAAAATTATGGCTCCCTGAAGAGAGGAAGAGATTGTGGTCATGAATTTTGCAATTGTGATAATTTGCACCTTGAGTGGTTTATTTGAATGCCGAAAAAAAAAAAAAAAAGGAAAAAAATAAAGCTTTTCACAAAAATTAGCAGTGAAAAAAAAAAAAAGACTCAGATTCCTCTAGTGATTACCTCCAGTGGAAGATTAAGTTGTATTTACATTTGATTCACTAGCAGTTTGAGAGAGGTCTACATTTCCATGTAGAACAGGCAAAATCATACCTTGCTCCCTTCATCACCTCCACAATGTGATTTCCAGTTTTTTCTGGTTTCCAGTGAAACCCCTTCAAAGGTGTGCCTTCTTTTGCCTTGACATGGGTGTACAATGAGCAGAAAACAGGAAGGCAGTGGAGCTTGGCTCTATGCTCAAAGCATCATGCAATATGAACTGGCACCATTTGTCACTTGGACAAATTGAACTGTCACATGGAAGGAATTATGACTTTCAGGGGATGTCCTGTAGGACTGGAGAATTTTGGAGCCTGTGTTCTAAATGATTGGGCTGACAGCCATGTCTGGCTTAGTGTGGGCAAGGGAAGGAACAATACCTGAACTGTCTGTGTAGAATTTGGTCCTTGACAGATTCTTATTGTTTTCACCAACACCCAAGAGGATGAACGACACCAAAACTAATCAATAAGCAACAGCTAGATATCCAAGTTTTTAAAGAGTCCAAGACAGAACTTACTGCACATTTTTATGGGTAGAAATTCAGAGATGAAAACCACTTTGTCAATCATTATTGACTATATGACTGTGACATCAGCAAACTTTGATCACTACCACTGAAGTACTAAAAATCCTGTTTGCCTTTTAAATTCTCTTGCCCACTGCAGCTAAGTAAGGAAAGAAATTAAACAGTGACCTAGTAGGTGCTTCAGATTGCATTTTTCCTTGAACCTTTATTTGGTTTAAGAAACTTAGCAGGAAATACCATGCAAAGTCTTTCACAAGAGCCATGGAGTGTGACCCGCACAGGTTAGACAAAGGCATGTACCCCAGCATTTCTTTGAAGGGCACAACAACACAAAGCAACTATGTCAAACCATGCCAGCCCTGGGGACTGCTGCCTAGCAAACCATGCAGTGTGCTGAGTGGGCTGAGCAGGAAATGGCAGCTGGCAGGAGCTCAGAGGGGCTAGAAGTAGCCTCAGGGAGACTGTGAGAGAGGACTCAGGAACTGGAAGGACCAGGTGATAGAACGCAGTTCCTGTTATCGCTGCAAATTAGACACCTTTTTACAGTGAAAATAGGAATTGTGCTCCCCAACATGCCACTGAGATCCATAAGTAGATCAGACAGGACTGGAAACAAGTTCTGTACAGCAGGCCAAGCTCATTCTGCTATGCCAACCCCAGCTCAGCTGCCAACACCACACACGCATATACGATTGCACTGCTAGAAAAGGTGAGACCTCGTGCCATGATGTTTTTACAGGACATTACATATCAGCTTATCAGAACATCTGAAAATACCGAGAAATTTTTGAGGGTGGTAATAAAATGGAGACCAGCCTGGGCTGGAACTCTTTATTGTGGTTAAGAGGGCTAATAAATGAGCTGTAAAGTATGTTATGCCACTCTCATTTGCCTGTGTGTTTTATTCAGGGTTTTAACTAAAAAACACTATGTGAGGCCCAGAGGTTTTACCACTGTTTAATTAAGAGACTGTGGTAGTTGCTAATTGTGAAAGTAATAGTCTTGATTTTTTAAGATTAAATGTTAATGTACAGACACAAGCCAAGGCAGTTTGAAAAAGCAATTTGTAAGCATAACATTATCATAGTTTGACATAGGAGTAATAGCAAAGATGTTAAAATTAATTTTTTACATAGTAGTCTATAATTGACACCCAAAGGAAACATCAGTGAGGATGGATTATAACATTCAGAACAAATTAACTGAAAGAAACAAAGATTTAATAGATAATAGGAGAAACAGAAGAAAGGAACCCAAAGAATGGAGGCAAAAATAGGCAACAAAATTAAGAAAAGAAAGACATGCCCTTTAAAGGAAAAACATTGAAATCATGTAAGAGTAATGTCATGCAGACAGCTGTAAATTATTTTTCATTTATGATGAAGATTATTGAAGTTGATTTTTCCATCTTTTCTTATTTCTGAAACATACTAATGTTTCATCAAAGAAAAGTAGAGATGAAAACCAGGCTAGTATTTATGGCAAGCAAATGCATGCATCAAATAAATAGCAAGGACTATAAAAGCTCTTCAGAAAATTCAGTCTGACTTGAACAGGATATTCTCACTCCCTAAGGAGCATCACTACACTTCTCTGCACAGCATCCCACTCTGCTGCCTGGCTTTCTTGTTTTACTTACCATAAAGCCTACAAACTCCTCAATTTCTGAGCTTTTTTTTGATATAAGATTGGCAGAGGTCCCTCAGGACAGGAAGGCTCCAGCTGCTGCATGATTCAGAGATCAAACTATGGTAGCACTGGACAAGATGTCTCCTTATCTATACTTCAAAGCATGTGAAGAGACATCAAATATTCACTCACACTCTCATCCTTCATTGCTGTCAATTGCACCTCCATTTGTAGTAGTTAGAAGAATTACCAAACCACTTTCTCCAAAGACAGAAATATCCTTACAGACAGGGCAAAGTTGAGCAAGAAATGTTGCACACATTTTTATGGTAGGGAAAACCGACTTTGAACCAGCAATGTGCATTTGTTCCCTCAATGAAGTCAATATCTGGGCATAGAAATTGGGAAACTGACACTCCAGAATGGCCAAATTGACAGAAAATGCAGTGTTATTTCTCCATAGACAGTGGAGTCAATCATGAAACTTCTTTACTTTGAAGCATTTATTTCTCAGTTAAGGACTATCTAGAACACTTTAATATTGAAAAAGATAACAAAATGGGTGCAAATTTTATTAATGCTTTCTGTTATAGCCCCTGTGTTGTTCTAGTGATGCAGGGAATGTTGAGTATCACTGAAGCTGTGGTTTAACAATCTTTACCTCATCCTTGCAGGGGTCTTTAATGCCCCAATGTTTGTCCCAACTTAGCAGACAGGGTAAGCACCCTTCATATCTGAGAGTTTGAGGTGAGCATGGTGTAATTTTCACTGCTCAGTATTAGACTGCTACAGCCAGGAGTTGAAACCACTGATGGTAGCCTGGCCACTCTGGTCTGAGATGTGACTGGAAATGCTTGCCGAACATTCAAGGCTGGTAGGATTGCATGGTGACCATCATCCACCTGGGGAGATGTCACACCAGTCAGAAAATGTGGGAGACTGTATGTGCACGCCTGAAAATGGGGCTTGCAAGCTAGTTTCATGAAGTTCTTAGTCACAGGAGAGGAAAATAGCAAAAGTGAATTTTATTAGCTAAGGTTTTATTAGCAAGCAACAGTTAGCTCATTTGTTATGGGGTCAGCTCCATTGGAACAATATCCAACTCCCAAGGCATTCTGGATCCTCCTGAACTGCTTGCTTTTGACCTCTAAAGCACAGTAGCCACCTCCTGTGACCCCAGATCATAAAGTTGCCTTGCAGATAAAAATTATGGAAGCGTGCATTTCCTTCCTGAGAGGAACAGCTGTGCTATCGCAAATAAATTTGTTTAAAGATCGCGGTCAAATGAGCCACTTTAACATCATCAGTGTGCTGCATTCCTGAACAACACAGACATGATCTTCTGCTTGCTAGGGTGGGAGGATGCTTTCCTCAGTTCTGGGGCTTTGTGGTTGAAGTATTGAGATTCTTTCAGATTAGATTTAGGGATATATTTTATGATAGATTCACAACTCCCTTTTGTTCCTGTGGGAAAATTGAAACAGAAAGGCCTCTGTGTTATACTACTGAGGTTCTTTGATAGTTTCAGATATTTTCTGAGGCTTGGCATCCATGTTCAAACTCTTTCTAATGAACAGCCTATAAAAACAAGCTTTGATGATAGTAAATACTACAAATTATGTGGTAATGAAGACAGGTTCCATGGGTAACCATATTTTTGAGCAACTTAAATTATATGCAGAGTATATGTGTAATAATTTTTTTCCATGTCTTTTAAGAATGCCACGTCATCTAGATTTAATTTTACAAGTTCTTTGTCCATATAAAAGACACAAAAATACAACACACTTATGGAAGTGTGCAAGTTTGCCTCCAGCTCACCTACTCATTGTAGAAGCTGAAGAAAAAGTATAAAAGTCTCCAGATGTCCTTTGCTTTTGGAGAAATAAGATGGAAGTTTTCATTTTAAAGGTTGTGTGCTGATATTAATGGTGTTTCCTGCCAGAAGCACTGCAGAGAGATGTCTCTTCTGACATCTCTCTAACGTAGTTCTGCTTTTACTGTTGCAGGGTATTTACGCATTCACCGTAAACACAGAGCAAGCCAATTTGAGGAAGTTTAGAAATGGTTGATTTGCATTATAGCTAAAAGTCAGAGATCGTGTGAACAGCAGTACCCTGAGAATCCAGTACTAATTTGAATAATATTTCAAAACCTTATTTTGATAAGCGTCATTCAGGAGATTTGTGCAGAAAGCTTTACTGAGATAAATGTCGAAGATAACATTATTATTCTTGTTGCCTCTGATGTACGCAGCAGTTGATAACAAGCCGATTTCCTTTTTCTGATGGATGATTACACACAACAGATGTTTTAATTTGATTATATCTATGAGATAAGGATAAATGCTGTGTTAAGTCCAAACACATTTTATAAGTTTTTCAAAACATTTTACAATGAATATAACCTTTTGTAAATGTCCTTGCTTGAGGCTGCATGTGTTCTCACAATGGTGCAAATTATCAATAACGAGTTGAAACCAGTGATTATATGAAAGAAGAAAACTACATTTAACAGTAGCTGTAATTCTGTGCTCTATTATAACCTAAATTAAGAGATAAATATGATTTGAATGGTGATACAGGGCACAACCGTTTCAAACTGCTCCAAAGAGGACAATGTGTTCTTCAGCCAATGATACACAAGACGTCCTTTTATCAGGGATGCTGAAAGGATAATGCTCCATGCCAAGCACCCTCAATTTGAAAATTAGCAGGCAAATGCCAGTTTTGTGAATGCAGCACTGCAGTGAACAGAGTTTTTATCATTTGAGTTTCAAATTATATAGGCTTACAAAATTTGACTTTGATTTGAACTGAAATGCCAAAATTTCTCTGGAAAATAAACTTTTTGCTTAACTGCAGTGAAATCAAAGTGTCAGATGTTGTTCCCATGTCCTTTTTTTTATACGTAACATGGTGAGAACAAAAAAAAATTTCAAACTAATAGTCTGCTTCAAAACAAAACCCAATTTCTATCACAATAAAAACATCAAAATGGGGCATGTCAGTGTTTCAAGCAGATTTCCTATTTTTATTTTGAAAGTAGTTATGACAAAACATGTCCAGAGTCAACAGTGTTTTTAGTTGGGTCAAGATACTTATTCCAGTTACTTCATTAATAGTTTCAGTAAGGCAATATCAGCATCCTATATACTTGGTTGCCTTGTGTCATTCCAAACAAAAATCACAGGCATTAACTCCTATGACTGCCAACAGGTAAAGCACCTTGTAGCTTACTTTATGTGATGTATACAATTCAAATAGCATTTTCTTTAGGATTCATGTCATCTAACATCAGATACCTAACAAATAGATGTCTGGGCTAATTATGCTCCCTCTCATCAGCTCATTAAAATATCTAGACTCCTTTCCCTCCTTGGATGACCAAGGGAATGTGAGTGACCTAATAGCCTGCTGCCACAATAATGGCAATTCTGTTCATCCAGCATTTGTCCTCCATCCTTTGGTTATTGAACCTGATCTGGGACTATCCCATCACAGTGAAACAAACAGGACTGCTCCATCAGATTGTGAGAAAGGCAATGGGTTTTCTCAGCCATCTCCTGGAACATCAGTCCAAGGCTAACTTTTAGGCAGCAAAGTAAGTTGAGATGTCTCATCCCACACCATAAATATCAGCTCTACACAGACATGAATATTATGCCATGCTAGTGCAACTGTATAGGCCTTACTTAATTCTGCATCTGGGAACTATCTTGTTCTGGGATTCTTACATAAAACAACACTGGAGTTAATAAACCAATCAAAATAATTGCTTTATTGTGGACATCAGCAGCTTGTGGCTGTGAGCAGAATGGTTTTGAGTGGAGTGTATGTTAAGTACGGTGAAACAACAGCTTTTTAGTAACAATGCATTTTTTGTAGAAGCTTGAAAGTGTTTTTCTATGAGGATAATGCTGTAGTTCACATGGGATTTTGACAGAAATAAGATACTGAAAGCTAGAAAATACTTAGACTAACAAAGAGACATCATTTATACTTGGTAGTTTTATGGACTGTTTTAAAAGCTGTACTTAAGACGTGCAGCAAAGAGCAGTTAGCATGTTTTCACTAGGAGACCCTGAAGTACAAGAGGTTATAAATTGTTTGTGTTCTCAGTATATATTTGAAAGGTTCAGAAAGAAAACACAATATTCAGTGCTTTGATATTTTGCCTTTTTGAGTGAGGAACTGAAAGTAGCTGTCTTCCCTTACCCTGTCAGGCTGGAGATTATTATTTACACCTTTAATCTCCCACTCCTTGAAGAGGACTCTTTCTCTACCTCAATCAGGCTGAGGTTAAATACTCACAGTTTCAATCTAAAAGAAACTGCTATCTGAAAACAGGGAACTGGGAGCTATGAACAAGGAAATGGAAAGAAATTACCATTACAATTGTTTCATATATTTTGGTTGTCCAGGGAGTCCTGATTAAGCTGCATTTGGGTCCCAACAGGGAGGTTTGTAGTACTCAAAAAGGCAAAATATGAGTTTTCACTAATAAGCCTGTCTGGGATAAATCTGTGAAGCAAAGTTGTCTTTACTTCAACTTTTACACAGGCTATTGGTGGCAATGATACTACTCTTCCCCTGAGGATATCCAGGTAAGATTTCCTTCCACTTTCTAGTAACATCTCCCACTCTCATGGATTCTCTGAACATCCAAAGCGCAGCTGTAAGCACAATCCTCACTGCATGATGTATCAGTAAAAAAAATGTAGTACTTATATGGAAATAGCAAATTCCTGAAGTCCACTTGTACTAGACTCCTCACTTGCTGGCTAATGGGTGCCATATTACCACATGTGAGAGAAGGGGCAGTGATGCCTGGCTGCACCCAAGGATTTGAGACTATTGGAAACCTAAGTGCAGCCCTTCCCAAAGCCTCCATCTACTGCAAGCCCCTCACCTACTGCCAGACCCTGGATGAGAGAGACTGGGCAGAATATGGCTATATTGGAGAAGAGCTATAGCACTTACGTGAGGGAGAGAGATGCAAGTGAAACAGAGTCAGGCTTGCAAAGTCACACCTGATTTGTGACAGGTTTGAATAGTAATACTAAATCTGTACTTATTTGCTTTTAAACTTGTTTTTTATGTTGGAAAGTAGTCACCAAAAACTAACAGGAGAGTTCAGCACACACAGCCATCTTTCTAAGCAAACAGCAGCTCTTTGGCACCTGCAACTTGACAGCTCTGAGGAGAGAGAAGTGTACAGCATGCAGTATATGCTTGTGCGAGTTGAGAAATGCTTTTGTTTAAGTGGATACTGAAAACACAGTCACCTTCTAGCACATAGCTGGTGGACAGGAACTGATAAGAACACTCCCGTCTGTGCTCAAAGGGGAGTCTGCAACTTTTCTTATCTCTGGAGGGTGGCAACCACTACCTGTTTGAGTGAATCTTGACTATATAAAAAGAGGATGAGGGAGAGGAAAATGCTCTTGGAGAGAGGTTTATGAGACTTTGTACCATAAACTGAGACTTCAGGGTGAAAATATGTAATTAGGGGTTGTTTAAAACTAAGTTTACATAAAAGCACAATGATTTTTTTTTTAATGTCTGTTACAGGCCAATTAAATTCTTTACACAAACATTTCCAAATTTAAACAGAGTAAAACAGAGATGATCTGGGACATTCAGAGCATAATTACATATATTCCCCCTGAGGGCTTAGCCCTCTTTCTGAAATACCCAGATCTGTATCTCTAACTAGTGTTGTAACCAAGACAAAAGCGAATCACCAACGTTGGAACAATCGCCCTCAAATTATCCCCATGTGCATCAGTTTACCCTTCAATCAATGCCCAGCCATTTAACTCCAGAGGAAGGAAGATTGTGAGCTGGAAATGGGTCTCAATACAACTGCTGGCTATGCAGTGGCTGGATTTATACTGGCAGGGAGCTCAAGCTTTATTCAGGTTCAAAATTGAATGGTTCTTACAGTCTCTGACTGGGCCATGAAAAGCTGGCATCACTGCTGTGGTCCTCTCTGAATCCTAGGTGCAACTTCCCTCTTGCAGAAAAGGCAAAATATCTGGGAGAAGTTCCTTTGGAGAGGGATGGAGACGAACTTAATTTGTGTCACATACACAGCATTGGAGATAAAGTAGTGTACAACCAGCCTATTTGGAAGCAAAATAAGCAGCAGGTGACAAGTTGTTCCAGTCAGCTCCAACATCTGGAAGCTGAGTGCCCAGCTAGTCTATGTGAATATTTCCTGCTGTTACCCTGACTCCAACCTCCCCTGCTCCCTGGTTTAGTTCATCTGGGGGTTACGTCCTTCTTTCCGATACCGCTTCTGCAGAGGAGGAAACAGGCTGCTGCTGCAGCATCGTTAAGGTCAGGGATACGGATGCGCGGAGGAGCTCTGCAAAGTCCCCATGTCCCAAATGACACGACTGGGTCCTTTTCAACCCGCAGGGAGCGAGTAGTAGCCCTCCGAGCTGGCGGTTTCCTGCCGACCTTGAGCCTCCTCGCAAGCCACGGTGCAGCTCCGGGCTCGGGGCGGGTGGCTGTGCCCGGTCCCCGCCTCGGAGGGAGGCAGGCGCAGGGATCCAGCTGCACGTCGGGGCTGGCCCCGACGCGCTTGTGGTGGGAGAGCCAGACCTGAGAGGGGCTGGCCTCTGGCAGATGATTGACACCAAACTGGGTGAGGTTTCATGTTAAAAGGAAAAAAAAAAAAAAAAAAAAAAAAGAAAAAGGAAAGAAAAAAGGGCGAGAGCAGGGGAGGGGGTGACTGTGGGAAGGGGGAGAAGGAACTACTGTAAGAGTAAGAAAGTCCTGCCCAGCTGTTTGCGAAGTTTAAGATTTCCTGTTTCCCCTGCAGCGCCGAAGTGAAGTTTCAGTGAGTCACCCGCGGTCCCGAGCAGCGGAGCGGCGCGGCCCCGCTCCCCGCCAGCCCCGCCACCGCCGCCGCGGCCTCCCCGCCGCCCCCGCGCCCTCCCCGCGGCTCGCCGGCCGCGCCGATCCGGCTCCGCGATGACTCCCCGGCTGCCGAGCAGCCTGCGGCGGCTGCTGCTGCGCCTCTCCCTCTGGGCGCTCATGGGCAGCTCGCTCCCCGCTCTGCTCCGGGGTAAGTGCGCGCCGGACCGCGCTGCCGCTTGACAGCTGCTGGGGCCGGAGCGGGGCGGGAGGGGACGGGGCAGGCGGCGAGGGACAGGCGGGAGGCGGGGGACACGGCTGCTGAGAAAGTTTTGAGGCTGGAAACATTTCGGGAGGGGGGTGAGCGTGTTTGTTGATGGCCCTGCGGGAGAGTAAGCGGGGAAGAAAGGATTGGGAATCTCGGGGTTTCGCGGCCAAAGCTGAGATCCGTCCGTGGAGGGAACAGCGGGGAGAAAGGAGCGGATTTGGCAGGAAATCAGCAGGGTCTGCTCGGGCCGGAGGAGCCCGGAGAGGGCATCTGGAGCCTGCCTGCGGTGGCCGGGGGAAGGGCTGCAGGCCCTGCCCGCAGCTGATGCGGCGGCTCCCGCACCTGGTGGCGGCCCTGTGCGCGGGGATGGGCCGGGGGCGCGGGCCGGGAACCCGCGGCCCCTTCGCAGCGCTCCGGCCCCGGCGCCGCCGCTCCGCTGGGCACCGCTGTCCTGCACCGCCGCGGCCACACGGCCAGAGGTGCCTCGGGGGGCTCTCAGAGCGAGGGCCCGTGCGTGGCCACACAGCCCGCTGCCGTGGGTCTGCACTTGGTCACCAAAACCTGGGTTTCGTGAGTTCCTGAGAAGAGCGGAGTTTAGCCGTGGCTGTGATCAGTTGGACTGAAAAGCACTCGTTCTTCTAGCACCGACAGCGCATGTTGTTTGACTCGCTTTAAAAGTGACACTTTGTAATGCTTACCCTGCTTCTACCAAGACATCCTTAGATAGGTTTTTGGGGTCTGCGGCTTGCAGTATTCTTCCTATCATAATTTATAATATACTGTGAGCTTGAAGTTCTGCTGGAAAAACAAGATTCCTGCTCTGAGCAGCTTTCCGTCTCTGTCCTACTAGTAGTTACCCACATCTGTGAATTAACATCTGTAATATCAAGGTTAGGCCCTAAATCACGTTGCAGAACAAGTGGTGAACCTCAAAGGACAACAGGAGATTGCAGCAAATGCATCTGAAACGCTTGTGAGAATTAAGTAGCTTTCTAAGATGTCTTGTAATGGCACACCTAGTTTTAGTCTTCAGGTAAGGTGTGCAGACACCTGGGCTTCTACAAACTTTGCCCTGGGCCCTCTGATTCTCCTGTCTGGTGCCTTCATGGTCAGTACTTGATCCCAAATTTTGGCTGAAACATAATAACATAAAGCGGATGACTCTTGAATAGCTACTGCCTTTAGCTATGTGCAGTTTTGACTAACTTCATGCTTCATTAACAGCCCTGTCAAAGTCAACAGGTTGTGCATACCTGCAAAGTTACTCATGAAAGCTTAGGGCAGAAGAAAAGACCAGTGTATGAATGACACTATGGTGTCCCACAGCTGTAAGTTATATTAAATTTGAGGTGTGTAGCTTCTTGTTAATTTTATATATATAAATATATATATATATATATATTCTATAATTCTTCATTAACATAAACCATACTCAGCTAGTGATGGCCTTTATTTTGACCACAGCCTCAAACTTTTGCAGATTCCCATCACAAAAAACTTTAAATGGAGAAGCTCAGCTTTTGTTAATCTTGTGTTATTTATTATTATACTTTTCTTTTTTATACTCAATCAGTTATAGACAGTCTCAAACTATGGGTAGATTTTTAAAAGCAGGCATGGCTCAAGAGTTTGCTCTTCTTTCTTGTCATAGGTCCAGTGAAGAAAAAGAACATAAACTGGTTACAATTCCAGCATTTTTCATACTCATCTTCATCTACACCCTAAAATAACCAGGGTTAATCTATCCCACAGCTCCAAAAGCTGTTTTGATAATCACTGTAGGATTCGACTGTGCAATAGAATTCTATTATGACAGAAAGAGTTGATCAGAAAGCAACAATTCTGTGGAGCAGAAAGTGTGAGGTTTGGATGTTGGTGGTTATTTGGCACTAGAATGAAAATTAGAGCTGCCAAATGCTTGGGGGAAAACAAAACAGGAAAAAAAATAGCTATTTATTTTGTAAGAATTCATCAGTGTAGTAAAGCTGGAAAAAAAAAGGACATATATCAGTCTCAGAAGAGCTCAGTTCCCAGGTGTGCCTACTAACTAACCAGATGGCTGGATAAAAAAGCACGAGCTACAATTTCATTTTAACATTCTTCACAGCAAAATAGACAAGACACATTCCCATAAATATTTTGGAGAAACCCACAAATTCATGAACAGGTTCAATAGGAATTATGAAAAAGAAAACTGTCATGGTCTGTACTACACAGAAGTAATTGACTTTTTTTGCATAGAGTAAAGGGGCAAGGTGTGATTTTTTGGAATGATTTTGAATTATTTATTGAGCATTTTATCCATTAATGTCAGTGTAGAACAGCAGTTGTCCATGTAAGAATTTTGTGTTTGTGTGTTCAAGTGAATATGAATTTGTAGTTTGTCTTTGGGTTATTGTAACCAGAAATTTGTTCCTTGGAATCATCCATGCAATAATTGTTCATCTCTGAACATCAGGAACTTAATTTCTCCATTCAGCCAAGTTCTATTTGCATTATTGCTATTTTTTTGAAAGCCATATCAGAGTTAGTTAATTTTATAGTATGAAAGTCAAATTTAGAGCTTCAGATGTTTGCAAAAGGGAAGTAGGAGAGCAAACATCTTGTAACGGGATGGAACATGTTTGTAACAGGATTGAGTCTAAAATGCATTCCTGCCCCCCAATAAAACTGGCATTTTTCCCAGGTATTTCAGGAGGGAAGTAGGGATATATTAGAGATGATATTGCATTTCTTCTATTTATGGGGTATCCTTGAATTGTGAGACTTTTATACCTAAGACTTTGAAAAACACTTTTGTTTACTTGCTATTTTTAGTATTTAATTGGCATTAACATGCTTCTCTAATACTCAGATGGTGAATTCCATATCGGAATGGTTTCTATTAAAAAACTATGAGCCAGATCTTAAGATGCTGAAACAGTTTCAAAAGTAATTTAAAAAAAAGGCCAATGGAGTAATTCAGAGTTTTTAATATTCATAGTCTTTTTTAACTCATATTTTATAAACACTTACTATTATATGACCTATATTTAGTAAAACAACATTGCTTCAAAGTTAAATATTCCTTTCTGGGATGAACTGTTACAGTTTCAAAGATGCAGCATCCTATAATGGTGCCTAATAAAAGCTGTCATTGTGACAAGGTTAACTCTGAACATAGGAGGAAATGTGGTGTCAGGCTCTTACCAGAAGGAAAATTCCTCATGGTTTGGTTTGTGGGTGTTTTTGCAAGTTTATTTTTTTCAAAGGCTTTTAGAAAGCATTTGCTCTTTTGAGGGGAGAAAAAAAAAAGAGCATAGTATCACTGTAGCACCAGTTGTTGGAGTTTCCGATGCTTATATTTCCTCTGCAAGATATTTTTAAAGTGATACTTTCGGGTTTTTATTGCATTTGTGGCATAGGAACTCTTTTCTCGTAATGTATGTATGTGCTACACGCACTTTGCTAACATTTACCATTTACTGACACTTCTTTGGCCTCAGAAGAGCTGTGCCTTACTTCCAGTACTGCCAAAATGAGCAAAACCAACAGGTTGTGCCTAATCTGTTACTCTTAGATCTTGCATAACAGGGTGCGTTTATAGCAGCTAGGTATGAAACATACTCACTAGTGCAGTGACAGATTCTGATGAAAGTGGTCCATAGGCAGGGCTTCCAGCCACCTCTGTGGTCCTGGGATCAGCAGTGGGGTCATGATTTGCCCATGGTTCCCACAGCCCTTCTGGCACCTGACAAGTGGAGGATTGAAAGGGTGCTCTGAGGCAGGTGGGAGACAGCAGTGTCATTTCCTTTGCCACAGAGGAACCTTTTGACTCAGGGGAAATACCCAGGCAGGCACATCCCAGGAACATTAGACATTTTGTATTGCTAGAGCATTGCAAACTCAGTAAAATTGACTGAGATATCAACAAGTCTCTAAAGATGTTGAAGAGTACAAGGGGTTCCCAGCATGAAGTAGTGGAGAGCTAGTCCTGATGTGGAAAAGAAAGTTGGCTGAATCCTAGTCTAAGAGAGTGAGTGCTGAGATTTGGGCTACTTAATTGGTCTTTAGCCTTACATTTTGTTTGTGTTAGAGGGGCTTTTGTTGTTTTGTGGGGTTTTGTTTTCTATATAGGAAAATGGGAAGTGATTTTTAAACTCTTATAAAATGGTTTCAAGAATAAAATAAAAGGCAAAGAAAAAATACTTGCACTTTTTTATGAACTCTCATTCTGGAAGGCTAAAATAGACTAAACTAAATCAGGAGGAGTATATCTCTGCTTTGACAGCCAAAGTCCTTTGGAAGTTTAATTTCACTGGCAGGTGTTGTATTAAGAAACAGCAGAGAAGCTTCTTGCTACAGGGGATAGATTGCTTTTACAGCAAGGAGTGGGCGTACACACTGGGACAGGGCAAATGCCACTGTAAGCAATGGGTTGGCACTAAACATTTGCAGAATTGGGTTCTCAGTGATCCAGCTAAGTCTTCAACACTTGTTTTTCATATTATGTCTACACTCTGGCATAGCGACAGAGCAGCAGCAATGGCATTTGTTGAGTACAACATTTTATATCCTACTGTCTGAAAGAACACAGTTTTAGCTGTGTACAGATGTTTAAGGTAAGATATGTAAAGAGAGCAAATTGCTTCAAATGCCATCTACTGATGGAATCTCATGCAGGAATTGCTTAATTCTATTTTTTCCCGTTGACAGCATGCTCATCATTTGTATGTGTCCATTAGCTTCTAGAGATGTAAGCAGAAATTAAATTGAAGCATGTTTTAAGGGCCCTGCGCAGCAGTTCACAGAGACTAATGTTACCTTGTTTGCATTGCTGCAAAGCTTTAGCAACTGTTCTAGATTTTAGGAAATTATAATATGGGGAAATACTAGTTGCTGGTTTGTCCATGTTCATGGGTATTTTTTAAAATATGCCATTTCATTGCTCTTTGTCTTGCTGTGATTGCCATTGTAGTTGTTACAGATGGAACTACCTGTCCTTTTTTCCATATGGGTTTTAAAACCTTTTCACCTCTGGGAAGATCGTCTTGGGAAGAAGTAGTTTCCCCTTGCTCTAACAACTGGTATTTAGCAAGAACTTCCTGCTGGCATTCATCCTTGAGTTAATCTGGTTAGAACTAGAGCTGGTTGAAAGTTTTTGACACTGTTTTTCATGGGAAAATGCTGATTTGTCAAAACTGAGACAATTTGTGGAAATGTACCAGTTTCCATTAAACTTTCATCAGGAAACATTTCCTTTTTTTTTTTTTTTTTTTTTTTTTTTTTTTTTTGTTTCTTCCATAGTCCACAGTGGAATTTCTAATATAGAAAGATAGGGAAATAATCAATAATTAGAATAAACAATGGTCAGTGGAAGAAAAGTGGGATTAAGTGCATGGCCTGACTCAAAAAATGAAAAATGCACTTTTGAAATTAGAGCTCCCCCTATCCACTCTCCCCAGGATACTGGAGGGCTGTCACTCTCCTTGGGCATGCATATACAGACATCCCCATATCTGTCACCTCAAGTGATTTTGGTTTCACTCTGTTGTGAATATGAAAATGTGTGAAATGTTGAAGCACTTTGTGGGGCAGGAAAAAACATTCCCCTGACAGCATTTTTAAGGTTGACCTGTAGCCATGTGTTCATTTGCTCCTTGTTGGGTGGGAATGGCAGTGCTCTGAATGGCTGGTGTTTTCTAGTCTTTGTTTCATATCATAATAACAAGCTGTATTCAGAAATTTGTGTCATACAAAGGAACCACAATTTTGTTTATTAACAGTCCTAACAGGACTTGTCTGATTCCAGGATTCCAATTGTCTTCTCACCCAGAGCAGTGTTTTGGCAAAAATTGGACTAAAATTAATAGATTTCAGGGACAGATAGAGGAGTCTGCTTCCTCACACTTAAAGCATGTTTCAGTTGACAGCCCAGCAGTTACATCCCTACAGTGACACCTGGGATTAACACTGTGCTTTTCCAATGGCAATCTGAAACCAGAGGTATTAGAAAGCTGTCTTCTGTTCCTACTATCTTCTGTTTGTACCCCAGCACTTCAGCCCACACCCTCAAATGAGCTGTTTCCCTGTTCTCTTAAGTTCCCTTAAAACCTGAGGTTTTAAGGTAAAAAAGAGAGATTTATCAAGCAGCTAAAGCTGTACGTTTAGCCAGTGATTTGCAAGTCACACCACATTCTTTATAGTGTGTTTATAGTTACCAGTAATGCAAGTTTTGAAAGATCAGTTCTGCCCTCTCTGCAGCTGATCAGTTCTTCTGAAAAATTGCATTGATATTCCTGTGGGCTTTGTTTAATGTGGAATTAAATCTCAGTTAAAACAACTGGTCTATGCAGAGGATATTAGAAAATGCATATTTGTTCTCAAGGCCGTGGTGGCTCTGTCAGGGCTTAGAGACTTTTATCTTTTAGAAAAGCAAGTGAGTTTGAACAGTACACCCAGAGAGCAGCAGGAAGGTCTCACAGTTCTATTCCTCGGAGCAACATTTTCCAAGTAAAGACCCAAGCGTGGTTCTTACGTGCCTGGGGCACTTTAACAGGTCTCTTTAAAAACTAGCATTGTGCAAGTGGAGCGCGTGCAGCCAGCCTGTCAGCTGGCATAAATCAGCTTCCTCTGTTGAAGGCGAGGAACCTGCCCTGATTTATACCAGCTGGCAGAATCTGGCCACAGAATAAATAATAGGCAACTGTATGTTATGAGGCTGTAATTCCCTCGAGGGGGCTTTTGTGGTATCAGTCTTACAGGAGCCAGAGTCATCTGGTTCTCTTTCTTGGAGCTAAAGAGTAATTTGACTGCAGCTTTTTGAAGTCCTCAAAACATTAAGAATGGGAGATTTCAGAAAGAGAACACTTCTTAACTTCTTGTAAGATATCATTAAGGTAGCATTTTTTGCCCAGGAAGAGTTATGGTAGGGAAATCTGGGAGAATGCAGATGAATTGATGAGGGATAGGTAGTCCCAAAAAAATATAAATATCTAAGAAGGATGATTTCTCATGAAGAGCAGGCCTTTCCTTTGAAAACACTTGTGTGCATTTCCTAAGATGTATGAAAACTGAAGCTCCCTCATCACTGATAAGCTTCTAGTGCTGCTGTAGTTAATAAGGAAGAAAAGTGGAGAATGTGAAATGAGGACTAAAGAACAAATCCCTCCTCAGAATGTGGATGTGGTTTTTAATTTTGTTGAACATTTTACCTGGAAGGATGATAAGTGAGCTGGTATGAAATTTATTGACTTAGCAAGAAAAGGGAGTTCAGTAGATTTATCAAATGTTGACCTGTAATTCTCCTGGATCTAAATATTTTAGATGTGAGATGCAGGTGAGCCATCTCCCTCCAATTGTAATCTTGCTGTGGATTCTTCAACCCAGAATGGGATTAAGTTCATCATGCCTATACATCACCTGTTGGCATGGTTTGATGGTGCCTGGGGCTTTTGGATGATAATGTGGCAATTTTGTAGATTTCATCTCACTAACTAATATAAGCACATCTTTAATGTTGCTGTACAAGAGGCCGAACTTTGAAGCAGACCACAGATGATTAGTAATGAGATGTCTCTTCTGGTTGTTTTCAGGGAAGAAAGCAGAAGCAGCTATCCAGGATTCTTGTGTGTCTTGAGATACTGATCTGATCAGATCCCTGAGCCTAATTAGCAGCTTAGATACTGCTTGTTATATAAAGTTGTAATACATCAGTGGTTTGGATAGCACCGCTTCGGCAACAATTTAAGGTCTTAGTTCTCAAAGGAAGATTAAATTTCTTACCATTTTGGCTGCCCTCCTGATTTTAGCATTACCAGGCTGTCCTGATCAAATTCCATATGCTTTGGGAGCTCTGTGGCTGGAGCAAATGTGAAGTCATAGTTACATCAGGACTCGGCATACCTTCAAGTACTGCAGCCAGCAGTGTATGTGAATAACTTCTGGCCACTGAAGTGTGTGCTTGGGGAAATAGGATAGATGTAACTACATCTTTTTCCTTTCCCAGCTTTTTTCCTCCACCTTAAAATATTCCTTCTTTATGCAATTAGTATCCACTCTGCAAATTCAGGCTCCACTTGGGATGCTCTGCTCTCAGCTCTGTAGCTATCTTAAGCTTTCCTTTAATGTGACTGGGTAATGATTTCAGAGTGTTCCATTCTTCTTAAGAAACTTACAGAAAGGGTGCAGGAAGTAAGGCGTAAATCTTTGTGTGTTTCACTAATGGGAAGCATTTAATGAGATTTTCGAAAATTTTGAACAATCTGCAGTCAGGAACCAGTGGAGAAGAGCTGTCATTTGCAGCTCTTCTGGTGGCTGGTCTTTTATTCCCATTGGCCGGTTCTGCCCACCAGCATGCAGCAATCACCTGTCTCATTTGTCTCTGGCATACAGGGCGATCTGTGATTCTGCAGTGACCATGCTGTGGCAGAAGGCCAGCTGCCCTGCTGTGTACCTTCTACCTCACCACAGCTCCTATTACCACTTTTCATGGTTGCCTTGCCTCCTTTTCCTACAGTGGTTAGAGCTTTTGCCCTGAAAGTGGGAGACCCATGGTCTTGTCACTCCTCAGCCTGAGAGTAGCTAAACTTCATCAATGAAGGGCTCTAGGATGAAGGACCCTTGCTGGCTTAGACAGGGGAAGGCTTTAGAGGCAGCACTTTGCAGAAAAAGGGTTGACATGTGTGTGGGTGGTCTCCCAAAGCATGTCACAGGAGAAGAAAGCCTGTTCCCTGATGGATTCATTCATTATTCCAGCCCCTGCAGGGAAACTGATATTCTCTCCAGGGAGTTCACAGCACAACAAAGAGACACTTTACATACAGAATTTTTTTTCTTCCTAAACTGAAAACAACCGTTTCTCATCCTCATGAAAAGATCAGAGGGGACCATGTAATAGTCATGACTTAGTAAGCTTCTTTATTTAAGCCTTCACAAAGTAACTAGGTCAGCAATACATGATTCTGGGCTATTGAATTTCCCTTCTTCCCCTCAATCTATTCTTCCATTTCCTCACCCAGCTTTACCACAAGGGAATGCCTTAAGTCAAAAATCTGGGAAGCTGATCCTTTTATTGCATTTGTAGTATTCTCATCTGGTAAGTACAGTGCCAGGCCATGAGGCTTTCAGAGCTACCATAACCCAAGTTTGCATGTAAACAGGAATGCCACACTGTCTGGTTGTAACTAAAGCCACATCTGCTCTCTCTTTGCTCTGGATAATAGATATAGGAAGACATTCAGCAGGAAGGGATTGGTAAACTCTTCTGGAAAAGAAAATGCAACCAAAATGTGTTTCCTTTTTTTGTTTGTTTTTCTTTCTCCATCAGCTTCTTGCTCACACACTCCTTAATTCTCATTTATACTAAAGTATCCTTACTTACGTTTTATACTTTTGCCTTAAGATTTCTGGCTGGCTAGGGGCTTTGCTATTCTCAGTTTTTCCTGAGGCCACACGGGCATGATAAATATTTATTAGTGCAGGAGCAACCTAGGGATTCTTATACATATATGTCCCCTGATTTTAATGTTTATAAAAGAAAATAAAAATGTGATTCCAGCTAAAGCGCCAATATTCAGAAACTGAGGTTCAGAATGAGGAAGCAGCTATATCCTGTTATTTAAAAAAGTATGTACCTGACCCTAAAAGGATTTCAAAGTACCTGTATTAGACATAAAAGTTCATTCTATTCAGACTGGGAAGGGATTAGAGGCTCCTTATTTCACATGGGAGAAAGAGACAAGATTTGTTGGTGACTTACAACTAAGAACAACTTTTGCATCTAACCCTAAGTTTAAAGCAGTGAACTAGGAAATGAGAAGTCTCTTAGTCTTTAGAGACTCAAGCACATACTTCCAGCTTCCCATGATTTCATCCATTGTATATTTGAGGCCACCATTAAACTTCAGTAAAGTCACTTATATTAGTATTTCCACCGTTTCAACTTGTGTTGTTTAATATGTGACGAAAAGTAATGCAATGGTGTATTAATTACAGTTTCTACAGACAAGTCTTGAACTTGTGGGAAATGAACAGAGATTGTTTCAACACTTGTCTCTTGTGATTGGAAGACTGATGTTCAAAGAGCGTCATAAACCCTGTTCTTTCTTTACAGAAATTCTGGATTAAAGCCTTTAGAGCATCCAGAAATTCTCAACAGTCTCAAACACCCCGTCAAATTCAATAATATATTAGCACTTTTTTTCTCCCCTGTTTTTCTCAGGTTAAGAGGCTGTGTGCCAGGGGCTTGGTGAGGCACATGGAAGCATTGGTAACTTGCTTCTGTTTGACAGCTGAAGGCCTGACTTTTCCTTCAGTTGTACACGTATATATTGGTCATGGTTCAGCCAATTTGCACATTCCCAAACCAGGCTTTTTTCTTCTGGTGGCTTATAGTATGATTATCAGGCATGTACCTGCTCGTGGTTTGAAGGCAGAAACTTACCGGCCTTCTCATGGGTGAAGGTGGGTAGCAAATGCTAGAAGCAAACCACTAATTATTTGAAAGCTAATGACAAGGCACATTTACCACTATCATAACCACATACCTAGAAATAGAAAGAACTGACACCTGCTTTTCCAGGCTGTTGCTTAACATGAGTACTTAGACTGCCCATAAAATCATCACTTTTCCCTTTAAAAGGTGCATTTTGATTTAAGTTTCCACTGTGCTTTTGGAAATGAGATATAGTTTGCTTTTACCAGGACATCAATTTCTACTCTATTGTCCTTAGCCTGCAGTGAGTAAGGAAGGGGGAAGTACTCTTTGTTTGGAACCATGCTGTCTTTTTTGCATTTTCAGGTGAGAGTTAATGTTAATAATTTCCTGCTTTTTCAGCATGATGGACTGTTGTGATTTTGGGCATAGGAAGAGCTGAAGAATTAGGAATGGTACCTACAGCTGCTGCTCTCCAGTTGGATATGAGATATGGTTGGTCAGATTGGTCAGATATGCAGGCTCTTTGTCATGCCTTCTTAAGTTACCATAAATTACATAAACACCACTAACTGGGATAATTCGCTTTAAGGCACAGTTAAGGTATTGCAACCTAGCTAAATCTGCTCTGCCAGAATGCTTAGCTGTAGGTGGCAGAGCTCATGTGGAAGTTTGACACAGTTATTTGGTGGAAAGAAAGGTTTTAAGCTGTGCTAAGTTGATATTTTAGACTCTGTGGGAGAGGATATTATGAAAGGTGAAAAAGCACCCGTTCTGAAAAATACAAGCTGTAGGTGAGTGAAACCACCCCAGACACAAGGTGTGCAGTTTTAGCAAACCGGATACTTTCATTATTGGAGTAGGGCCAAGGATGTGATGGACTTTCCAGTGTGAATCTCTAAATTAAGACTGGATTTGGCTTGTAAAACACATGCCCACATAATTTAGGGCTTCACAAAACTAGCTGGGTGGAATGGCTTCACTTTCAGAAGGCCAGACTGGGAATATCATCCATAGGGTCATAGAACTCGTGCAACTTTTGAATCTTTGTTGCAGCAGGTTTCCACCGCCAGGCTGGTATCATTCACATCCCTCTCAGAATTAAGACTAGCATCTCCAAAAGTAACAAAACAGTTAATCTGATCTGCTAACTAATGTTGTACAGGGATATTTCAAATATGCATGAGTTATAAAATTTTGCATTCAAGGAATTAAACAAATGTCTCTATTGCTATGGAACACTTTCCTCTGGTATAGTCTAAGTTATTACTGTGTTGGGAAAGCTTGGAATTGTTTTGCTGTATGTGAACACTTTTAAAAACAGTGTTCTACATGAGTGCAGTATTTGTGAGAAATGCCAAAGTGACAGATTTAGAGAATGAGCTGCCCATGTCACTGAGCAGTTTTGCCAGAAACCATAACAAAGTACGTAACTGGCTCGTGGTGTTTAAAGGATGCTGAGTGGCTCAGCTGCTATGACCATGTTATGCACAGCCTCCTCAATGGCAGTTGTTGAAATAGTATTTTCATGACGTAATTATTAATCTACTTGGCATTTGATTAAAAAGATCAAGGCATTTCATAGAAGCCCTTAGACATCCTGCAGACTCCTACTGATTTTTACAGTTGAATAAGTACCCTCCAGATTAAGGATGATCCAGAAACATTTGATGACTCTAAAATATTAAACATCAATGAGTATAAGTTGACATAGCAACACTTAGAAATCACAGCATCTGGTGAATATCTTATCCTATTAAATTTAACTCATATATATAACAATAAACATCTTCTGTCCTGCAGTAGCAGGAACATTATGTAGTAGCAGTGGAACATAATGCTGTCCGAGAAATGAACGACACCATTTAAAAATGTATTAAGTGTCATTATATATTGGTTTTCACAGTTCTCAGTTGTTAGGAAAAAAAAAAGATTGACGTAATTGGATGAAGTTTGAGGTATTCAGATGAAAATTGAGAGGCAGTGGTAGGTTGTGAGCTGCTGCTTGGCACACTTGCTCTTGTGATTCTGTCTTATCTCTTCCCAGCTTTCTCTTCAATAGAAGGAATTGTTTCATAGAGACTTAAATTAGTCTTTTCTATGCAATGTTTCTTTTAAACAAGCTTGCAAGTGTATATACTGTCTTGGAGTCCTGGTGAAAGATTAGCATCTTAAGAATGACTGAAGAGATAGTTGGAGGACTGAAATAGTGGATTTAGAGTAACAACTATTACATAAAGCAACTGGGAGAGGATAACCCTGGAAATTCAACCTGATGAGTACATTTCAAATTTACAATTATATTCTGCCTCATAATAAATGAAGTGTAAGAGCCTGCAGTTCCTCACACTCTTCAGGCAGGTAGACTAAACACTTTACACTGGCAAGTCCCTTCCTGCTGAGCACCACCTAATGTGGGAATGTCCTTCCCTAACATTGTAATGCAAGCCCTGCTGGGGGCTGGGTACTGCAAGCAATGAGTAATGTGTTGTTCTATTGAATGAGAAGTGCTATATTCCTACATGCAGGTCTTCTAGTGTCCACGGTTAATTTTTTTTAGTGTGGGTGGACCATGCACTCATATAGATGCAAGTGTTCTTAAAATACCCAGTTTTATGATCTAGTGAATTAATTCTCTTCACATGTAATTTAGAAATAATGTCAAAGATCGTTATTCTTCACCTTTCAGTGAAGTTTCAAAAGAGGTATTTAAGGGGGAAACACCTATTTTTTTCAGAATGGGCAGGTTTCACTCATGGCTTTTATTTTCCTTTAAGCCCAGTAAAATTTCAACCTCAAGCAAAAATGAAGGAACTGATCATTCATGCCCTTATTTCAGCAGGGTGGTATTGCCAGCTAGTGAGTCACAGTCTCAGAGGTAACTGGGGGGAGTAACTTGCAAATGCATAAGGAGGAACAGCTAATACCTGGGGGATACATTAGCACATTTACCTTTGGCAGACAAAGGAGATGCTGCTTTGTTGAGAGAAATACTTCTTTGCCCAGAAATCTGATAACTCACTGACAGTGTGCCACAGCAGTAGGATCTTTGCAACATAAGTCTGAAAAAGAAAGTTTTCCTAAGGTTGAATATCATTATCAGTGTGTAGTTTTATGCGTATGCCCTTTTCTCAATATTCAGTATATAATTCCCATTAATAGTTGTGCCAGTTAGATGCATCTATCAAGATAGCATGTCCCCAGGGTATTGAATTCTATTATTCTGCTTTTTTGCATGTAACTTGACAGAGACAAATATAACCATCCAAGCTACTGAATTTGAGAAGGATGTGTATTTTTCTTCAAATCTATTCAAAGTGATTCTACTCCTGGGGGATTACATTTGTGTCTAACTTTCCTCTGATTTACTATTTTAGCTGAACTGATGGATTATGAAAGAGAATAATTTATTTTTAATACTATTTTCCTGAATCTGTCATTCAAAACTTGCTGTGTGGGGACAGAATGGTTCATAAACACCATTTTCCTGAAGGAAAATGGCTTCTCACAGTAAAAAGCAGCTCTGAACAGAGCTTCCGCATAAACACGTTTGCCCATCAGTAGCTGACAGAGGACCCTCTGTGTGTGTGTTAAGGAGGATGTGGACTTCTTAATTGAGTCTTCTTATTTGGAAACAGTTTCTCAAATAGACTAGGAATGATGGATTATATTCAGGTCTAGAGAATGAAATCGAGTAGGATTCTGCCTTATCATAATCAGTCGATTATATTGTAAACTAGTACCATAATAGCATCCGCTAGTCATGGAATGTGCCTCTCTCAAATATTCCTCAAGTTCAGAGGTCTTCAAAAACCTAAATAAAATCAGGTCTTTCATGCTCTCACATTAGTAATTTGTCTTTTTATATTAAGCTTAAACCAAAATCCCCGAGTCTAAAATTGTTACTGCAGTTTTTGCATGCATAACATCCTTGTTTTTGTTTTGTTTTCTTGTTTGTTCATTAGTAGCCGGGAGGGATAGATAGTGGCAGTGAATACACTTTAAAAAAATACCACTAATATCCTCCTTTTATATGGAAAAACAAATATTTATAAATCCCTCTGATTTATGTAGCTGTGTAACGATTGCAAGTTTGAAAGAGCAGTTGTCTGGTTAATCCATTTAAATGCTTATTTTGATTGGGCGGCTGAGAGCCTTTGTGTGCACGCAGCTTCTCCCCACACTTACTGGAGTGTTATAAAATACCACAGAAGTTCTGGTTTAGTTCAACAGCAACCGGTGTGCACACATACAGCTTTCTGTTGGACAGGTAGAGACTCTTGCCATGCAGACCTCGTTCCTTGTTTAAGGTGGCCTCAGGAACTGTGGCCAAAGCCAGTTTATTCTGTCAGCTCCAATCCTGCCTGTATAGGTTGCTGAGATCATACCTAAAGAATGTGGGTTCTGGTTGGAGGCACAAAGCACCCCCTAACTCATGGTAGCTGACACAAAAGGTGCACTTGTGAAGGGCCAGTGCAGAGGCTCACTATGGAGCTGTGCGTGGAAAAAGCAAGAAACTTCTGTTAATACATCTCTGCCTAGGTGAAATTAGAGCACTGAATGGCAGGCCTGCGATTTACATGCTCCAAACCACGCCATTGGACATAAAATCTTTTTATGTCTTACTCATGCTATTTCTGCACCTTGTTCTTCATAATTCTGAAGTATTTCCTAGTTGTAAATGTGATGCTTAAACTGATATTTGAACAGATGCAGCCCATTCCAATTACTGTGTTATACTTTGAAATTGGTTTTTATTTACTTTTTTTTTTTTTTAATCTCAAATCTTTGGGTTTGGCTTTGTTTGACTAAAGTTTTGTTCGTTGGTCCACAGGATTTTGATTCCAGTTTAGAGAAAGGAATTGTAGTCAGAAGCAGGATATTTGAAATCAGAGATAAAATTTGCAATTCAGCAGAAGTTTCAGAACAGAAGGTAAAATTTTTGTCTGGGTTTACAGAGTGTTTTCCCAGACTTGTGGCAGTTTCAGGTAGATATTCATCACACTTTTCTCCTGAAACAAAACAGAATTGGGGTGATTGGTTGAATTTTATTTTATGTGTTCACATTACAGAACTGCAGCAAAATCAAATGTTTCATGTCAGATAGAGGACATATGTGCTTCACATACTCTCTGTATTTTTAATATCCTTCCTCCTGAAAAAAAATGTATTCTAAAAACAAGACTATTCTGACTGTTCCAGTATCCTGGGAAGAGGAGGCATCTGTTAGGTCTCTGTACTGCTGAAGAAACAGTCACAGAGAGTAGTACCTGTCTTTTCACATGTCTCCTGTAAGTGTTAACTTGAGACACCAAAATCCTTTCTCTGTACTTCAAAATGAAAATAACCTTGAATCCTCTTTTACAGTGGATTTAAACAACTGTGAGGCCTGAGGTGCTTCTGCAGATATGTCTGGGAAGAAACATCAGTCCTTGGAATGCTCCCCAAAGCATCTTAAACCATGCTGATGAGTCCTAAGCAAATCCCATCTGTCCTTGCAGAGATGATGCCTGGCAGAAAAGACTAACTGCAGAGCCCCTGTTTCCTCCCCTGGAAGGGCTGTGACATCTGTCTCAGGGCATGTAACATTTGAAAGCAGACTGTGGGTTGGAGACAGCAGCAGAAGAAAAGTCCCCCATCCCCCTGGCGTGTTGGGCAGCCTGACCTTTGCCCAGAAGTAGCTCCAGCTATAGACCCACAGAGACTTTTCTCTGCCCTTGCTACTGCAGCTGAAATATGCAGTTTTGCCTTACCCCAGCTGTGGGTTGCCACTCCTCATACCACATTCTTCATTGTGTTTGTGTTGTCAGATAGATGTCTAGACTGGAGAGCTCTTCTGGGTCAGGCTGCCCTTTGGAGGAGGAGGGAGGTGTGGTAAGGTGCGGTCTGATTCCTCTGGGAGGCAAGAGAACGTGCAGTGAGGGATGTGAGCAAATAATGAGCAGGGGAGCATGACTGATGTTTTTTGCAAAATTCTTTGTTCAGATATTCCTCTATGGCCTCCCTAGAGAGAAAGGGAAAAAAGGGAAAAAGGCAAGATCTGTTGTGTACACAATGCTTTAGAAAAAAATTTGTCATTTTTCTGAAAATGGTCTGAGGATTTCTCCATGAGGCAGACAAATGCTGTTCCCAAAATATGTTGTTTCTTTGCATCAGAAAGGAACATTAAAAAGAGTGTGTGAGTGGGCCTTTGCAATGGCATCCCCAAGGGAGGGATCTGATGAGGGCTCTGTAAATCTGCATGTGGTAGGAGCCTTTCAAAAGGGAAGATGAGTATGGCTTTCTGACTTCTAAACCTGCCAGGCAAGTTTTTAGGGCATACTAGTAAAGCTAATAAAAATGAGAATTAAAAGTATAAAATGGCAAATACAGGAGTGATACTTTTTCTGATTCACCAAGCAACCTGGCTGTGTCAAAGGGAACCTGTGGGAGTCAGACGTAACTTTGAATTTCCTGTTTTGTGTGATTTATCAGTCTTTATGTCTGTGCTTCATTCTCACTATTTTAAAAAGCAAGCAAAAGTCTTCCTCCAAAGTAACATATTCTCATAACCTTTCCTGGAGGTAGGTCTCTGAGACCAGAAAGGGTTTGGAAGTGCCTGCCAGTCTCCTGAGTGAACAAACAGTATTAATAAACATCTGCCCACCTGTATTAACTCTTGGCAAGCCACAACAACTTCTAGTTATTATTTTCACAGTTTCATCTATGTTTTAGTTATCTTAGTGTGCTCCTTTGAACGTAGTAGAGGATATACATTTGCAGGAGTTTAGCTGTAGCAAGGGTTACCTAGTGAGAGTTAACTGTAGTTTCAGCAGAAAAATTTGGCTTTTTGCCACCTGAGTTTCTGTATGCTGCCAGTGCAGAGAACAGTCTTCAAATAATTTCCATTTTGCATTTGGAAGAGATTACTTTCTGCTATCTATCCAGCCTTCCTTATTACTGCTGAAAATGCTGCAGGTAGATAATCAAGTGACACAAAAGCTTTTTTCACATACAGAATTCAGACCTCGTGAGCTTATAGCTGATTTTAAAGTAATTGAATAAACCACAACAACTTTATGTGTGGTGAGTCTCAATTTTGAGTCTGACTAGGCTTGTTCCTAATACAACCTGTATTGAGGAAACTTAACAGTATTTAGCTCTAGCAGGATTTGATGAAAACATTAAAACCTCCCCCCCCTTTAATTAACATCAATAAACTCATGTGATGGTGTGCATGTGCCAGGACAGTGTTTAGTTACTTGTAGGCAGAAAGTTAGTCAGGATGAGGCCTTATACTGAATAAGAGTAAAGTCCTGAGTGTCATTACTGAGTGCTTGGCCAAGCAACTCTGTTATAATTTTTGATTTCTGTGTCTTTGGGGTGCCGTGTTCTGTGGGAATTGAGGGGCTCCCTCTGCACAGCAAGCTCTGCTGTCACAGTGCAGAGGCAGCACAACAGTTGTCACTGTAAGGGAATGTCCCAATGTGCCCACCAACTCTGTCCATCAGAAGAACCACAGCTGCAATTCCCCGTGGAAGGATGGCAGGATTTGGCAATACAGTACAGTGGAAGCCCCTAACAGTTTTGAAATTTGCCTCTTTGCCTGTACCATGGATCCTAATATGTTCTAGTGCCTGGAAGTTTAGCAGAAGATGCAGTTCCTTGACCTGAGACATAGACTTCTAAACTTCTCTGCTTTCCTCCCACCTGTAGCCTGTCCAGTGAGGATGCAGCTAAAAAGGCAGACAAGATTGCCTTTGCATTAAGCAGATATCCCAAGACAGGCATTTAGGACTGCTTGTAAGTAAGAAAGTGATGCCTCCCAATAAGCACCACTGTTACCTTAAGAATTTGATCAATTTCTTTTATGATCTCATGGGATTTTCAGTTTGCATGTGACATTGAGCACATTCAGTAGCCTTGCAGATAAACTGAAGTGACAGAGTGTGTCTCTATGGAATACTTAATGGCTAATAGAAATAGCTTAGCCATAACATTTTTAGCAAATAAATTCTCTTCCGCCTGTACTGGGTGGACTTCTGAATTTCCCTGTTGGAAACTGGGAGTTTAATAAATAGACCCTTGAAATGGGTAAATGGCTCTTTAAGATGGATGTTCCTTATTACTTTTGTCATAAGAGACATAAGGGGAAGAAATATAAATTAAGCTTTTGGAGGCAATATGTGCCTCCATCAGGACAAATGATTCAACTTCCCCATTGCTATTATGAAGAATTAAGAGCTCTATCATACTTTGAAGCAGGCAGACAGTGGTGTGACTACTGAGGGAACAGGAGTGGAGAGAAGCAGGTTACTATAAAAAGGCTCTCCTAAGTGTCTGAACGAAGTGATGCAGTGGGTTCAGAAACTCCATTCAAGCAACATAGAAGGTACAATTGCATGGGTTTGTGGAACCTTGAATGGGCAAGGTTCTGTAGCAGAGAGTAGAGGCATATTTGTGTTTTTCTGAGTCAGAATTGTTCCTAATTATATATGTTCTAAATGTTAGTGGGTCTTCCACAGAGACTCAATCTGTAATGAAAAAATATCACAGAAATAACTGTATTATGCTTGAATGACTGCTGTCTATTTTCAGAGCATATAAGTTGGAAAAATAATATTTGTACAAAGCTGAAGTGTTTATACTCTTTCAGCTCTGTTTCAAGTGAAGTAATGACAGCTTTCACTGAGGAGAGGAGAATACAAAAGGAGGTTTAGGTGCAGAATATGCTTCTTAGTGCACAGGTCAGAGTTAGTTATGCAAATGTCAGTTCTGAACCATGAATCTTGCTTATTCTAACATAGCAGGAAAGCTGGTTTTGCTAATCTTGAGAACCAGATGAGCATTGCTGTGTTCGATGTCCATTGTATATTTGAAGTCCCAGGAGGGGTTAACCACTGAAGACAATTCCAGTAAATTCCAAACTCAATGCATTATGCAGGAAAAATCCTAGACCCTGTAGTCATAAATGAATAAATTGAACTTGGTGGTATGTCACGTATGGTTCCCCAGTGCTGTGTGCTGTTTACCAGCTTTGTTAGAGGGGCTATGGGTTAAAGTCAGGAGAAGATGAAATGTCCATTTAAGTGCCCTATGGGAAGCCATCATTTAGATTTTTTTCAGCCTCTTTGCTTGGAGACAGTATTCTTTTGTTCCACAAGCCACAGAGTGCTAAATAATGGCCAGAAAATGCACTACAAGTTAAAGATCCACAGGTGAAAATCTATCTCATTATTTGAGGCATCGCAATAATGTTTTCAGAATGCTTTCACACTTCTATTTTAAGTGCTGAGCTGGAGTCTCTCAATTGCACTGCTGTCACTCAGAGTCACAACAGCGAGCTCTGTTCTTAGGCATGTTTGAGGCACTGCCGTGCCCTGTACCAGAGAAAAGAGCCTAGCCCATGATTAAAACTGCTAATGATCACTCATTTTGGAAATAGTGGACAAAAATAGTGGTATTTTAATGCTTTAAATATAAAAATTATTTTAATCTTCAGATCTCCAGTGTGCTGTTCTGTCTCTTATTTTTTCTGGTTGTGTCACTTCCCCCAGCTCCTGCCAGATTTGATTCTGTGTCTGTGTCAATGCCTGCAGCAATCCCTACAGCAAAGTTTTGCCAGTTCCACTTGCTATTAAAAGCCAGGAACTTCTACTGCAGAGGCGAGTTAAATGAAGTTTTCCAATTCCTGCTCCTTTCCTTTTGTGTTCTCCCTCTGCATGTAGCTTCCCCTATACCTTGCCCGCTGGTAGAAGAGAAATGGTGGTTTCCCAAATTCAGTGCAGTTCATCGGTGGCTTTCTGGCTTTCCTTTCTTCTGCCTTGGCCTTCCTTCAGCTGGGGGTGGCCAAACTACTCTTGGCTAGGTCTAGATGGTCAACACAGCTTACCTAGTCTGCTCCCTTCTTTCCTAGCAGACTTCTCATTCATAGCTGAAGTGCTGGTCACACGAACCTCAAAAAAACCTGTGGGCCCCACCAAATTGTTCTTTGGTGTGATAGGCGTGACTTGCATTTTTTTCATATGATGGGAAGCCATGAGATGTATCTCCTCCAAGTAGTTCACAAAGTACTGTGTTCAAACAGGAAGTTATTTTGGCTTTTATCCATTGCTGAACCCCTGAAATTTGCAGAAGTGCAATCAGTACACTTAAAGGCACAACTTGAAGTACTGTCTAAGGTAGCTGTTGTGCTCTGTGGTAGTCAGTGATCTTTGACTATGTATGATAAGGATCAAGGCTGAGAGATTCTGCAAAACAATCCATAGGAATGTGGTTTCCTGGAGTCCTGCCACAGGGGTGGTTAAACATTCATGGAACCTGTTTTCCTCTGACATATTTTAGTTGTTCGTAAAAGATAGCGCATGTTTGGCTTTACAGAGGCTGTCTCAGTGCTCTTGATAATCATTGCTGTTAATCTTAATGGAAACAGTCACAAAATCAAAAAAGTCCTGTACCCATGGCAATCCTGCCAGAGTAGCTCATGGTTGAGATAAAGGACTGTACTCAAAGTCCAAGACAGTGTCAATATTGTGAGCTCATACTCACATGGTGAAAATAGGAGTGCACCAGAGTGACACTCCATTTCAGTTCGGATGACATTAAGCTTAGAAATGGCAGCTGCAACTGAAAAACTGAAAATACATATTTCATAGGGTTACCCCAAAGTAATCCTATGAAACCCTCCCTGTTATGATGGAAGTCACTAGGTGATCTTCAGTGTTGCCAGCTCCTGTGATTTTATGATGGGTAATACAATACAGCTATTTTTCTTGAAGATCCACCTCCTAGATCCCAATGATTTATTTTCATTTTATTGTCTCTTTTTTTCTAGTTAGACAGTAATTCCAACCCTCCTTCTCGCGGCCAAAGTTTCAAAACATTTCTCAAAAAGGACTCTTAAGAGTACAGCCAGGAATGGCAAATAAGGGAGAACTAAGCAGTTGTTTTTTTGGTTGCTTGGGGTTAGCTTTTTTGGTTTTTTTTTTTTTTTTTTTTTTGCTTATGTTTTTTTTTTTCCCTTCCTTGATTTCCATGATCTGTCTGGCTAGTCTTGTGATTTTGTAACTCATGATTTTTTTATCTTTAGGATTGATTATGTTTCCATCTTCACTTCCTTGTATTACCACACTGGTCACAATCAGTGTACTTTAGAGTAGCCATCAGGATATAAATCCAGGTTCTTGAAAGCAAAACTCAGGTAATGCATTTTCCTTGACTCTCTCACTCCTGCAATTAATTCATCAATATGTGTAAGGCAAATTTAATTAAGCTGGCAGTGTCTCCATGACTATCAAAGTTCCACTAGGGCTGTAGGTCATGTGCTGGGGATAGTAGTCAAAACAGAAATCATGCTGGGTTTAGTACAGTTCCGGGCAAAACCTGGTGTCTTTCTGTTGGATGAGAAGGCGACAGTTTGGGTGCTCTTCATAGCTGCTACTGTGCTTTCCAACCACATGGATATGATGTCATGGAGCTGTGCTCTTTGGGAGAGCAAGGACAATCTGCTTCAAGGTTCTCTGATAAAGACATTGTCCTCCTGGCAGATTTCCATGATGTAGTGGAGTGAAAGCTTCAAATCTCTCCTGTCAGGTGAATTATCTCACAGCAGCTGAGTAGTTGAGTTCCCATCCCAACATCTCTCTCAGCATTTTTTTTTTTTTTGGGGGGGTGAATGGGATCTACCTGCTGTTTTATAAGTATACATGTGCCAGAGACACTGGATGAGAAAATAGAAGTGCTGTGACAGGATTTTACAAAATAGGAGTAAGAGAAATTGGCTGCTATTTCTGAAATGCATCCTAAGACATAAAAATTTTGCCAGTGTAGATATTTCCAAAAAGACAGCATGTTCATTTGGGCTTTATTTAATGTTGTTAGCTTATGAGAATTCTGTAATGATATTAAAAATAAGAGAAAAGTAAACTACATTAGGCCTCAATAGAAATTACAGATCTACAGACAGCAGATGCAAAGCAAACCACTTCAAGCAAAGTCAACAGACTTTGGGTGAGGTGTCCTATTTATGATGTCCCAAGAAATCATAAATAAAGATGTGAACCACAGAAGAGAGTGATATTCTGAAAGCCTGGTTCCACCAGAATCCATGGAGTGGACATTTCTAATGTGACTGTTCAAGTGTGTCTTCCATAATGTCCAGCCCACATGTTGGCTTGCATGTTCCATACATTTTAACTACAGTGGCTGATCTCTGATGAACTGGTTGGCTGAAAGTTTCACAGCCAAGAAACCACAGTCTTTTATTTGGAGCCCTCTCCATGGACAAAGGAGCAAGGAAAGCTAGAATTAGTCTTCCTGTAGAAGTCAAAATAAGAAAACTAACATTAGACAGTGGATGGCAAATTCAAGTTTTAGGAGACAAGTACACATTTTAGGATGGCTTCATTCGCCTGTGCAAATCTGTGATTTTTCTTTTAACTTTTTCATTATATCCACTTTTTTTCATGCAAAATCAAAGGTTGCTTCTGACCACAGTGTTCAAGTGACTTTGGTTTTCTTAACAGGAGGAAATCTTGAGAAGATGGCTCATGTGGTATGAAGTGTGCAGCAGGATAGTCAAATATTTTTAGAGGTGAACATTTCAGTGACTACAAGAAGAGGTCTGCTAGTCCTGAACCACTTCTTGCTTATGAGTCCCTCAGGGAATGAGAGAGTACCCTTTCCTAGGGAAGAATCATACCAATTTGTCATTCTCCAGGCAGGACTTTGTTGATTAAAGATAGGTGTGAGTTCATGTGACTTGGAAGAAGACCCATCTTGTCAGGATTTCTAAGTTCTCAGAGTCTAATAGAAGTCTGTAATCAAAGAGTGACGTCAACATTCCTATCTAACTCCAGATTTCCTCTCAGGCCATCTGCAGGGTGTGGTTTTGGCATCAGATAGAAAAAGTCAAACTTGGCTTTAGTTTGGAACTAGATGGGTTATCACAGTGGACAAGGCCAAGGAGTAATAACAAACAACAGACCAACACCTGCTAGAGCATTATGACAGTCTTAGGGAAAGTAAACTGCAGTCTCAGTTTAAACCAAATGTTGAAGCATGGAATAAAATTTGTCCACCTGGGCAGTTTAGACAGTTTTTTGAACTGCCAGAGGCATGAATAAAGAGTCACTGATCTGTCAGCCTCTCTTAAAAGAATTTTAGGGAGAAAATACAAGTGTAGTCAATTCTGGAAGTCCCAAAACACCATTTGCTTTTGATAGTCATTAAACCTGATCAGAAATTACCCATCCTAACTGGCCAACCGTTTGCTACTATTGCTAGTGATTAAACTAATGCCTACCTTAGAAACTTAAGGTTTGTGGCCTTACAGGGGATTGCTGCTTTCCAGATGACTTTTTTTTTTCTTTTTTTTTTTCCTTTTTTTTTATTTTTTTTTTAATCAAGTACTTTGGTTTGGATATCCCTCCTTGGAAGAGGTCCAAACATGTTTAGTTTCATCCATTTGTTCCAGTGGGTGAGCCTTGGTAGAACCTGGCACAGCCAGGGATGGCATAGGAACAAACCCCTTTCTCTCAACAAATACAAGGTGCTTGAAACAGTTACCTAAGGACCCACCTTCATGTAGCTCTTGGCTCCAGTGCTGCGGACACTGGAGGGAACCAGTCATGTTTATGGCAAGGCATCCATTGTGCCACATCTGCCATGTGAGCTCAGAGCTGAAAGCAGCATAGATGCAGCTGATGCCTTTCCCCTGTGCTCAGTTGTGAGACGCTTGGCACCCCTGCCACAGGTTTCCTGTGTACATTTGGGTGAGTCACTTCACCTCTCCCTCAGTATTTGTCTCTGTTTTCGTTCCAGGCTTTTAAGACCATGGATTGGGGTTTTTTCTCTGGGTAGAGGGACAGTCCCTCACTATCAGGTTGTTTTGATCGTTACTGCAACCTAGATAAATTGTGACAGCTATTAGTTTATCTTCAGCCTGTGATAAGAAGAGATGAACACCATCCAGAAGAGATGTACCATTTGCTATAGTGAGGATTACGTTGACATGTATTTCATAGAATACCATTCAGGACCTTCTGAGTTCCTACCACACCTACTTCAATGAGGTTTTGTTCCTCTACATGGCTACTGGGAGCTATTGCAACACATATAATTAGGAACAAGAAATGTTTACCTGGGGCTTAAAATTCTGCCAGCCCATAATATACTGCCAGCATTCTCCAACAATGTAAGCTCCCAGTGTTGCAGATGGGGTGACACACTTCCCCTGGAAATGTAGCAATGTTTCTTTTGACAAAGTTTGATAGTAAACGTGACAGTGCTGTAACAAGCTTTGATGGTAACATACACTTGGTTATTTACTGCATAGAGGACAAGGTGGGACAAAACTGTCAGAAACACCCTCATGTTGAGTCACAAGGTTCAGAAACAACCCCCTTGCATTCTAAACCCCTTTCTCAGGTGGTTTCCAGGTGTGGCTGGATCCAGACCTAGTTCCAGGCTAGGAACTTAGGTCTAGAGGATTATATGTGCACAAGCAATCCTTTATCTCAAAGTTTTAGCATGCTTATTCCCCTTTCACTTACTGAGTATTTAATGCAATAAGGATTCTCACAACCTCAAGAGGCATCCCTGTTTAAGGGGAGATCTTGGCATGCAGCCCACAGCTGTGCAGGAGAGCTCAGCAGACCCTGGGCTGTTCCCTATTTATGGAGTAGGGTGATTTACTTGTATTTGCTTGCCAGCTGTATTTTGGTTGGCGCATGCTCAACTAGACCTCAGCTGCTGAGTAAGTTTTATGGCCCTCAGCTATTGTGTTGTTATCTGTCTTCCCAGAGTCCAGTTTTAAGCCAGGTGCAGCCCTCACTGTTAGCTCTTGCTTAAGCAAAAAGCATGGAGGAACACACTGCCACACCCAGTGAGCTCTTCCTAACCACCCCTCTCTGTAGCATCTTCTTCTATACCATAAAACCATTGGAAGTTTTGCCACTGATTATGGTGGATGTTAGATCGGAAACCTTAGGTCAGTACCAGAGCATGCTAGTGATGAGAAAGATGTGTGGTTTGGATGAAGAGAGAAGACCTTTCTCTCAGTCTCTCACAATGGTTCAGAACTCAATTGAAAATGTTAGCAAGAGGCCCTTTTATTTCCTCCTGGAAAAAATCATGTATATTTATTTCCTGTAGTAAAATAGTCTAATGGTAGTAAAAAGTGAAGTTCTAGAAGGAAAAAATTGATTTCTCAGCAAATTGAGTAGAGAGGGGGAAGTTATAAATCCCTGGTTGACTGTTATGGGTTGACTAGCAACATTTGGCTACGGAAAGCAACATGAGCACAATTTTAACACACAGGTGGCTACAAGAGAAGGGCTGTGCTGCATGTAAGCCAAATATCTCCTCAAAGTGGTTCACCCTACTTTTCCAATTACATTGCAAAGTGATTCAGAATGAAACTGTTGTTGATTGTCTGCTCCACTTCAGATAGTTGCATGTTCGTTTTAGCTTTATACAGAATTTTGTGTCAGCATTTTCTGTTCCTTGTGGTTGCACTGTCTTTTCAAAATAGTTTTTAAGTTAAAAAAAAACCCAAAAACTATAACCTATGTTTCCTGAAGTTCAAACACTGGCACAAAAAGTATGTCTTTCCTTACTGCTGCCACACTGAAGCAGATGGTAAGTACTGAGACTCAGAACCAGTAAGCATGTAATTATTCAATTTCTGGGTGCAGAAAAGTAGCTGTTGGGTCAAGGTAGGCATCTACAAGACAGGCTGTCATTGCAAGTTAGTTTGAGTTCAGGTCCCCTGCAGTTCCCAGTTAGATTCCTGCAGTAGATCACATGAGCTGCACAGATGCCCTATTGCATTTCTAGCTCGAATTTCACCCACATCCTCTGGCAGACCATCTACCTTAAGCTCAAAGTCTGTTCCTGCTCTGTAGTTTTTATGTGTAAACAGTAATCAGATTAGGGATGACACCTAGGTTATGCCTCAGGTTAGTAAAGACAAAATTGCAAAATTCATGCTGATCCATGTTACAATGATGTCAGACAGCTAATGTGCATTCTCAGTGTGGAACCTGCAGTTACTGTGGCACACAGACCATGACACAGTGTTATACATGGGGGACAGATACACTGCCTGTGAGCTATGCAAATCGGTGAGTGCAGAGGAGCTATTTTGGTGTAAACTGGTTTTGGAAAATGCCTGATTCTGCAAATTATGAAGCAACTTTTGCTCATTCTGAAGTCAATAGAAATTAATTTTGCTTTTCAAATTCACTTTGATTAACCTGGTCTTGACATCGTGGCACTTACCTTGTTGTAAAGAAAAATGGTAGCTGTGAAAGATCAGAGATTTTCTAATTTAAGGTAAGAGGAAATGTTTGCTGCTGATGAAAACCTTATCTTCATAAAAAGCAATAATGCAATCTGATCATCTACCATTATTGAGTTTCCTTTTTTTTTTCTCTTAAGCTGAATTTACATCACCTGTGGAAAGAAATAAGGAAGGTGGACTGAAAATGCCAAACCTATGCAAATTTTGTGATATTAAAGTAACAACCTGCTCAAACCAACATCAGTGCAAGAGCAACTGTAACATCACTTCTATCTGTGAGAAGAGTAGTGAAGTCTGTGTTGCTATATGGTAAGTTATTTCTTCGTACAGGTGGGACAGGAGCACACCCTCATTCATCACTGCTTAGTACTTTCCTTGATTGCTCTGATATTCAGAATGTCCCTGCTACCTCACCAGGTTTTGCTCTTCTGCTTCCAGCTCATATCTCTGCACAGCATACCAAGAGTTGGTTGAGGTTAACAATTCTGATATGAAATGTTCTGGGGACTTGTTTTTTTTTGTTTTTTTTTTTCTAAAACAGTTCTGTTCCTGCTTAAGCTGTTATTGGAAAAGAGGCATGGTTTTGTGCAAGCCATTAAGCTGTATCCACTCACAGCACTCAAGAGTAGAAACAGATTTGAGGCTCAAGAGAGGATTGTAGTGACAGTTGCTGAACAAAGACAATTCTCTCTCAGGTTTCAAGGGGACTAGATTATGTAGATTTAGTACAAGAGGCTTATTGCCATGTATAGGTAGAAATATTTCCTCTTAATGGGAAAAAACTCTGTAGGTAGAGACTTTGATGTAGGCATGATGCTTTTTATATAGCCTCTGTCTAGGTTTAAAGAAATCAAGAGTTTATGAAAATGAGTTATAATACTTTTTTAGGATTTACTGGCTTTAAGCCAATAAATTTTTCCAGTTTAAAAACTGAGGCTTCTCTTGCTCTTTCATAAATGAGAATCCAATCCTACAAAAGAAAGCCACAAACACTCTTGAAGACTTAATAACTGGACTAAAGGAACACAACTGAGTGTTTGCAGCATTGCTGCTGATTTAGTAAAATAATTAGAACCACTTACAGAGGGAAGTAACTAATTCGTGTACTGAGGGATTAGTTGTGTCCATTGACTTGAAATGTTCAGCATAATTGGAAGTAGGCATTTCAGTTCAGGATCAGTCCAGTGTGCTTTACCATATTTTTCCTGTGCTTCTTTAGTAAGTCATCAGTGTCTATTATTGCCATAAAAAGAAGCTGTTGTACAATTTAAGGTACGTGTTGGATTTTTCATGACCATTTATCCAAAAGGCAAGTAAGTTGAGAACTGTAAAGTGCTTTTGCCTTCAAGTCTTTTGTCATTGAAATTCAATCTGTGGACCAGGACAAAACACAGGAATATAGTTCAGATTATCAGCTGTGAATATTTCCCTGACTGTGAGGCAAATCTAACTTGCATCAGTTTTTATGACTGGTATTTTTGGTTGGTTGAGGGTTTTTTTTTGTATATAACTCCTTCAATGTACAAACTGTGCTGATTGTAGGCTTCAAAAGCAAAATGAAAAGACCAACACACTAGAAATTCCCTGATTTTGAGGAAATAATTCAGTTTTTATCATAATTTCCCACAGATTTTTACTGTCTGCTTAGTGACCACAAAAACCAAAAGTATGTTCTGAAGTTCACAGCAGTTCATTGAGCATAAGCTTGAATAATTCTAAGTGAGATTTTCAGAGGTACTCTTGTGAGCTTAGAGTACTATCATGCAGGAATAGCTGTGCCATTATACAAATGTGAGGAGGCCAGATGGTGCCAAATTTGCCCCATTCAGGAAAGACAGAGAAAAACATACGATGTTCTTTAAATGCCATTTATGTTCTCAAAAAAGGCAAATTTTGGGCACATGCAGTCCTGTCTGCTCCCTTTATAAAATATTCCTTTTTTGATTTCAATTTTCTCCTTTTCATTTCTAGGAGACAGAATGATGAAAATGTGACATTAGAAACAATATGCCACGATCCCCAAGAAACATTGTATGGTCACTTTTTGGATGACTATAAATCAGAGCAGTGTTTGATGAGGGAAAAGAAGGATGATGGGGGATTGATGTTCATGTGTTCCTGCACAGGTGAAGAATGCAATGATATGCTCATTTTTACATCAGGTAGGTTTAATAATTTACCTTGCATTTCTACATTCCTTGCAGGTAATATTAACTGTGTTAATATTAACTGTGTCATACGGATGTCCTTTGGAGTTGCATTTTGTGGGGAAGAACTTCTAATGGCAGGTGCTATTTTGGTCTTTCTTGAATCTTGCAAAATCTCAACCTTTTTTGTGTTCTGAGGATACTTCTTCCTGCCAGGCTGTCTTCATTTTGAAGTAAGTCTGATATTCAGCTCAAGATAGTGCACTTAAAAGCTGATGGAAGATGAAAGCAAGATGTTTACAGTTCTTCTGTTGACACCAAAATGCAACACATGCTAATTACATTATAAAGTCTAAACTAAAGGCAAATGCCATTTTTAAGGTCCTACCTCTTCTAAAAGGCTGTATTGCTGTAGTGTGTTATCTGCATATAGAGATGTTACTGGTAACCTGATGGGTGTGAATTTTAAGACAGCTTCTCTGGTCTAACTGACCATCTGCATCTCTACTGTGGAGGGTGTGAAGAAGCTAGGCTCCTTCTCTGGGGAATATGTTCCCTCACACCTGTATGGCACAAGGAAGTGTACGTGAGTTCAGTCAAACCAGGGAAATGTGACTGCAGACCAAACTACAAGTACATAACCCATCCCCATTCTACTTCATGAGCTCTACGGACACAGTGAAGGCAGTGCAGGTGTGTGCAGTGCTGGTGGACCTCATGCTGCACACACAGATGTGCACAGGTGCACACACCCCTGAGCTTTTTTTTGTCCTACCTGCTGTAGTTCTTTTACTGAAACAAAGTCAGGTTTCTCACAGGGTCTCCTGTGAGGTTTCCTATGGAGAAATTTGTGTATTCACACTCCTAAAGGGGTGTGGCACACCATTCCCATTCTCATCACCCATAAGTTCCTCAGAAAAGGGTATAATTAGGTCCTTGTTACCCGAGATAATGAAGTGTTGGGATGCAGTTTCCACTCCTGGGAAACATGGTGTGTGACTGCACTGAGGTGAACGACTATGTGAGTGATTGTAACTCACTTCCTAGGCTCCAAGAAGGCCAACTAGTTAGGTCACAAAACCACACCACATTAGCCAAAAGCAAGCTAGCATGTCTTTGCTTACCTTGTCCCAGGCTGTCCATATCTGGTGCCACTCCTCATCCCCATCCTCCTCATCCCCTCATCAAGCTTGATTTGAAACCAGACAACCTGACTGCTGATCCATGGTTGAGTGACCTACCCTTACTTGGATGACCTTTAAAGGATTTGGAGTATATACTGGTATTGATATGAGCACAAGTGGTAGACCCAGGACCTAATTCTAACAGATTGCTTGGTTTTATTGAACAGAATCTTCTTTTCTCCCCAAGGAAGAGATCTTACTCTGTGTCAGCTGTCTTGTGTTTTTGTACAACATGAACCACACCCTTGTGGATTTTGGCTAAATTGTTATGAGTTATAACATTATAGTTGTTTTTCCTGGAGCTATGTAGCTGAATGCAATCACTGATAAATGTGTGTCTTTGGTGTGTATGGTTATGAAAACCATTCTAGAAATTCAGCACCAAGTGCCTTGATTCCCATCAACTCTGCAGCTTATTCATACTTCCAGATCAACCTAAAAGGAGTAGTAGAAGTTTAAACCCAGTCTTTTTACCCAAATTCCTTTCACTCTTCTGAGTGGAGCCTTTTCTTCTAGGTCACGTGCTGTGAGCACTTCAGGTGACTCATGAAAACCATGTGCTGCATTCATATGTATTAAGTGAATAACTACAGATAAAAATTAAAGTAATGTAAAACTTCATAACATTTCCAGTTCATTCACAAACACAAGCATTAACTCCAGTCAGGAGGGGGGAGAATTGAGGCTTTGCCATTCCTTTTTTATTGTTGTGGATTAGTGTTTCTTTTAAATTAAAACAGCCCCTTTGGGTTGCTTGCCTGGTTAGCCATGGCAGGAAGACAAACGATTTTTACAGTATCAGACATGCGGTTTCCTGTCTGTGTTTAACTTTGAGCAGAACATCACAGCCAGCTGGTCCATGGCTCCTCCAGACAACTAGATAATAGCCTGTAATAATTTGCCTTTGGAATGACTGTCATGCAGATCTATTCTGTACATTGTTCTTGCGGGTTTTTTTTCTTTTCTCTACATTTCTTGCACACCAGAACAAGAATTGTTTTGCAGTGGTTTTGCACATTCTATAGTTTTAGAGAGCAAGATGAGAGCCACTCTAAAAAAGCCTGATCAAACAGTGATTTTAATAATTTATTAGCAGAAACTGAGATTTTAAAAAATGGCAATTTTTCACCTGTTAATCACAGCATTTCCTTTCAAGGTATGGCTATAAATGACTAGTGTTTTGCCTCTTCTTCCTGTATGCACACATAAGACAGAACAGATTTAGTTTGTTTCTGGTGTTTCTGAGGTACAAAATAAAACCCCGGTTAAGGCAACAAGTTCTAGTTTCCACCAAAGGTTAGTCACTGAATTCCAGTGATTCACAGCTGAGCTGTTATTGCTTATGGAAAAATTGGTTTATAACACTATTGGCTTGCATGAGTCTTGACTGTGAAGGGCAAACCTCCTGACTCCATTTTTAGACACAAGCATCTAAAGATTTTGGGTATTGGAGGCATTGTAACTCATTCAAGAGTGACTTTAGAAATGTTTGAAGTAGATATATCAAAATAAAATGCCTGTTTATTTTATGGATTTTCATTTAAATTGCCAATCTGCAAGATAAGCAAGACACAGTCAAACACGTGCCTAAATATGCCTGCAGTTCTGCTGTGTCAGGGGCCTGACCCTGATTCAGATCCCTGGCATTCCAGGCTACAGGCAGCTGGTGGAAAATACTGAGTACAAAATCACTCCAAATAATGTTCTGTAGTTCTTGGAGAAATAACATGCAGGAGGCAGGTAACCATTGTAAATCTGACTACTCTGTGTTTATTTTGTTAATTTGTTATTATTGTTATTATTGTAATATAATATCATTGTTATTATATGTTAATTGCTCTCTTTTTTTGCCAAACAAAATTGTGGGTGACTGGCAAGCAGCTTACACCCCTGTGGTGGAAAAATGCTTCTTACAGCAAATCTCAATGCCAGTGTTTGGTAATTATTATTTATTCAAAAGTCTAATGTTAGTGTTACCAGAAGGCAAAGCCAGGCAGCAAAACCACTGGAAAAGATTAGCCAGAATTGGGATAAAAGGTCTTAGGTGGCTAGAAGTTGACTAGGTGGCAGACAGAGGCCTGGTCCTTCTGTCGTGGAAAAAATGAGAGCAGGACTAGACTATGAGGGCACCCTGATGTCTGGTTGTGTCTGGCAGATCTTCTGCATCTTGCTTTACCTTCTTTTGCTTTGATCTGCTGGGATGAATCAAGTCTGTCTGTAGTTTTTTGCACAATCCCAGTCCTCCTGTGATGTTTGGGCTGCCTTGTTCCTCAGCTTTCCCTTCACCACATCTCCCAGCCATTAGCCAGTGCGAGCATGACAGCTGCCTAACAAAGCTGGGCTTTATTAACAGTCCCAAATTCTTTGACTGAAGTTAAGCCTTGTTTACCCTAAGGGACCAAGCAGTACTGCTCCCATTCCAGCCCCACATCTGACCTATTCTCTGTGGACAGAAATTACATGGTACTCATTGTAGACGAGAAGATGGGATTCCTGCATGTTACTTAGTGCATGAGCTACCTACCTGTTGTGCCATGCAACTCCTTCCTCTTGTACAGCTCATTTAAGTACAGTCATTCAGCAATATGCAAACCAGCAGTGGAGACTGCAAAGCAAGAAAACAAGTCCTTTGAATACTGTTGTCAATATATATGCAATTGTTATCCTGGGCATCAAATTCAAATCCAAGCAACAGTGCAGAGAACTCAAAAGCTGGAACCAGGATTTCAACACAATTCTGTTTTGTTTATGGTTGTTTCATTCTAATAACTTACATGGTGATAATTTTTTATCCTCACCTGTCTCTTGCCGTGCTATGCAGATCTCCATGCAGCTTGCAACCAAGGTGTCTGTGGGATTGTTTAGGTAACTATTTACTGCTCACCTACTGCAAGATGAAGTCATTTATTTGGGTATTCCTACCACACCCAGATATGGGAGAAACCTTTAGCAGCGACTCTGAACCCTCCAGGCTGTTGCCTTGAAATACCAAAGCCTCACTGATAGAGATGACTGACAGGTCAACAAGAGTTTATAAGAATAATGAAGCTACCTGGGGAAGTGTATCAAGGGAGGGAGGGTGTTGCGCTGCTTTTTAGCAGGTTTTTTTAACTTCACATTGATCATGGTTTTACAGAGTTGTCTAATTGAGAGTGTTAGAGACATGCCTATTTGATTAATCAATTGCGGCTGAGTCATTTGCCTGAACGAATTACAGCCTGTGGATTTGCAGTGCTTCAAGGGTTGTGATTGCTCACTGTGTACAGTTGTTACCTGGGAGAGCTGGTGCTGCTCTGCTGCCTGAACCACCACAAGCATGCCTGTGTGATGCCTTGACCTGTGCCCAGACTGCAGGAAATATGGATAATGTTTTAAAATGTCCTTAAATTCGTACCTCTCATTTGTCTCTAACATGTTGATCCTGTCTTTTCCTTTCTTTCTCTCCTCTTCCTCTCCTTACTAGAGTCAAAGTGTTAGTGATTTTACTTGACTACATAGGAGGATCTCAGACTTAAGATCTGTGTGCAGTCACCAGTCCATAAATACTTATGTGATGAGTTGTCCGGTGCTCAAGGAACATCAGAAGGGAGATGATTACAGCTGGACTGCTTCCAAGTGAATTTTAACAAAGGCTTTCATTAATCTCTCTTTCTGTTATCCAACTAACATGTTCAGAAGGTAACTGTCTTCCAGCTGCCCCATAAAAGAGGTCAGTAACATTACATAACATTGCACAGAGCCTCTCACTGCTTGTATATTGGCTTTGTTCTCTATGTTTCCTCTTAGGTATTTGCAGGCACTGGAGTCCCACCCAGTGCCTGCAGCTGTGTGTAACCAAAGGAGAGGCTGTGTAATGCTGAACATCTGATTCACTTAATGGGATAGAAAGGAAATAGAATGAAAAGAGGTTAAAGGAGCCAAAATTTTGTTTTGCTCTGTATTATTTGTATTGTTTGCTTCTTAGGAAAATAACCATGCTCAGTTACAGATTTGTGTAAAAACAAACTAGGCAGTGCTCTTCCAGTCTGGTTGGCATATTTGTTACAATTTGCATCACTTGAGAGCTTAATAAGTATGGGAATATGGCCAACCTTTTATCAGGTTGTCAGGGAAGAGATTTTTATAATTACAGACAGAAACAAACTGTAACTAACACTGGCAACATAATATTTTGGGAAAGGTTGGAGGGGTGAAACTCAGGCTGAGAATAAAAATAGTGGTTAATGTGTGGCATCTGTTGAAACATATTGAAACTGGAAAGATTGATTTGTTCCAGAAATCCACCAGCAAACAGCAGCAGACACCCAAGCTCTGTAACTGAGCCATGTATCACAGAAACTCAGTCACATCATGTAAAGTTAAAATGCATTGACTTTCATATTGCTGAGTAGGAAAGCTCAGCTAAAAAAGTCAAAGTGTGAGAGAGATGCCATGTACACACAGTGAAGGGACCTATTAGAATGGGAGAGATAAGAAGGGAATGCATTAGTGGGGTGGAAGAGTTTAAGCAAATGGGTGCTGTGCCAGCAATCCAAGGAATTACACTTTCTAGCCAGCAGTGAGGGAATAAAAGCAGCAACAAATTATTTGTTCTGTTTTAGAGCTTAAGAGTTTCTTCGACCTCCTGGGTGCTGAATAGCATACTTGGCAATCAGTTGAAAAATGAAATTCTGCTTACAATAGATGAAATATCCATTAGGTCATTGCTGCCCAGCCTTTTTGCTGAAGTAAGCCACCCAGAGGCAATCAAGTTGCCTGCCTCCCACCCCTGTGACTAAGATGCAGCCATTCCCATCAGGTGACAGATGCGTATGCATGACTCTTCCAACATGTAACACATGTAACTGGGGATTTTCCCTGGACATTACAGAGAAGTCTTGAGTCCTGATACCCAAGGTAGTCGTGTGCCAAGGCCAAAGCTGCAGGTCTGCAGAGGAGTGCAACAGTGGGTGTGCCACTGATCTTCAAAACAGCTCATACTTACTACCTTTCAGGAAAAGAGCTAAGTGGTGGCACTGGGCAGTGACGTGCATTAAGTGCTCGGAGAGCTGGATTTGCCAGCCATTTGTTGACTGAAGAGCAACATTTAAGGAAATACCCAAAAGAACAGATTAATGACTTCCCATACCTTTAAGTAAACCCTTAGGGCACAAAGGGCTGGAAGCTGCACTTGGACCACAGCAGCCCCATGCAATGCTGCAGGCTGAAGGAAGAGCGGCAGGAAAGCTGCCTGGAAGAAAAGGACCTGGAGGTGCTGGTGAGGAGTGGCTGAACAGGAGCCAGCAGTGAGGGCGTGTGGCCAAGAGGGCCCATGACATCCTGGCCTGTTTCAGAAAGAGTGGAGCCAGCACAACCAGTGTGGTGATCATCCCCCTGAACTCAGCACTGCTAAGGACAGTGAGGTGCTGGTGTGTGTCCAGAGAAGGGCAGCAAAGCTGGGGAAGGATCTGGAGCACAAGTCCTGTGAAAAGTGTCTGAGGGAGTTAGAGTTGTCTAGCCAAGAGGACAGGAGGTTAAAGGGGAACCTTTTTTGGCTTTCTACTACTATCTGAAAGGAGGTTGTAGCAAGGTGGGGATCAATCTCTTCCCTCAAGTAAGAAGCAATGGAACAAGAAGAAATGGCCTCAAGTTGTACAAAGGATGTTTAGATTGGATAGCTGGGGAAATTTCTTCACCAAAAGCATTATTAAACACTGGAGCAGGTTCCCCAAGGAAGTGGTTGAATGAGCATCCCTGGAGGTATTTAAAAGACGTGTAGTTGTGGCATTTAGAGACGTGGTTTAGTGGTAGACTTGGCAGTACTGGATTTACAGTTGGACTTGATCTTAGAGGTCTTTTCCAACCTAAACAATTGCATGATTCTATAGCAGGCCAGGCAGACCTGCCAACTACCAGAGGTAGTGCCTGTCCAGGAGAGAGGTCCTCTTTTGGATACCCTGGTAATATCCTTTTCAGACTAAAGACGAAGACATACAGCTCAAGCACAACTTACTGGCCTTTGACAGACTTGGTTTACCTAGTCCAAAAAAAAAAGATCCTGTCAAATACAGGAATTTGTTGAAGGAATTCTACCTTCAGGAAAGTCTGCAAGAAATGCCAGGGTTTATTTTCCACTGGATGGTAAAATAGAGCCCACTCTGGTTTTAAAATCTAGTAATCTCTCTCTTCTGCCATGAGTTGGTTCAGCATAGAGCTGAGGGAGAGGTGGAACTGATTTCCTGCACAACAAAACTATTAAATTGGAAAAAAACACATTAATTTCCAGCAAGTATGAAAAATTAAAATGTTTTCAAGAAGCTATCCTGATTTTAAAAATGCAGGTTAATTTGAGGTGCGGCATTTGAATTTGATTATTACCAAGTATTTTGTGTCAGGATCAACCATTTTCCTAAGGAAACATCCTCCACCCTGAGTAAAAATAACTTCCCACACCCCATCTTCAAACCCTCCAAAACAATGCCTGTAAAACTAGCAGAAATTTTTAAAAGTTGGATCAACTTTCAGACCACTTTTGTCTTCAAGGCAGGGGTTTCAGAGAAAAGTATAGGAGTGTCAGAAGCAGAGTTTCTGTTTTGAAAATCAGTATTTCCCACCTAAAACTGTTTTGCTGAAGATTTCCAAGCCATTTTAATTCTAAAAAGGCCAAAATCAGGAATGTACATGAAACGCTGAGCTACAGAATTTCATTTCCACTTTAGGTTTCTTCAGTAGAGATAAACTAAATTACTCCAAACAGCTGTTCAGAGTAAATTTCATTTCATTGAAAGTGAAGCATTTTATGTAGCTAGTTTTCATCCAGACAGTACTAAAGAGATGGACAGGCTTTTCTATATTTTGTTGCCTAGTGCCTTGCTCAGAAATCACTACACATGTTAGGTTCAAACTCCCATTTTGTAAAAAGCTCTCCCTTAAGGCAGAGCAGGTCTTGAACTTGAAGCTGCTGTACCCCACCCATACCAGTCCACTCACTGCTGGGGATTCAACACTCACATACATCTCTTGCCAAACTGCAACATTTGAACAGAAATTCTGTTCAGGCAAAAGCATTCAAAAAGTGTTGGTTTTCATTCCAGTGTGGAATTCAAATCAAACTTTGAAACCTCAGAATTTCTACAAAATGGAGTTTTCCTCCAGTCAGCTCAAAGGGCTGCTTTGTGTCTTGAGATCTTGCAAAATAGCTAGATCACAGTTCTGTGTCTGGGACCATGTTTTGTGACTTTGTATTTCTGGGAATTTTTAAGACACTGCACAAGCTTGCAATACATCAGTGTCGATATATTTAACTTGAGTTCAGGTAATATCAAATCTATTCTTTCTCTGCTCTGTGGCTTTGACTAGCAGTTGAATAGGCAGCAGCTTTAGAGCCCACAGGGAGCAGCCGACAGCGGGGAAGTAGTTCTGTCAGTACTGGCTGGGCATTCTGCTGCCCTGCCATTCAAGTGTGTGTCCTCATTTCATTGCCGTTGTTTTACTTATTCCTTCCAAAGGTCAGTGGCACTAAAGTTGTATCAAAGGCATGAAAACCAACCTAAAGAATTTGCAAGCTCTAGTGCTTTGAAGCTCTCTGACTGAACAGGGGCTGTACAGTATTTCCATTTTCTTTGGCACCTGAGCCCTATTCCCTCAAGGCTTAGGTAGTGTTAAGGGTTATGCAGATGGTTTATGCTTAGTTTAAACCGCATACAGGAAGCTTTCTTTTAGCTCAACTTCTCCATTGTTATGCTATATTAATAGGCTCTTTTGAAGCTTGAGAAAGGTCTGATCCACCCAAATAATAGTTGTGGGTGTGGAAAGTTATTTAGGAGCACGTTTGCAAAACATGAAAGGTTGTTTCATTTAATCATTTACTTGCCTGCCTGTGCAGCCAGGTTTTACTCATTCCAGTGCTCAGAAAGAGAAAGCTGCACTCCCATTTTTTAAATTACAAGGTTTCAATCATAGGTATTTATTTATAAGTGAACATATTTATTCTTAGATTCCTGTAGTCAAGCCATAAAATGTTGGTTAGCCACTATGCAAACATACAGCTATGCTCTGAATTTTGATCCTGTCCTGATTTTGTACACAAATTTTGCAGAGAAGTCCCCCATCCTTAGTCGGTGCTGGAATGGCTGATTTGATTCTGCTCATATCATCAGGCAAAATCAGAGGCAGTTCCAGGAGTGTCTTGCTCGGGACATACGTCAATGCCAGCAGCTCTTTGCTCTTGCTATCCCCTTTAATGCTCCTGTCAGGCAGCTTGGTCCCCTCCTAAGCTTAGAGTTCAGCCTTGACAGTCCTGACACTCAGTTCTCCCCCGATGTGTGCTCATTCTTGCACTTTCCAAACAGTGAGTGGGATTTGCCTAGTGTCTTAAATACTGAAAATCAGCACAGACTTTGTCCCTGCTGCTTTAGGTGGGGTTGTGCAGCTGCATGCTTTTCACCCCCTGCTTCTCTGCTTCCTCCAAGCGACCATGCCAAAGCGGATGTGTCACTTTGCAGCAGGGCTGCACGATGATACAGTGCTCAGGGGGAAGTGGCCAAATTGCTCAGCTTCTGCTTTGATAAATTTTTTTTTTTTACATTCTTTTTCAAGTAACATTTGCAACATTGACAGTTTTTTCCCTTCTACACAGAAATTCCCCTGCACCACAAGCAGAGCTTTCTCTTGTGCAAAAAGAGGAAGAGCTGAAGGAAGCTGAGAACTCTACTGGAGAGTTCTCAGCTGTAGAGCAAAATAATACAGCCTGCAGCAGGGTGTGTTTCTCCTCAGTTAGAGCTGAACATGCACCCTGCTACCTCCAACTGCTTGGACTCAGGAGGAGCAATTTGAAAGACAACTAATACATCTTAGGGCTTTTGTCACTCCTTTTGAAAGATATTTGTATTTCAGATATCTGGTCTATATACTGCAGCTCTATGGCAAAGAAAAAGACTTAAAAGGCCCTAAAGAAACATTTTCATCTTTGTGAAAAAGTATACCCTATGATATAGATGACATATTACTCATTTCCAAGAGCAGAGTCCAGACTTGCGCATGCTTTTCTGTGGTCAAGAAAAAACAACAGAAAACCAAAACCAACAAAACAGATCCCCAAATGTTCAATAAAATTACTTTCTCTGATTGTTACAGGTCATCGTTTTGTCACATAGTTGTGACCTGCTTGCAGTCAAAACTCCAAAACAGCCATCACACAATGCAGTCAGTTCTGCTCCACCAGGGTGTTTCCCAAGTTCTTAATAAAGCAGATTTTCTAGAAGCAGAGAATGCACAAGGGAATAAGCAATGCAAATCTATTTACTGACAGCGACATTTGACTTTCTAAATATATTCTTCCCGTAAGAGTCATACAAACATAGTGATTTTTTTCCCCTCTTCAATATATTTAAAAGCTGAAGAGTTGGCTTTAATCTGTGATGAACTTTTAGGTATTGTTTTGATTTAAAATTTAATAATTTTAAAATGTACTAACATTTTGTTGTCAAGAGAAACTACTGGAGAACAAGATTTATGGTTTGCATGTGTCTAGAAGGAGGGATTGCCTTAAGTTCTTTTGCATAAATAAAGGAAATATATTTTTGTAGGTACTGCTAGTGCATGTTATTAACCTGTGCTAGGCTGGGAATGAAAGAGCTAGAAAGGCACTTCTTCCTTGAAACCCTGTGAGAGAGGCTAGGATTTAATTACTCACTTGCATCTGGTTGATGAACCTTTCAAGCAGAGGAAGCACATCCTGGTTCAGGATATGAGCCTTTCTCCAAATAAAAAGAATATAGCTTTCAGATGTCCTATCACCTGCCTTTGAATAGCTGATGGCTCCTGCTAATTGCCAGCTGGGTTTACAATGGAATGGTGGTTACAAGTGAAATTGGAGGGTCAGACGTACTGTTTGATCCAATTGTAAACGTTTTACCCGTATCTGTTTTAGCATTGTTCACCTTTGTTTTGAAAGGCACAGAGTAGGGGAAACAGAGGCTTGTGGCTAATGTAGTTAGTGACAGCTTCACTTCAGAGCTTATTAAACTTTTCCTTTCCATATTGACTTATTTGGCCTGATGCACAGAGCCTGAGTTAAAGACGTGGCTGTAAGCATCTGCCAGAGCATCATGCTGCCACAACAAGCCACTTGCTTAACTGTAGTTGCAGCTTCATTTGTTTCAGTCCATTCAGGTTAGGCTCCCAGGACTTCTTATAAACAATTCCCTCCCTTATGTGAAGATGATACAGTACATTTTATCTGACTCAAAGGAAGAAAGAGACTAGAGAGTAAATTTCCATGTATTCGACCAAATCAGTTTCAGATGTAAACTCTGGCCCTCCTTTAATCTCTTCTTGGATCAAAACTGTTCCCTTTTAAACTGGTTGTCTTTCCTAAGAAATACTGAAGTAGAAGGTAGTTTTTAGAGGTAACAGAGCAGCTTTTATCTGTAGGATAATAATCTGTACTCTTCCCAGATCATATCCCTATTCTAGAGTAGGTCCCTGTTGTTCTACTCCCTATATGTTCCACCTAAGAATGTGTTGGTGTGTACACTGCACCAGGTATGGAGTTTGGAGTGAACATCATCTTTACAGCAGAAAACCAGTGTAAAGCCAGCAAGGAACTCACAGAGGAAGTCTTCCAATATGTAAATACATATAGAAGTACCTGGAGGGTGGTGGTGGTGACCATTCTGAGCCTGTTTACCCGCAGGTTTTTCAATTAGTTCTAGCAGCACTCACATACATCAAAGCATGAGAATGAGTTCTGGGTTTTGGGTCTGTATGCAAGCATACATATTTGTGAGAAATAACTGGGCAAGTAGGAGTTCACAGGCTTCATTGTCTGTTTATTTATAGAAAAATTAATGTGTTCTAGTAATTAGTGGTTAAAGGAGCACTTCTGTCAAGAATACATTGACAGAGTAAGTACGGGAGACTTTGGCTATTGTATTCAGGAAAGTGAAGATTTCATCTGTTATGTATTAAAAGCCTGAGAGAAGAACAATGCTACTAAATTACATTAGGTTCTTACTTGTTCAGTTCTGGCTTTTTATAAAGTAAGCAGACAGGGAAGTCCTGGTAAGCAGAGACCTACATACAAAACAACATTTTGAAGCAAGAAAGCAGTGACAATTTTTATTATTTGCTGTCAGAGGAGAAGATAATGTATTGCATTCTGGATAAAAATTACAATTATTGGCAGCTTTCTGCACATATCAAACTATGATATAACTTTATGCATGCCTTCCTTCTGTTCTTTACAGATGACCCTCATAAGCCAGAGGAGAAAGATGAAATTTCCAAAGTCACAATCATAAGTCTTGTCCCGTTACTGGTGATTTCTGTTGCTGTGATTGTTATCTTTTATGCCTACCGCACTCACAAGAAGAGGAAACTCAGCAAGGCATGGGAGAAGAATGTTAAACCCAAGAAGCATAAGGACTGCAGTGATGTCTGTGCCATTATGTTAGATGACGACCGCTCAGACATCAGCTCCACGTGTGCCAACAACATCAACCACAACACAGAGCTGCTGCCCATTGAGTTGGACGTTGTTGTTGGCAAAGGAAGGTTTGCTGAAGTGTATAAAGCCAAATTGAAGCAAAACACATCAGAACAGTATGAAACTGTGGCAGTCAAGATTTTCTCCTATGAAGAATATGCTTCCTGGAAAACTGAGAAAGACATTTTTTCAGATGTAAACCTCAAGCATGAGAACATACTCCAGTTCTTGACAGCAGAGGAGCGTAAGACAGATCTTGGCAAACAATATTGGTTGATCACTGCCTTCCATGCTAAAGGAAACTTGCAGGAATATCTCACACGGCACATTATCAGCTGGGAAGACCTCTGGAAACTTGGCGGGTCCTTGGCCCGAGGGATTGCCCATCTACACAGTGATCACACACCCTGTGGTCGTCCCAAAACACCAATCGTACATAGAGACCTAAAGAGTTCCAACATCCTGGTGAAAAATGATTTAACCTGCTGTCTCTGTGACTTTGGGTTATCCTTGAGGCTGGACCCTTCCTTGTCTGTGGATGACTTAGCTAACAGTGGGCAGGTAAGTTAGAAGGTTGTTTGTGGTGCTGCTGCAATGCACACACACACACACACACACACACACACACACAAATACAACGAGGATCTGCTTTGTGTTGTGAGGCTTTGACACACTTTTCATGCCTGATGACATTACACTTCTATGTGATTTGACATAACCCTGGTCTACCCCAGCATATGTGAAGTCAGTCTTGTGTCCTCAAAAGCTGTAAGCACAGAACTACTGATAGATAATAATTTTAACATTCGAAAAAAGAGACCTCTTTAATGAATGGTACATTCTCCACATGTAAGCAAATACAAGGATATCAAGTAAAAATAATTGCCTTTTGATTTTTCAACTAAGGACCATGGATAATACTCATCTACTTGACAGGGATGTGTATGAATGCCTTGAAGACTACAAACATCTCTAAATATTTTCTCTTTTAATGAAAAATCCTATAGTATAAATTCAGACCATTTGTTAACTTAATTCCTAATAGTTTAATTATACACAAATTTATATGTGTATTTTTATATTTATATTTTTATACATAGGTCACTCAAATATTGTCCACTTAAACTGACTTCTACCTCACAAGGAACTAATATTTTAGCTTAGAACATTTTCAGGGACAGATCTTCAGTCTGTAATGCTCTGTTGAGTTCACAGGAGTTCTACTGTTGTTCATCAAATGTAGATATGCCTTTGAAAGTCTCCTTATTTAAAAGCAACTGTCCTGATCTCATTTTTAAAAGATCTATTAACCAGAGCCAGGAGTGAGTGTTAATTAGTGGAGCCATATTTAAAATGCTACAAACACCACTCTGTTACATATAATTTCTCCCCAGCATGCCAGATCTTTTTAGAGTTCCATGAAGTCGTACCAGACTGTTGGTCATAAGACTGGGCCCATTTGAAGCAAGACAAGGACTATGAAATTCATCACCCACAGACACTTTGCTTAAAGTGGACCTGTATTGCAAGCTGATTTCTCTAGCATTGCTCAGAGACACTTGGAAGTATGAGGATAGTATTGGTATTGCCACTTCCACAGTCCACACCAACACTGATGACAAAGTACAGGGCTGCCCAGATCAGGTTACAGCTTTGGAGCTGGAATCCTTGGGCACTGGTGTTGAGTCTGTTTTATTTTGTTTAGCTTCAGTAAATCAGTTTGGGGGTGACCCAGCTGGTGTCATTCTTCTCTGTGACAAGGAGTATGAGTCAATTGATTTGACTCCAACCCCTGCCTTGTTCTTTTTGGGCACACAAGAGCAACCCACATTAATTCCCCAGCATACCAGCTTCAGTGCTGTAGCTTTTATTAAAGAAGTCTTGCACCAAGATTTTCCTTATGCATAATTTCTAAAATTTACCCTTTAATTCAAACCCATGCCACCAGGAGATTCAATTTTATAACTTGTATAATGGAGCTGACCCAATTTTTAATTCAATAAAAACTTGAGATTTTGATTAAATAAATCAGAGTGTAAGTATTTAACTGTTTTTCTGGTCTTCCTTAGACACTGATATTGAAGGCAAGTTGCTGGGATTACAAAGCCATCTTCTTTCCAATCTACCCAACTACCTTCCATATCGTGCAGATATAGCCATAATTGACTACAATACCAGGCTGGAAACCACACTTTTCCCTATAGAACCTTTTCAGTCTTTTGAGTTTGGTCATCCATGATGGTTAATATTTACAGACATTACTTAATGTGACCATATAAATCTGGACCTTCTTGCCACTGTGTTCAGAGATCTGGTAGGTGGCTGCAAGGCCAGCAGTTCTGTGCCTCAGCAGCATCAGCACCCTTGTAATAGATGGTTTCCTGTATCAGATAAAGAGAGATATATGCTGCCTCTCTGACTGATACACCTCAGGGCATGAAACCTCTCTCAACAGCTTGAAAGAAATGCAAGATCTCCAGTAAAAAAAGATTCAAATATCACAAAAATGAAGAGAGATGGTGCCTCACCAGAAGTCTTGGAAAATCAAGAACTGAAAGCAGACTGCTATTTGCAAAGAAGAAGCATATCCAGAGCCTAGAGGGGCAATCAGCTCAGAATTGCCAGAGTTTAGATACTTAAAAATGCCTTTGAGACTCAGGAGTCACTTGTTTTCGAGATACAGAAAAAGTGTACCAAAAGACCTAATAATCTAAACTCAGATAAAAGGACATAAGCAGAATGGAATAAATGGTAAATTCTAAGCATGGATATAAGATTGGCTTGATAGCATTCTTCAAGTCAGTTTTTGTCTGCACTTCCTTCTGTGCATTTTAGTTATAGGGCTTCTTCCTCCACTGTCCTGCAAAAGTGCAGAATCATTTTCATTGCTGCAAAGAGCATGTTAAATGCCAGACCAGAATAGAACTTTGTGGCAATGTAAGAGACCTGTGTTTAGGCATCATTAACTCCTGTTAAAATCTGCAAGGTTTGCAGAGGCTGGGCCATGTGCACAGATAACCTTCTTAAGCTTTGGATGGGATGTGCTTGGAGAAGAAATCATATACTAGAGAGTTAATAGTGGGTAGCAACAACCTCTGCTTCAATGTTTCCATTTGTACATTTTATGTAGGGAAGGATGCTGGTGCTCACCTTGGTGGTGTGAGACATGACTGTCCCAAGTAAAGATACTTCAGTGTATAGCTGCTATTCACATGCTCTGCCTTAAATTCATCAGTGTCATTGGAGCAGGGAACTTAACTTTGAGACTGCTCACACTGAATATTTTTCCTGTCCTCTGTTTATAAAGGCTTTGATCCTACAACCATTTGGATATTTTTGACACAGAGATTTTCTGCTGTTGCAAGGTCCTATGACAAAGCTATGTTCTTCATCTTTCCTTCTTCTCATGATACTTTCCACTTTTTGTGGAACATCTTCCCATTTGCCCTGAGCCCGAGGTGATAAGACATGTTTACAGAAGCTTATAAAATAGGTGTCATAGGGCTCTCTCAAGACTGTATGTTTCCTATGTGGGCTGTCTGCAGTTTCAGGCCCAGTGACTGAAATGATCTTTCACAGCCCTGCTTGCCTCTGGGCTCTGGAGTGAATGCTGTGGTGTAAACAGCTCGTTTAAGTCATATGTCCCACTGCATCACCCACTTGTGTTTGTTCATCTCTGCTATTGACCAGTCTCCAACTTGAAGCTGTCTTTGCCTGATGAAAGACTTCTGTTTGCAGTTTTTCAAGGGGGATATGTTATTTATACCCTGTGAAGAGTTTGTCATTTGAGAGCAACTGTTGAGTGATCCAAGAATGCTTCCTTAAATCCTTTCTTGTGATAAAAACAGACTTTTAAACTTCACTTTCTGTAATGCAAAATCATAGTCTAGATCTCAGCAAAGCTGCTAAAGTCATTGCTGAAAATTGCTCAGTATGAATAAAGTTTATGAGAGTGTTTTTTCAAAGGGGAAGATTTTCGGTTTCAATTCAAATGTGTGGTTCTGCATTCAGTATTTGTGTGTTTGCTTTCTTCTCCCAAGCCTGCACTTACTCTCCTTTTAAGCCTACCATGAAAAGAATCAGCTAACACTGTAACATGCTGTGCAATATAATACAATGTGTTTCTTGCTCATCTGAAAGACACTTGCTCAGCAGCAATTGCTTCAGGCCCAAAGGTCAGAGTTTATCTGTGAATAGCCAAAGAGTGAGAAAATTTGTCGGCGTCAAAATTATTTGCTTAAGGAACTAAAAAGGGCCATTTTTTTTCCTCACCAAGAGAGGTGCAAGTTGGTAGTCAGGACAATGCCAGATTCCCCGGGCAGCAGAAAATATGGCCTGTGCCAAGTATAGCCTGAATTTTTGGATACATGTCAAATGGGACTGTTACTGTGAAAGTTGAAGTTAATTCACAATGGAATCCAAAACGTGAATTGCAATTTCAGCTTGTGAGTTCTCCCCAATCTCTTCTCCTGTAGGTGGGCACAGCAAGATATATGGCCCCTGAGGTTTTGGAGTCCAGGATGAACCTGGAGAACATGGAGTCCTTCAAACAAACAGATGTGTACTCCATGGCTTTGGTCCTCTGGGAAATGACATCTCGCTGTAATGCTGTCGGAGGTAAGTGCCATCTGTTTTCTTCTCTCTAAAAGTATTTTGAGACAGACATGCTCTCATGGTTGTCTGGGGAGAGGGCAATTCTTTTTACTATCATAAGATTTTCTAGTGTATCTGGATGCTGTAAATTAACAGTCCTTCAGTAGTGTGAGATGCACAGGTGCATGAGCAGGCTTGAGCACCAAGCACTGAGCGCACGAGTAAATTGATCCTCAGTTGGTGCAAGGATACATTTGCTGTCAGGTAGGTCACTTCTAAAGATTATTGAAGTCTGGTTTCCCTATGACATCTTGGGTAGCCATGGACTGACTCAGTCTGGTTGATCTCATTCAAAATAATTGGAAACATAAGTCAATTTGAAATATTAAACTGAAGTGATAACTGCTTGCCATTTACTTTCATGGAATGTTAACCCTCAAACCTAGTAAGGGCCAGTTAAGTGTCACATTTACTAATTGTTAATTTTCATAAGAGGCATCATAGTGGGATAGAAAGTTTCCCCAAGTCACCAGCTGCTGCACATCATGCTTTGTGATTTTGCAAGAGATCATCCATATGAGAAATCACAGCATGTTTGCTGTATAAAGTATAGTACCAAAATAAAAATGATTGGAACTGACTGTCAGAACAGCTCCAGGAAAAGCTGCTATGCTTGTTGATATTCAGAGTTTTTTTCTGAAACAAAACTCTCAATTTCTGCTTTGCCTAAAGTTGACCTGTAATTCCCAGTGTGCAGCACTGGTATGTGCTAGAAATCAGAAAAGTTGCTGTTGGGATGTCTACAACACATATTGCCATGTTTGTAGTTTTTCACCTTACTTCAGGAACTAAAATAAGACAAAGTTGCATATGAAATTCTTTAGCTTTCTGGAATTGTCTAAGAGTCATTCTAAAAAATGTTGCTGCACAGTTCAGGGCTCACACAGGCAGTCTAAGGAGTGGGGCTGTAAAGGTAACACTAGTGTGGATACTACAGTAGATATGCAACTGTGATTTGATTTGTTATCCTTCTTCCAAAACCACAGAGGCTCCCTTGTCATTGAACTTGGCACAGTTCCACCTTGAAGGGCTGCCACAGATGCAGAGACAGGAGAGTCTTGCAGGCTAGAGAACTGTGCTGTGGGGAACATAGTGTACAGGAGGGAAACCAATGTCCCAGGGGAAGATGTGCATAGCTGTTCCTTGTTTCTCTACCAGCATCTGTGGGGTACCACAAGGGAGGTCTCCAAAGCCACGCTGCACAGTGACTGTGTGACTGCCCCACGATGTCCTTGTGCAGGAGGGAGGAATTTTCATCCATCTCAGTCTCCTGCTCTGTCTGACCAGCATTTAGTCTTGCTGGGTGGGCTGTATTGCGGGCAACAGATTTACCCCTGTTTGCACCCTGCCAGGAAAGCTACAAAGTGAGTATGTGTGCTGAGTGTGCTAGCATAAAAGCATGAAAAGAGCACCAAATTCTTTTCTAGTCAAACATTTAAGGGTAAAACATTTGGTGCTTCAGGAGCTGAACCTCAGTGTGATATATTCCAAGGAAAACCTATCCATATCTAATGGATCATGGTCATGCCTGTTTCTAAGTGCATTGGCACAACCTCAGCCTTTCATTAGCACTTTTGTACATGTGGCAGAGGAGATTTAGAACCTGAAAAAAGGAACTTTGCCCTGTCTCATGATCTGCCTCTGTTTCTTGCATTTAGGAACTCACCTGATTAGTATAAATAGGAGCTGTTCACTGTGGAGGCTTTCATCTTTGATGATGCCTGAGTCTCTTCCTGTTCAGATTTGCTGAGTAGGGCAAAATGAAGATTGCAGCAAAAGCAAACCTTATTGCTGCTGCTCTCAAAAGGCAACTGCTAAAAGAGGATATAAAGATAGTTTCATAAGGAAGGAAAATCACCAGCAAGTGTAGCAAAAAGATATTGACCCATTATAACCTTGAGAAGAAGAGCTGAAGTCATTTCAGTAAAGGGAAATATTTCTCTTGCCAGCATCCTCTTTCAAGGGATGCTTAACCCCCACCCACATCCTGATATTCCCTATTCATTTCATCCCTCAGTCATTCTCATCTCCAGAAACACATTTCTTGAATTTTATTTCCCTATTTCAGTCATTTTTCCTGAGGTGAGGTCCCCAGCAAAACCCCAGGAGTGCTAGGGCAGATCTGTAGGGGTTGGAAGTTGTGCTTAGCATCTCTGGCTAAAGCAGTTAAACACAACACCCAGGATGTAGATCCCTTAACTTGTCACTGGTACTGAGCTGCAACAGCAGTGCACCATTACTTTCATTTCCTTCTCAGATTTTCCCCTGGTTCAAGCAGTCTGGTTATCTTTGCAGCCAGCTGGTGAAATACCCTTACAGTGATTCACGAGTACAGCTCCCCTTCTGCTTTCTTTCTCCATCTGTCACTTGTGAGACTCCCTCCTCTCCTTGCAGCCTTCCTGAGGAGCTGCCTCTGCTCACGCAAAGCCCTCTTTTACTCCTAGACTGTTTGGCAATGAGAAAAATGTCTTTGCATGTGAGGCAGAGTAGGCTGACCTGATTGCAAACAGCCTTTTCAAAGGAGCCTAAAAGATCTAGGCTCTCTCTCTGCAGGGCAGGCTTGGCTGTGGTGTCAGCTCAGGGCAGTTTTGAGGGCAAGAGTGGAGAGTCTTAGCCAAGACAACAGCATTAGTAACTTTATTTAGGGAGGGAAGCATGCAAGGAAGGGGGGCTAATTGTCATTCAGCCACACAGAGATACAGGGACTTACTTCTTTTTCAAAGGAAGCTCTCAGGACTCATTTGTCAGCATGCAGGTGTTCAGTGAGTGTGGGAGGTGATGCAAGCAGGTCCTTTCACTGCAGATGCTTTGTCAAATGCAGCCTCCATGCTATGCCAGGCCTCTTCAGTCAGCAGACATTTAAATAGAAATACCCAGCAGCATAACCCATACTGTGAAGCTGCTGTAGTAAATAAGCAGGTGGGAATCAGCTTTTGTGAAAGGCCACGCTGTTCATTGTTACTTTGTTGTGCTAAATATGGAGAAGCAGAAATAGGGCACAAGGGAAAGGTAGACAGAGGCAAAGATCGAGGTTGACTGATTTTTCACCAGAGTATAATTTAAGAGGCATATTTAGAAACTCAGCAATACTACTTTGGGGAGAACTTCAACTGTTCCACACTGCTGTTAACTTGGTATTTCATTCAGTACAACAGCTGTGCACCAGATGCTGCACGTTGCAAGAAATATAATTTTCATCTCAACCACTTGCTTTCAGAGTGACACAGCTTTGGTGACTGAGACAAGTGTAATTTCTCCGACAGCCTCCTAGAAAGAAAAGAAAACCATCTGGTTTGAATCGCAACTACTATGGGTGAGGGACTGTTGGAGGTGGCAGGAGAGAAGGAGGGGAAACAGAACTTTTGGATGCATGGGTTTGGTGAAGAGGAAGAAGAGAAACCCCACAGAAAATGGCGATGTTGCTCAAGCAGTATCGTACTGCCTGGAGGTGTGGCTGGCTTCAGTATAGTAGCAGAGCTTTGTTTAAAATGGCAGCCTTGCTTTACTAGAGCTGTGTTTCATGTGAATAAAATCAGGAGTAATCTTATGCTTACTTGGAAAGAGTCAGCCAAGAGCCACAGTTTGGCAACTAACCATTTGTGCATCCTGTACCTCATGAAATGCTCAGCTTTGATCACACTGACGTGGAGCGGTGACGTCTCAGGGAGCAGGGAGCAGTCAGATGGCCTGTGCAGCAGGGCTGTGCCTGGGCAGAGGGCCTTGGGGTGGCTGCAGCTTGGGGCTGATTTAAATTTCTCCTTCTTTGAAGCAGAGCCCAGTCAGGGCATGTCTGCGCTGCTCTGGCTTGTAGTGCATACAACCCTGGTTGGTGGATCCACGCAGTGCAACGTCACCCCATGACAGGCACCCATGTCCTAGAAATTCTCCAAGTGCCCCCACAGTGCTCTAGGTAGCAAGTGGTGCTCTTCAACAAGCCCATGTGGCAGTGGATAAGGTCACTGCACCCCACCCCATGCTGAGCACTGATGTGCTCTGTGTTTGCTACTTTCCCACCTCAGGATTCACTGGGCATTGACTGAGCAGCCCCTAAGCCGGCACGGAAGGCAGGGCTCATGCACTCCCCAAACCTATAGAAGGGTGACTGTGTCTTTGATCATCAGATGTGAAGTCACTTAAGAGATGTGTGTGCACAATGAGTTCACTCATCACAATGCATCCTTCCCTCAAAAGGGAAACCTAGGGAAATTTATGAAGTAAGCATTTGACAGCATCTTAAACTTGGCCATGAAACAGCTTTTGGGCCTCTGCTCTGGGCATTATTTTCCCTTTGTGCAACTAGTGTGAGTTAGCAGACTCACTACCCAAATTCCTCTGGCATCAATCAAGGCACTATCTGAAGGACTCTACCTGTGTTTGCATGAGCTGTCACAGTAGCTCCATCACCATTTGATTTATCCCTTCTTCCCCCTCATAAGCTCATAAAGGGGCAATTCAAAGGGACCCAGAAGTTCCCAAACACAAGCTCACTGCTGTGGACTGTGCCTCATAGTTGACTTCTGCTGGCCTTGCACCTCACTCCTGCTTGTATTCTGCATATAAAACATCATCCAACATGAGAAGTAGTCACACAGAAATCGGTAAGACAGATCACATAAGGGAGTGTCAACAAGGTTTGTGGTATGCTCTTCTGACCCAAAGGAAATTTCACTGCAGAAAGCTTAGAGTAGAAAAAGACCACAAGTGAGCCAAATTTTCCAAGCTTTCATCACACACAACAAATAGATTTGCAGTAATATCGCTGTTTGGGGTTAAAAATCCAATCCCAGCCTTTCTGAAAACTATAGCTAGGCAAATGTCAAAAGAAACTAGAGGTACAGCAGTTAGTAGTGCAAGTCAGCTCTCAACCATAAGGATTAAATGCTGGAGGTTAAAGTTGAAGGAAGTCTGCCATTTTTGAATGCTAAAGGTTCTGTTGTTTGTGGCTCCTGACATATTTATGGTATTTCATCCAGTTGTAATTTTTGGTGCCCAACTGGTCTAAAATCAATGAAACGAAACATATAAGGCATGAGAAATAGAATCAAGCGTCTGTATACAGCCACACACAGGCCTCTAGCCACAAATATCTTAACCTATCTCAAATGGACATCTGTTACAGCTACTGCAGCAGGTAAACATGATCCATGAATAACACCAGTTATTACTGCAAAATGCATCTGACATTTGAGATTCCACAGCATTAGGATGACTTACTGCATGAGGATTCAGTGGTTTTTTTTTTTACTTTCCAAGGAAAAGATAAGCATGATAATAAATAGCAAGGAAATGCCACATGCTTTTCAAATTGAGGGAAGGCATGACTGTATTGGTAGTAAGTCGTTACAGTGAATTGGCATCTGGCCTAAATTTCTTTTTCTTTACCATAAACAAAAACAAAGCAACAACAAAAATTCCAAACCTGAAGAATCTATTCAAATTTTATATTTGGAAGATGAATGGTCATAACTTACAAACAATTTCTCGAACAGAAAAAACGTATTATGAACCTATCAATTCCCAGGAAAAGGTTTCCCTTCTGCTTAAACCATCTCATTAACTTGAACAACCTTGAGACTAAATTAGAGAGGGAACAACAAGAGCATCAGATTCCCTCTGTTGGACATTGAGACTCTTCTGACTCCTCACCCTGCAAGAACCTTGGCTGGTGTCCATGACCGCTACCTCAACTGAACCCTGACTGATGGTGCAGGAAATGGCCATCAAGGTCATGTGATTTAAATTCTCCTGGTGAGCTTTAATATTTTGTTAGCTTTGAACATATAGGTATGTGCAGTATAATCATTGTGCATCCGCTGCATGCTAACCCAGGTCTGACTAGCAACATGACAACTTCCCAATTAATTTCTATGGCTAAAGTCTTGTAAATTTACTTTGACTGAGTCATCTCAGACTCAGATTGATGTGGGTGAAACTGGTTTGCGTTCTTGTACAGGAAAGAAAGCGAAGCAGGCTTTGGCCCTTGGGTCTTAGAAGATGGGAGGTTTTTTTCTGGACTATAGCCATTCTCCAGAGCATCTTGTGGAAAGTGGCCAGCAGCAAATGGCTGTGGAGAAGGAAGAAGAGCTCAGCAGGAGACATCTATGGGGTGATCTGCTGCATTGCACACAGTTGTTTGCAGCTGAATCTAAATGCTGAGCATTTGAAGCACAAGGTTCAATATCCCTTCCAAAATGTTTGTTATTGTAACTTGGCTATTCTTTTTAAGCAGTAGCCTGATAAAGTCTTCATCTCATGGCCATCACATACAAGGGAGATCTACAGCCTGACTTCAAAGCTTTGGAGAAAAATCCAAAGATAGCTGTCTTCAATATTACCTTGTTTTCATCATGAGACATGACAGGAGGATCTGACCTGTTTTATCTTGATCATTAGTTATTTTCAGTAGCGTATAACATGACCCCATCCTTACTTTTCTCTCCCAAAGTAAACAAACCCAAGTGTTAGATATTCACCCCATTTATTCTGGGCCTTTAATCTTTATTCACATTTCTAGGCACTTTTTAGCCCTTTAGAGTGAGCAACACTGGGCACTGCAGTTGAACTTGGTTGTAGCATCATGCAGCAGTGATTTGTCTCCCTGTTCACACATCATCTGGGCATTCACATGCATTCTCCAGACTGCTTTGTAGATTATACTTCAGTTTTTCTTGCCCTCAATTAATTCCTAGAAAGAAATATGAGGCAGCAGAACAGACCAACTTCATAAATCTTTATCTGATAGCAGCAAGTCATTAGACCTGTGAGTAAAGTCTCCATCTGTTCCCAAAGAAACCACAGCATTTTCTACACTGTGTCAGCATCTACTATAATATTTCCGCTCTCAGAGATTTCTTGAGTTTTCTCCAAAGGTCCCATATGTTTGCCTCTTCCTTTCTCTCTCCAAAGAAAAGCAAAGAAAATATGCAACATGCAAACAAAAACTAGAGTGGCAGCAGTCCCTTCAGAAAGCTGTGCCCCTGCATCACTGGCCAAAACCGATCCATTTTTAGGAAAGCTAAAATAAGAGCAGACTACTACTTTCTACAAAAGAATGCAGCTTAGGAGTAAGCAAGGGCAAATGTGTACTATTTCTCCTTAACTATATCTTTGCCCTTTCCAAGCAACTGTTTCATCCTAGCAATCCACACATTCACATCTACCATGACCTAGATAGATTTCAGTTTATATTTCACTTGGTAAGTGTGTGTGTACTCCAGGAGAGCTAAGGGTGACCATCTGTTCAAAAGCTTGGCTCATGCAAAACTCACCTTAAACCTCCTGTGCATTTTAGCTCAGCAGAGATTGAAAGGCTCACAAACCATTATAGATTATTCTGCTTCTTGGACTGTTGCTAATATTATTATGTACTAAAGGGTTTAAATGAGAATTGTTTTGTTGGCTAGGAAACAAAAGGGGAGGGAGTGAGTGTGCGTGAGAAACACATTTGAAACATTGAAAATGCCAACTGGCTTTGCTTTGTTTGGAGCTGGTCAAGCAGAACAGTGGCAGCGAGCAGCTAATCAGTAGCTCCTATTCCTCAGAGAACAGCCAGCTCCCTTCACTCTTGGCACTAGCACAGCCCAGCTAAATACCCTGTGTTTTCTTCTTTCCCAGAAGTGAAAGAGTATGAGCCCCCATTCGGCTCCAAAGTGCGAGAACACCCTTGTGTGGAAAGCATGAAGGACAATGTCCTGAGAGACAGAGGGCGACCTGAGATCCCCAGCTCCTGGCTTAACCATCAGGTAAGAGCACTACACGTAGGCAGTGGGAGCTGCACTGTACATTTGGCTGCTGCCTGAAGCCTGAGCCTTACCTCAGTGCCCTGCCCAACAGGCTGCACCTCTCTTTGCATGGAGAGGTCAGTCACACGTGAAGAAACTCCATCACAGAGTGGCACTGGTGCTGACGTGGCTCAGACACCGTAGTTCTCTGAACCTGCCTGCCTCAATGCCCTGGTATTCCTGCTGCACACCAGTGTGATCTAAAAGCAATCAAAACAGAAACATTGGAAGCCTGAGATCCAAAAATCATCCAGAGAGCCACAGAATAGTTAGGGCATGCTGTGTGTAGGCTCTGAAAGGGCAAAGAAAACAACTTCACACATGGGCCTCTGTTGCAGGCAGAATGGGAGCTTCAGACAAAATTTATTAAAGAACCTCCTGTTGAGTCATGAGGTACAAAAAGGATCCCCTTGCTTTCTAAACTCCTTCTTAGAAAGCTGTCTAGGTGTGACTGGATTCAGTCTTAGCCCCAGATTTTGTCACCAGTTTACATTTTAAGGATTATATAGATGCAATTGAACCATTATACAACTTTGTCCCACATTATTAAGGATGCCAAACCAGATATAAAAATATAAATTATTTATTATGATAATGACTAGACAAAAAGGTCTTAATCAGAGTTATGTACTACACAGTATAGGATCTGTAACTTCTCGTATAGTGTGCACTATGAAGCAACCATATTAAAGCAATTGAAGCAATCATATTAAAGCAACTGTACTAAAGGTGGCAAAACCAATTATTAACTTAAGATTGATGTCAGCCACCCATGCCAACAACCCCATGCAAATCTCTTCCACTCAGCCTCAAGGAGTAACCTTGAGGACATGGGAGTAACCTTGAGGCATTGGACTCCTCAAGGAGAGGAATCTCTACGCTCACTCCAAGAAGGTTTATGTTAGAAGACACTGTTGTTAAAAAGTGGCACTTTATACTTTCACAGTATAAAATGATTGACTGTCAGTCAGATGTCTCCAGGCCAACTCAGTCAGTTCAGCAGCTTTAGATAAGTTATTAATAGTATCACATGTTTGTTCCTTTGTTGGGCAGTTTACCTAAGGTCTACTACATCTTCATCTCACTATCAAGATGTTTAGATTTGAGTCAGGCTGGTTTCTGCATTATGCAACACCAAAAGCAGCATTACCCTCTTCTCCATTTATCACTGGTAGCTTTGCAAATAGGACACTGTTCAATTTGTTTTACCCCATTTCCAGGGAGACCATCCTACTACAGAGGATCTTCAGCAGAGAAAGCAAATCTCAGTACTTTACCATGGAAACCAGTCATAGTTGTATCCCAGCTGTTGACAGATTTAAGGAGATGTGAAATTAGTCTTCAGCAAGCCAGTCTGGTTTTATTCAGGTTGTGCATTAGCAGGCCGTTTCCCTTGCATATCACAAAGCACTTTGTCAGATTCCTCCATTCACAAGCACTTCCTAGGCAAGAGTAGATTTTTCGGTAGATGTAACTGAATGGAAACAAGCCAAACACATGCATTTCTTCACCTTTGCTCTCAGTAGTTTTATCAGTAGAGATAAAATGTGAATCATATCAGAGAAGTGAGACTTGGTCATTCCACTTCTCAATGAAATATGCTGAGTGGTCTTTAGTGACAAAAGGAAAGTATCACAAACGTTTATAAAAGCCTAGGTAACCAAGACTATCATCTACTGTTTCCATCAGGAGCAATGTAGCACTCCCTTTTTAATTCCACTTGGGAAGGTAAAATCAGTCCGACAGCTACTTAAAAAAGACCAAGTGAGTGGCGAAAATCAATCATCTTTCCAACCAAGAACACCTGCCACCTGATGGCTCTGGCAGAGTGCAGCCCCTTCATGGACTTCAGAGACTTGCTCCTTACATACTCAGCTGTGAAGAGTAGGGTTATTGAGGAGGGGCTTTTAACGAGGGAAGAAAGTTGAATTTTGAGGGATACCTGGATATCTGATACTACTAGCACTAAAAGCCCTTTCACAGCAAGGCTGTGTGGAGAGTTGCAGCTTGAGGCACTGGAGTAGAACTGTAGGATACACTGTGGATTTCATCACCTCTGGGTTTATAAAGCATGTAAAATGATCATGGATTTGGACCTAGATGTTCTGCATTTGACTTCAGAGATTTCTTCCCTATGTAAAACCCACACCTCAATCTTCCCCCAGCAAGGAGCACCCCACCAACTGGGAGGGCTATGCACTTGCGCTTGTGTGTCATCAGAATGGGCACAGCTGGCCCCAGCGGGGCTCAGCTGAGTTTAAGGAGATGGATGCCTGATAGCACACTTAGAGGACATTTAATGAAGGTGGATTTAATTCCCCTTTGCCTTAATCCCTCCCTTCAGTGTTTCACATTGTGCTAAGATGCATCAGTTTCTGCAGGGCTGTGACAGTTTGCAGCAGCTGAGGATCTGCTTTAAACTCCATAGAAGTTGCTCTTACTGTAATGGCTCTTCCATATTCATTTCCTTCCTCTGCAGTTGTGTTTTTGTAATGAACTCATTATTCATCATTATAAAATTCTGGAATGGATTTACATATTACAATTACCCCCACACCCCCCTTAATGAGATTTGTTGCACTATTGATTTCAAGTTAATGTTTAATATTTAATTTAATTTACTGCTTGTAATTTCAATGCCAGCAGAAAACTAATGTTATTTGTATACAGACAGTAACATTCTGCTATTAACATTGACATCAGTCAACATCACCAATTAGGTAAATTATACAATGAATGCAGTGTTGTGAAATGTTATTTTTAAAATAAGTTTAAGATAAATCCTACTTAATGGGCTTTTAGTGTCATAAAGCAAAACATAGTTTCCTGGCAAATACTTCATGTTTATAAAATTCATTACAGAGATGCAACTGATGCAACATTTGCATCAGAACTGAAATGAAGGTTAAACAGCTGCAACTGTGAGTGATGTGTTTAAATGTTTGTGGGACTGTGGCCCATATTTGCAAATAGATTTAGGTAGTCTATAAGGAATTCATAAAGAGCTGATGTACAGCCCAATATTGCTGGCAATCAGAATTTTGTTTGAAAAACCGAAGCAGAATTCAGGCGTGCAAAGGCATGGGTTGAGCAGGAGGTCATATTATCCAAGAATTTTGATCATATCTATTAAACAAAAAACCCTGCTTGATTCTATAGCACTAGTCCAAAGCATCATTACTCTTGTTATAACATATCAGACCACATGCCCAGGAGTGACAGTACCAGCTAAAGTGCTGAAAATATTGTAGTAGGATTTCTTTAAAACAAAAAGAAAACAATGTCCCCATGACAGAAGCAGCAGATCCCATAAAGAATCCCCAGGACACACATGAAATAACCCCCAAAATTCTGAGGGCACTGAAGCAGCTCTCTGAGAGAGGCTTTGCTGGTGGCTGGCCCCCTGACGGCTGCTCTCTGTGCTTCCTGCAGGGCATCCAGATGGTGTGTGAAACCCTTATTGAGTGCTGGGACCACGACCCCGAGGCCCGGCTGACAGCACAGTGCGTGGCCGAGCGCTTCAGCGAGCTCAAGCACCACGACCGGCTCTCAGGGAGGAGCTGCTCAGAGGAGAAGATTCCCGAAGATGGCTCCGTGACCACTGCGAAGTAGCACGTGCCCAAGAGCCCCAGAACGGAGGGAAGGCGCTCCTAGACGTGTTCACCTTGGCAAAGGAAGAAGTCTTGATCAGTGCCTTGACTTGCTTCCTGGAGGACTGAGGCTGTCATTACTCCCTCTAGGCTCCAGCTCTGGACAGGGAGATGTATTCTGGGAATTAAAAGCTGGGGGAGTAGCAATCATACCCTAGCACTGGCGGCCAGCATCATGTCGTAGGAGGAGCTATATATGGTAGCACTTCCTCAGGAAAAGGATTTGAAAATAGCCAATAACATTATGCACTTTATTAATGCCTGTATATAACTATGAAATTGCTATTTTTATATATATATATATACATATATATATATAAAATGTGTGTGTATGTGTATATATATATCTATATATCTATAAACAGCCATGTCCTGGGAAAAGAAAAGTTATTAAAAAAAAGTGCTTCCAGGAAATTACCAGTGCATTAGAAATCCCACCACTTAGGGAAGGAGCCTGGGGAGACTGGTATAGCACCACACCAGCAATTGTGCACTAAGCGTTCTGCCAAAAAATAGGAATAATATACAATAAGAAGATGATTTTCAAAGCATGTGCTGTGACCACCTGGCTGTCGTCCTGCTGTTCACAGTTGCAGGAGCAGTCTCACAGCAGACAGGCCAAGTTGACTTTGCTGTTGCACTTGCATGGTCGTGTCTGCAGCACATTGTGGAAGGTTCAGAAATGCCTTTTCCCTCTCATCTTAACCCCAGAGTCCTCAAAGTGTTCCAGAACAGGCATGTGAGGAGGGTTGGTCCTTCCCACACGTGCGCTTTGTTATCGAGTTCATTAGTGTTGTACGTTTATTGCTTTGAATTCATGCAGCTTGCAAACAGGTTGCAAAATATCAGCAGGATGAGTTTTCCCCTCCTCCCATCCCCACCACCAAACCACACAGAACGGGACGGGGCCAGCAACAATCCAAGCAGATGTTTTATATTTGCTGTGCATTCTGAGTGTGGGCAGTACTATTTTTTCCCCTGTCTTTTACCTCGATTGTGTTGCTATAAGAACAAGGAATTTTTTCCCCTGTACAGTGTGTCTAATTGCTAGGCAAACCACAGTGTGGCTGTTCTATGCTTTCTAAAGTAAGAGGCAACAGCTGTTGCCTTTATTTTTGCAAAAATACCTTGGAGGTGAGGGAAAGCTCTATAGCAATAGGTTAATGGCATATCCTGCCCTCAGCAATGCTTGCATTTAGGGCTGCCTCAGCAAGTCAGCAACCCACAGAATTAAAAAAAAGAAAAAAAAAAAAAACAAAACAAAGAAATACTTTTTCAATAGGACCTTTCAGACATTGCTTACATTCTTTCAGTTCCCCAAAATGCTTAAGACAGTTGACATCACATTGGGCCTATATACATGGCAGCAATGTGTTTAAGAAGTGCTAACAATTTTGTCTTTAGGTGTTTTACAGTGATTTGTCCACTTTTCTCTTCCTCATGACATGTCAGCAGGCCTTGAAAGTTAGAAATTCAGCCAGCACAAACCAATCTTGGACAGATGTATCTGGTGTGGTTTATTAAACACCTTTGACAGATAAACATCAATATTCCTCTCAGAAATGTTGCCATGCAAGTCAATAAGGATCATGCTTATTCAAATAGGAGTTAAGATTTATGATGGCAAATACGTTATTTGAAATGGTTTTGTAACTGCCTTTTTTCTTTTTTTCTTTTTTCTTTTTTCTGTTTTCTTTTTTCTGTTTTCTTTTTTCTTTTTTTCTTTTTTCTTTTTTTCTTTTTGTTGCATTTTAACCAGACTGCTCAGAAATGTTAAAATACAGTGGGGCAAAACCTCCACATCTACAGTGGAACTTAGAGGATACTATGTCATTTTTGTAGGGATGGAATGTTGTAAATTCACAAGGCCATAGGCAGAGGTGGGAGATGTGGATGGGGAGTGCATCCAGGCAGGTAGAAGGTCTCGGCCCATTTCTCTTCCTCCATCCACACAGAAGATCAAGGAATGACAACCAGTAGTTCCTGACAGTACTGACGTTTTTATGGGCTTTTTTAACACTACATGTAAAGGGAAATTTTTATTCTTTTAAGGAATACTTCACCTGTACATCATGTATGAAATAGGAATGTGAGCAATATATACGCTTGTATATCAAAAGTTTCAAACACTTAACTTGCTTTGTAAACTGTTTTGAGGGGGTTTTTATCTTGTTCTGTTTTGTATAAATCAAATGTTTATTGGAGCAAATAAAATAACACCAACTCAAGTTAATCTCTGGATCATCCAAGATAGGGCTCCTAAAATGAACCCTATCCTAAAATTATTCAAGTCCATTTCTTCCCACCAAGGGCCTGAATGTCACTCTAAGTTTGTCCAGTGTGCATGTGTCCTGCATTGCTAATGACTCCTTCCCCTAGTCTCCACCCTGCCCTTCAGCAGAACAGCACTAGCAGATGGCCAAACTTGCTGGCCCCTTAGCCCCTGCACTGTTATACCTTCACTAGTCTCAGAGGAAGGGAGGGAGAAAGGGCTTACAGCTGGTGCTTTGCTACTTCTGGATTGCTCAGGTCTCAGTGTGGATGTGACTCTTACAGACATGGTTTAGTCATGGATTTGGCAGTTTTGGGTTAGCAGTTGGACTCCTCCGTGATCTTTAAGGTCTTTCCAGCCTGATGGATTCTATGGCTCTATGATAAGGCTGTAGTTAGACCTCAGTGATTTTGGTGCTGATATTAAGTGAACCAGAAGACAGCCCACTAAATCTGTGTCACTGAGAAGTGCATGATTAATGTGCTTGTGCCTTACAGCTACTGCTCTCCACAAAGAGCTTTCACCTTTTTAAGGTGATACCCCTCCCATGGAAAGCATGTAGATCACAGAAAAAAAAAAAAAAAAGACCAAGATACCTCCCTCTGCCCTCTTCAAATTGTCTTGAATGTTACTTGCGTTGAATCTAAGCTTTTGCACAGGGTGCCGTCCACCAGTGCCTGATACTGGCATCTGAGATGCTCCAGACCTCACCATTTTTTTCATAGATTGTATTTTTGTGCCAAAACCTCCACTGGCCTTCATACTTGGCTGCACTGAATAACTCCTTTTGAACCTTCAAGTGTGGATACCTCAAAGAGGCACCCACACATCTTCATTCATGAGTCAAGAAAAATCACAGAATAACTGAGGCTAACAGGGGCATCCGAGTCTGTTCTGTTCTGTGCTTTTTTGTCATCTGGTCCAGAGTCATGTTCAAAAGGGGCACCTTAAATCAGGTTGCTCAAGGCCTTGTGGAATTTTGAGCACGTCAGTGATTTCACAGCATATCAGTGATTTCATTCTCTCTGGGCACCCAGTGCTCCGAACAGAGCAGCCCACACGGGCAGTGTCAGGCACGCAAAAGACAGTGGCCACATCTAGTTTAAAATTGGAAAAATGAGGGCTTTGTGAAGGAGGCCTTGCCTAGGTGCCCCTCAAGCAGACAGGCACAGGTGAGCAGCTCCTCCTTCAAGGCAGCTGCCCCCTTCCAAGTACAAGAACAGCTTTCAGCTTCCCAACAAGCAAGCAAAGACTCACTGCCCACACCCCTGTGGTTTCCAGCAGTGCCCTGCTGAGTCTTGGCAAGCCAAGCATCCCTGTGGCTGGCCCTTGCGTGTGCCAGTGCACTGGTGGCATGTGGCCACCCCTCAGCAGTCCCCACCACTGGCCACGTATTGGCAAAGATCTTCAGGCCCCAACATCCTGTTTATGCTGGCTCAAAGTCTGAGTCCTTTTGGCATAACACAGCAAGCAAGTGTTGCAAATGCGTTTTAAAAATGTAGCAGGCAAATTCCTCAGATCTTTTAGTCTTGAAGTACATTATATCCTTGAAATAGAGTACTCTATATACTTCTAATTTTTTTTTCAGTTAAGATTTTTGCCCACCTTTCTTATCCTAAATATTGTATTGTAAATCCTACTGTGAGCAGCTCTTAATTAGCACGTTGGTCAGCATTTTCTCACCAGGGTGGACAGCAATGAGGTTCCAGCTCTGCAGTGCATAAAGCAGTCCTTGGCTTTACTGCTGAACTTTGCATTGGTCTGTACTGGATAAGGAAGTTTCCCAGTGCAGCCTGCCTCTGTGTCACCAGTTCACATAATTTCCAGCACAGTGGGAATTTCACCCTGCTCTAGGATATTCCAAATTGCTACTGGAATAGTCATGAATGATAAAAGAAGGAAAAAATCATGACCCAGCTCCTGAGGAGAAAAAAAAGGAGAAATAGAAAAGCATTAAGACATTGTTATTCCGAATGCACCTGGAAACAAAATGGGCCACATGTAGAGCACCTGCAATATTGTCCTCTTGTCAAGCCAGCTGTACTGGGGCCCAAGGGCTTCCTTTGATTCCAGAAGAACATTGGTTAATTTATTTCCCAGTCTTTAGTTCTTTCTCTCTCTCCTGCTTGCCATTTTTTTTTTTTTCTGGCATTATGTTTTTAATAAAATGCTGCCCATGGCAATTTTTCCCTCTGGCCACAAAGAAGATGGAGTGATTTCAGTTCCAGACTGTCTGCCTGTTCCTGAATGCAGTTTGGCTGCCTTCATGCTGCTTATTACTTGGCAAACACTCCTGCAAGTCGGTGCACACCATGTGCGTGTAGAGAAGGCTCTTGCTGTGGGGGGGATGGCAAACATTTGAGTCTCAGCCTGGGTCAACATAAATGATGCACCTCATTGCAGGATTTTGGTGCTTGGTTATTCTTTTTCTTTCAGACACCTGTGTCCTACTGGGTTACATTTCCCAGCACAACCCTCAAGACTCAGTTGGCCTGAGCCCATGGTGCCCCAGCCTGGTCGTCTGGACCCCGTTTCATCTCCATGCCTTGACCTACTGGCTGCTTTCACTTATTTTTGACCTCTGGATGCTGAATGGTGTTGCTCATGGACAGAAAGCTGGAGACAGTCAGTGGTTTGTTAAAATAAAGCCAAATTGTGAGGCTCTTGAGAGAACCAAGCCCAGAAAATAGATTTAAAATTCTTGACTAATGAATGCTTTGAGCACAATCTAATCACTTCATGAAGAGGCAAAGGCAAAAGGCAGCTCATAAATTATCTGTTGTGAATTATTTGCTCAGCTGTAATGGTGGTAAAACAATCTCTTCAGACAGTTTCATTTAGGTAGCTAAACTCTTAAAAAAGATTAGACAGTCACCTGATCAAGTTTGGCATGATTAAACCCTCACTGCTAAAATGTCTCTCTCGCAAAGACGTTGCCATGTGAAACCAAGGAGAGCAAAGATCCCTGGCATTTCTTCCCAGGCTGACCCCGTCCTGTGTCACAGGGGAGAGCACTCACAGCTGAAAATGCTGCTTCTCTTTCTCTTCGGCTGCAGCAAAGATTTTCTGTAGAAGAAGAAATAAAAAGCAATTCACCTTACTCTTTGTTGTCTCATCCATGGCTTCAAACCCAGGCTGCCAGCAGCCCCTCCCAACCACTCCTCTTCCCCAGCACCTTCAGATGTCCAGCAAGGGCTGCAGGGTGACCTCCCTCTGCCTCCACTTTTAGATCAGGGTGCTGGTCTTTCTCTCACAAAAACTCCCCTCCCTGTTTGTGTCTCAGAAAAAAAGCCTGCAGCAGGCATTGCACGACCTCCCAAAGGACACCTCACCATTGTTTCTGATCAGTCTGGAGCTGTCCCTGCACCCCTCTATGCCTCAGCCTCATCTTTACCGCAGCAGAGACTGCCCTGCCCAGGGCAATCAAACCCACTGCACACACCTGTTTAACACTGCCCCTGGCTCCCCTAGGGCAGAAGCCATACAGAGGAAGCAAAGCCCAAGAGAACCACGCATCAGATGTGTATCTAACAGGCTTGCACCGACATAGTGATGAGGTTTCTAGCCAGGTTTGCTGTCTTTCTGCTCCCATGAGTGGTTTCATGGGGCTCCCTGGACCACAGTTGTCTTCTTCTCTTTCTGAAGGATCAGACAACCATATAATCTGCTCCTGGTACCCCAGTCTGCTGAGATGAAGCTTCCATCAGTTTGTAATACACATGAGCAACTTGCATTAGGCACCCCAACCTCATCCTCGACACTCAATCCCCTCCCCATGTATCCCAGGTACTGAGCCAGGAATGAAAACAGTCCTATAACATTTCCAGCCCTGCTGGAGAAGGGTTTCTGTATTTTACAGCTCAGCCACCTGCCAGTGTAACATAAGGCTCTCTGAAATGTCCCAGTTTTTACAGAGTGCTTCAGCCACCAGCTGGCAGCGAGTGGGGCATAGGCAAGTGCTTTATTTTGGATAAACTGAACCAGCTTGAGATGCAGGACCTGTTATCAGAGCTGTATGCTGAGCTACAGAAATGGAGCTTCCCCCCACCCCACCTCAATAAAGCCTGTGCTGCCCAAAGAGCTCCAGAAATAGGTTCCTCACTGTAAGAAATATGCCAGGGTCTTCACGATTCAGCCTTTCAGGAAACCATTTAGGGTTAGAATTTTTTTACAGAAAAAAATTGATTACATCTAATTCCTGATTTTGCTTGAAGGTGAAAACTGAATTTCTAGTTCTCAAACAGAAGCCAGTATAAACTTCTCCTCAGATAAATATCTGTCTGTCTGTGGCTGCAAATGTTCAGCTCTTAAGGCTAGGCTTTATCTGACTTGCTTATACATGTATGTACGTGCTGAGAAGATCTCTGCACTCACTGATCAAGGCTGTCTATGCTATGACTACTCAGTAAAAAAGGATTTTAAAGATATCCATATTCAATTGGGAATACATTGTTTGGCAACGTATAAGAAATGCTTCCCCCAAACCAGAAGTGCTGAGGGTCATTCCTTCAGAGATTGAGATGGAAACATAAGGCCTGTTCTGGGGTCTCTCAGTGCACTCTCACGTGACTTTTTGAAAATCATTTAAAGTAAAATGCTATTTTTTTGAAAGACCAAAGCTTTTTGTATGCCTAGAATGACAAAAACCAGTTTTTCATCTTTGATCCAACAAAATTGAAATAAAGGCTGTCAGGGAAAAGATCCAGTGAAAGAAAACACAAAGCCCATCTGCTCAGAACTGCTGCCACCAAGGAGAATTACAATTTGCAGCACACGGGTTAGCAGAGAGCATATTCAGGAGCAGACCATCAATAAGACAGGCACTAAGGAAGTTAAAAATAATAACTGCTGATATTTGAATCCAGACATTTCTGGAAAGATGAGGTTTCCTCCTTTCATCAAATTAAAGTCAAGCTACTGATTCTCTTCAAGAAAAATCTTGCTTTCCATAAGCCATCTGGTGCTTCTGAAGGCAGAAGAAAATAGGTTATACCTTTAATTAGCTAAAAAAAATTTAGACAGGACATAAATCTCATACCAAGACTTTTCATTTTCCAGTTGGCAAGTCCTGTACAATTCTACACAGACTGCCCCATGTACTTTGGCTACCACCCCTTTTGTTCATCTAATCCCCATGTGAGCAGCAGGAGCAGTGTTTCTGTGGCCTGACATCGCTGACACTTCAGCCCCAACACTGGGGAAGAGTCTGCAAAAGCAGCTTGCAGGGGATTGGATAGGAGGAAAAGATTCTTCTCCCAGAGGGTAGCTGGGCACTGGAAAAGGCTCCCCAGGAAGTGTTCACAGCACCAAGCCTGACAGAGTTCAAGTGTTTGGACAATGCTCTCAGACACATGGTGTGACTCTTGGGGATGTTCTGTGCAAGCCAGGAGTTGAACTTGATGATCCTGATGGGTTCCTTCAAACTCAGCTTATTCTGTGATTCTATGATTCCAAATATTTTTTGTAATGCTTAGAATGCCATAGTGGAATGCTCCTGTTTTTTGAGCATAAGGATATCTCCCATTAAGCAGCAGGTTGTTTAGCTTGTGTACATCTAGAAAGGACACATAAGTCTTATTAAATAGAGGGGGGGCAAGGGGGGGGGGCAGGAGCTGCCATAATTTCCTTTTAATTTGCTAATGTTAACATTAATTTTCTTGCCTTGAAATAATTTCTGGAATAGTTGCTTTAAGAACCTCACCTTATGAAAGCTGTAGGAAATTGAAGAAAGAATTTAAATTAACTTGTTTCAACATTTCTCAATTGTTTAGGTTAATCACAGTAAACCAAACAGGATCCAGCCATACTTAAACACAGCCTTTGCCCAAATATAAACTGTTTACTCTAGCCATGACACACAACCAGACAAAATTAATTCCTGATCTGGGGAAGAGTTTAATTTGCTTTTATTAGGTCTAGATGAAAACATTTGGCAGAATAAGGTTTGCTTTTCAATGTGAAAGAGTCTCAAAATATCCTGGGAGCAAGCAGGCAATGCAGCAGTGTCACCATCCTCACCACACCAACAGCTTGGCCCAAATGTGGCTCCTGTGGCTGGGTTGGAGCAGAGCTGTGCAGGGAGCTGGGGGCAGCCTGAGCATGGCAGCAAATGGTCCCACAGCTGAAGCCTGGAGAAAAGAAGCCTGCTCCATGTTCTCTCATGGGCTCGCTTTGGGACCATCCCTTCACCTCACCAACATGCTCAAGTCAGTAGATTTGACTTCAGCAATTTGACTTCTCATGCCTACGGATTGCAGGCAGGTTTTCAGCACTGACACCATGCTTTGCCCACCAACACAGGCAGAGTGCTCACAAAATAGCTTAAAGACTGGTTGTTCTGTCCTTTAGGGGCCTTCACATTAGTGCTAACAATAAAAGTATTTAGCTCAAAAATAAAAGCAAGAAATACAATGCATATTTACAAAAATTTTTGCCTTTCAATTTTCCAATGTGCATTTTGACAATGCTTGCTGAGGCCTGATTGCCATGTGGAATGGCTAGACTGGAGCTCTCTGTTTTCGCACTACTTGTCCTGATGTTCAAAATCAATCATCTTAGCTTCTAAAAGAGATGGAAATTTTTGTCATGGACAAATGCATGAAATAAGCTTTGGATACAGGGTCAGAAAGGTCAAATGCTGATGTTCATCTTTTTAATCTCCTTTTTTGCATGCACAGCCAACACATTAACAATAGGAATGTATGAATGCTATGAAGTGAATGCCTTCTCTTTACCATCATAGCAACACACTTCTTGCTTGAGCCACATATCTTGCCAATCATAAAATTATTGACTTGAGGATATGTGCTGGGTTTGGCTGAGGTAATTTTCTTTACAAGGGCTTGTACAGAGATGTGTTTTGCATTTGTGCTGAGCACAGGGTTGATAATATGGAGACGTGTGGTGGCTGAGCAGGGCTTGCACAGAGCCAAGGCCTTTTCTGCTTTCTGTACTGCCACACTGGCAAGGAATTCAGGAGTGTATGAGAGGGTGAGAGGAGATATAGCTGGGACAGGTGACCCAGACTGACCAAAGAGATATTCCAGACCTTAGGACATTATGGTCAGTTTATAAAGTAGGGGAGGAAGGAGGAAGCAGGGGACGTTTGGAGTGATGGTGCTTTGTGAGAATATCAGGTTTATTAGGGATGGTGAAAGGTCTTGCTTGGAGCTGCCAGACGCAGCACGTGGCAAGGCCTGAGGGGATGGGGGAGGGCAGAGACAGGGGGTAGAGAGGATGCTCTAGGAGAGGGTGGAAGTTCCAAGAGAGCGGGGATTCCAAGACAGGGGAAGTTCCAAGAGAGCAGGGATTCCAAGAGAGCGTCCGGCCCCCCGGAGACCCCTTATCAGGGGGCTTCAAGGTGGGCTGGAACAAGGCTTGGGCCAATGGGGTCACAGACACCTGATGGTTCAGGAGAGGGTTACAGGTGTGGGATGAACCATACATTTTGGGGGGTGAGATGGAACAGTCCATTTGACTTTTGGACCTATCTGTAGGTAAGGGCGTTGTCCAGCCAGTAGGAGGGATTTTTTTCATCCTGGCTGTACTATTGTGAATCTTTTGCCAGGCAATTATATTTATCCATCCTTTCCAACAGTGTTTGTCTTTTTAAATCACTATTATGTGTGCTGGGGTCCTGCTCTCCTGGGGATGGCTGAACAGCTGCCTGCCCATGAGAAGCAGTGAATTAATTCCTTGTTTTGCTTTGTTTGTGTGCGTGGGTTTCACTTTTCTATTAAACTGGCTTTCCTATTAATCCTGGCTTGATGCTGGCTGGATGCCAGGCACCCACCAGAGCTGCTCTATCACTCCCATTGTCAGCTGGATGGGGGAGAGAAAAAACAGTTCATGAGTTGAGATAAGGACTAGGAGAGACCATTCATCAACTATCATCACAGGTGAAAGAGACTTGAATTGGGGAAATTAACTTAATTTATTACTAATAAAAATCAGAGCAGCATAATGAGAAGTAAACCAAATCTTAAGGCACCTTCTGCCTACTCCTCCCTCGATCACAGGCTTTACCTCATCTCCCACAGTGGCGCAGGGAGACAGGGCATGAGGGTTGCAGTCAGTTCATCACAGGTTGTTCCTGCCGCTGCTCAGGAAGAGGAGACCTTCCTATGGGCTGCAGTTCTTCAAACACTGCTCCAGCATGTGTCCCATCCATGGTGTGCAGAATTACATTTTTAAATGACTGTTTTAATTGTCTTCCAGTAGTAATTAAAAAGAAATCATAGGCATTGTGAGCTGCATGTTGTGCTTTCATTAAGACAGTAATTATGGGGACAGAGCACTTAATTGGGAAGGGGAATTTTTTTTTAATGCCATATCACCTACATGGTTGTCTCATCAGGTTCAGCACTCTGGGTCCAGAGCAACATCTTTTTCCTCGAGTTCTAAAGAAACCTGGCAAACTAAAGGGTGTGCTGAGGGCATGCTTTATGAAGAAATACATTAAAAAAAAAAAAGACAAAGAACAAAAAAAAAAAAACCCACACATAGAAAATAAAATCCACCAGGAAAAACTGAAAAAGAGAAAAGTATCTGGAAAGGTCAAACTGTTTTGCACTTGTTTGGCTATATTATTCTTCTCTCTACAATCAGACAATAAAAGATTAATTTTCTAAACAGCACACGATAACAAGAAGGTGAAGAATGCTTAGTGTATTTTATTGTTTCAGCCTGAATGATCTGGGTGAAATACATTCTCACAATCTCATACCTAGCCTCAATTCTCTTTGACTCTGACTTTCCTGCATAAAATGACAGTACATGTCTGGCCCCAAATCCAGATGCACGTCCCAACCACATTGTGACTCTTTACCAAAGCAAGATTCCAGTGTTCCCTCATCTTCCCCGTCCCATGTTCTTGCTTTCCCATGGAGTCAGCAGCCAGGCACATGGCCTCGATAGGCCTTCCTGCACCTGCCAACCTCAGCTCCACCAACATCCAGCCTGAGGTTCAACCACATCAGGACCAAATTCTCCAAGCTGCAACATGCCCCCAAGAGGATTTCTGCAGCTGCATATCTTGCTCCCCTGTTGTCCAAGGGGCAGAGCTGGCACTTGTCATTTGAAAGGGTGCAAGAGGAGCTGGGGAAGCCATTCACTCTCTTGTATCCCAGATAATTACAAGGGGTGGGAAGAATCAAACTGTTTATAGACAACTGGAAATCAGCTAGGAGACAACATGGATTTAGGCAGCATTTGAATATGGTTCCAGAGCGACTCTAGTTCCTATTCATTGTTTTAAGTAATAGCCTAGGTGACAGACAAAAATATCAGCTTATTAAATCTGCAAAGTGCATCATGCTGGGAGAGGCTGCAATTGTGCTGCAGGACAGACAGACTGACAATTCAAATTGTTCTTGGCAGATTAAATAAATATTTTGAAAAAACATGATTCTCTTTAGTGGAAACCCATACTAAGGACTAATTAAATGCACAGATATCTAATGGGGAAAAGCCACTTAGAGCAGCTGGCCAAAGAAGTTCTAATGCCCAGGAAGGATCACAAACCTGGCAAAAATCAACCATGTCTTGCTGTTAAAAAAGAAGGTGAACATCACACTGGTGGATAATCAGCAGTGGTTGCCAAGAGATGTACAGAGTGATCCTGCCACTCTTTTAAAACCTGGTTAGGTTCCAGAGGACTCCTCTGTCTTGTTTTGGACAGAATAATCAGGAGATTTTAAAACATGGCCTCTGAGGAAATACGAGAGCAACGACTGCAATGCAGGACTAGACAAGAAGACAATTAAGGGGGAATAAGATAATCTTTGAAGATGCAGAAAACATTAAGGGGGAAAATACTTGCTAGGCCTGATCATGGTGCTGATAAGGACATAAGAAAAAATCTGAAACAACGATTACAAAACCTCATGGGAAGACTGCAGATTTTCCAGAGTTTTTGGTCATGAATTATAGACTAGAAAAGGTTGGAAACTAGTTCTCTGATATCATTTATCCTGTTTCAGGATGGAGGTCATATTTTCTCAATGAGATCTTGAGATCTTTTCCTGCCACAGAAGTTCCAGGGCTGTGTTCAATCAATGCCTCTAGATGTCTCAGTTCAGAGGTGGCCAAGAAGCTAGAAATTTTTTTCTGTGGAAATTGCAAAATGTTCTGGAGCATGGGGGCAGGACATCCTCTTTTGCAACTCCCTATAGAGCATTGATATTTCTCACGGAAAGGAAAATATAAAAAAATCCCTGACATTTGGATTGCTTCAGAATAAAGGTCCTGCACTACTCTGTACTGGTGAAGACTCATCTGGAGTTGTGGGTGCAGTTTTGGGCACCACAATGTAAAGAAGACATTAAGCTATTAGGGAGTATCCAAAGGAGAGCCACAAGGATGGTAAAGGGTTGGGAGGGGAAACCTGGTGATGACCAGTGATGGAACTCAAGGAAATGGCATGAAGCTGGGTCAAGAGAGGTTTAGGTCGGATATCAGGAAAAAGTTTTTCACCCAAAGGGTGGTTGGGCACTGGAGCGGGCTCTCCAGGGAAGTGGTTACAGCACCAAGCCTGACAGAGCTCAAGAGGTGTTTGGACAATGCTCTCAGGCACATGATGTAATTCTTGGGGTGTCCTGTGAATGTCCCAGGAGTTGGACTTGATGATCCTGATGACCCTTCCAACTCAGCTTATTCTCTGATTCTAGGATAAAATCAAGCCTGGAAACTGAGCATTCTGAAGCCATACAACTGAAAAGAGGTTTATATACTCCTGAACTCAATTTTTTACCTTGGTAAAAAGCAAGGGTAAGGAATTGCTGCTTGGCTGGATGGCTCAGAATCAGGAAAGTGAATTTTTCATGTTGCCATGAGTTCCCCATTGCTCATCTCGGATGCCTCAAATACACCAGTATCCTAATGAATTAAAAACATTGAAAACACATTCTGATCACTACTTAGGCAGGATAAAAAAAAATTATTACAGGTCTGTGTATTTTTCCCCAAAGTCCATCAGAATCCAATGTTTTCAAAGGAGACTTCTAAAATCAGAGCAACTTTTTCTGACAGATCAGGCTTGCCAAAAAAATCCCAAGATCTTTCACTTCCATTCCCTCCTCTGCCACATGTTAGAGGACCAGGTTTGCTCTTTGGGAGAGACGTCCTGAGTGTGGTACAACTGGGTTACCAGAGGATACACCAGTAGATGGAGCACACGACTCTGCTGAGCTATGCTTTGGCTCTGTAGCACCGATTAATATCTTCACTGTTCACTGCTCACAGCTTGAGGCACAACAGAGCTGGAGCAGACACTGCTGCCCAGTTAGAGTTTCCTTGCTGCTGTTCTCCAGATGAGAGGCTAGGTCTGCTTTGATGATCACTGAATTTCTTGGCTGGGTGCCTTTATTTACATGTCATTTAGGCGTAACTCATACACCACTTTTTATGCCATCATTATACTTATCTTCATAATTTTCTGTTTTGCAGGTGTTTAGATTGTCCTACCTTCAATGAAAAAAATGCTTGCTGATTTTTGAAAGTCCCCAAAGATTTTGCACTTCTTTTTTACTGTCTCCTCTGCCACACATACTTAGAAATCACCTAGTTCTCCATGCACATCAAACTCTAAAATTTCCTAGAACACGGTTTCACGAACATATGTGTGATCTTTCTGGAAATGTTTAGTGATGACAGTATAAACTTAGATTATCTCAGAATCAATACCAAAGTATCATCCTGTCCCCATTACTCATCTTTCACTAGTAGTCCGATTCACTTTACATTTTCAATCCTGCTTCCCATCTTATGTAGGTTGTCCCAAATGATAAAACAGAAAATACTTGAAAAGTAGAGTCGAGAAAATCAAGATTTTATTCCCATAAAACTCCCTGGCTAGTCTAGCAGCACTCCCTCTGCTAAGGCCATACCAGAGTACACCCCATTTTTCACTCACCGCTGTTAGTGACTTGTTCCACAATTTTTCTAAAGCTAAAGTACAAGTTTTCACAAAAATAGATGTTTTAAGTTCCTCTCTGCCACTCTTTATCTTACTCAGTTTCTCAAGGCCAAACTGGTCTCCCATGTGAAGTCTTGATTTTGATGTTACCATAATTCAGCAGAACCTGTGGCTGCTCATCATCTGAGCATCTGGACAAATCCATCACTGGAAAAAGGAAGGTAAAACATCCCATCAGGATAACATGAGCACAACATTTGCTTCAACTTTCAATCTTAGTCCTTATGCTACTCTGACATTTTTCCTATAGCTTCAAATACTAAAAATACCCCTCTGAAAAATAATTTTACAGGCATGAGAGAGGGTACAGAAACAGCGAAGAATAAAAATCCATATCAACTGGCATGAAAAGTAAGGATGGGTAAAGCTACCAGTGACAGTGCCTGACAGATTTAAGGAGTCACTTCCCAGAATGACAAGCTGGGTGAGAGTTTATTGGAAGAACAGTGTTGTGCATAATCCTAAAGAAAACTGTTACTTTCCGTGGGTCTGTGCTATTTCATGGCAAGTACTTTCCATTTTTAAATAGCTTTGTACAAGTTATAAGAAAGAAATTACTTCATCAAAACAAAACATCTGTGTTTGACAGAATTATTGAGTCCATATCTTTCTATTATTTGCCTTCATCATTGATAAAATTAAAGATTTTACAAGTTTTCTTTCATGAATTTTAGAAATGTGATCTATTGTTCCTTAGTTGTACATGAGCTACCAAGACTGAAAGTGGTCCCCTCTGTTAGGCTTTTTAAAGATTATCCCTTCAATGTCACTTTTCTTACTAAGACCACTTTAAAAAACTTTACTTTGATACATACAAAAATCATCAATGTACTACAAAGCATCCAGACTTCTGGAAGGACTTCTATGGATAGTGGATGGGCCATGGCATGCTGGGGCAGACTGCTGCAGTGTACAAGTTCTTTGATGACTCCATGACTGGAACAGCTTCCCTGCTCCACTCTCACAGCACAGGCGCACAGCAATTCACCTAGCAGAGGTTAATCAGTCACACAGCCATTCTGTGGGCTTGCCTTGAAACCTTTGACATTGTCTTTTTTGTTCCTCTTGAAGAGCAAATTTCCTTGTTTTGTTTTATTTCTCAAAGTAATTTTTGGTTGATTGTTATGCAGTTACAGAATTAGGGTGATAACATCTAATTGTATATCTGAAGAAAAAACATGTAATTGTGGGAGACTAGATTCAATTTAAAGAAAGAGAGCCCCTCCATGAGGGTTTCTTGTGGCGTACACAGTGCACTTGCCAGGCAGTGTGGCTTTGATTGCATCTAACCCGCAATTAGTGTGAGCAATTAAGACAAAATTAACCTGTGCAATTGCATTACTTCAGAATTTAACAGTAGCAATATTTAGCAGCTACTGCACTAGATACAGTGCTCATAAGCACAAATAATTTCCAGCATTTACCAGTTACACCACAGAAAAAAGGACAGAAATGAGTGGGTCGTACCTGCAACATCTGATTTTCAGCAATTGATTTTCCACACATTACTCAGCCACTGAAAAACCATTAAAGTAGCCAATGGGGAAGAGAGACTGAACAGATTTGGCACTGTTGAAAATATGGGACTCAAATGTCACTTTTAGCTCACTTTTGGCTTGTCACAGAACTCATGTGTGACCTAACAGAAGAGAACAAACTCATCATTTAGTTATTCTCCTTTGCTTTCAACATTTCATATCAGTTTTGCAAGCCCTATCATGACACCTGGAGATTTAAAAATAAAAATCACTTGAGCATGAATCAGTGCTGTGGGCTGTGTGTATGACGAAGCCACATGCATGCAACAGGATTTTACATACTCTCGGCATTCTGGGAATGCTACTCTACCAGTTCTATTAGGCTTTTCTTAAAGAACATTTCTTCTCCTTTAAGGACAGGTCAAATGATATTTGAAAAGCATCTTAATGCATTACTAAAGGATACAAATGAAAGTACGCTCCAATTCAGTCTCACAAAATTAAAGATAAATCTGAATCTCTAAGCATGAACATAGAGCAGATAAACTGGTGTTGAAATGAGAGATCCCAGTGATAAGACTCAGGGTCCAATCCAGCAAGGGTTTCCAGTTAAATCAGTGGGAGTTAGAAGCACTAAAATCATATGTAACCAGACTCTGAGGATCAGTGCTCATTTATCACCGAAAATCATAATAGAAATCCTGAGACAGGGACTGCTGGCTCTAGGCACAATGATTTATGTGGGTGATTTTGCACACAGACCCATCACAAAATGCCCAAAGTTCTCACAAGATGCAGCCATGCAACTAAGAGTAAAATCTACATCTGTATCCTCTCTGTCTAAATATTTCTTTCCTTTTCTATTGAAAAAAATACTGAAGGTATCTAGAAATTACAGGCAACAAATGGATCAGCTTGTACACTGACTTATGCCTGTACCTCAGTACTTCCAGAACTTTATTTAGCATCCTGAGTGATGGAGCTTGCCAGTAACTAGAAGAGGGAGCTCATGGGCCAATCCCAACTAGCTAGAACGGCAAAATAATAATAAAAATTAAATGACTTTTTGCACAGACAATTTATCTTCTGCATTTGAAAGATAAATCATGACATGTCATCACCCAAATGTTTATTAAAGATGATGTGGGCACAGCACACAGACAAACCACATCCTGAAGCAGGGTTAAACTAGGTTTCACATTTTAAAGCTGAAGTGCTATTTATCTGAAGTGCTTAGAGGTACCTTCTCTGTTTGCATATGCACTTTTAGATTGACAAATGACAAAGACAGCCTATATTTATAAGAGTGTCATTTACTTCACTTTTTATTAAAATCACCAGGTACAAAATAGACATTTTGTACATACCACTCCTACATAAGCAACTATGAGAAAATTACATTAGTCCTGAAAGAAAACCATCATATTGTGCACCTGTGACATGGTAAGGGGTCAGAATTAATGGAAAATGTATGGAGATTGGATAAAGTACTCACATCACACTGGAAGGTTAACCTATAGCTTCAAAGAAATCAGTGCATATGTTGATCAGAGACATATTTTCTGCAACCATGAAAAAAGTTCCAGTTTACTCTTATTTAAAAATACTATAGCCACTACTGCTACAGAAAGGAACAGTATTACTTCTTCCTGACATGTGACATAAGTGTCACGGTCTGGAGAACATGAAGAGAAACAAGACAGTAACACTTTTTTGATAGCGGTGGTGTCACAACACACCACAGATCAAATTCTTAGCTGATAAAAGGTGTTATAACTTCTCCATTAATCAAAAAATCAGGTACTCACCAAGAATCTGGACCATAAACAAAACATCCTGATGCTGTATTCAGTATTTCCCTTCAAGGTCAAAAAAGAGAAGGAGAAGGGGTAATGGTCCTGTCTAACTCAAGCTGAAAGAGCAAAGTTGTCCCCTTCATGCAGCATTCTGTGTGCACTCTATACTTCACCCTGAGTGACTGGGAGGCAAAAAAAGCCTTATGGGCCTTGAATTTAGGCTTTCCAAGATCAGGATAACTAATATATCCAGAAGCATACTCCATCAACAAATGATGGAGTGATTTGTGGGTATTGAAGAGCAAAACCCAGGGGCCATGTTGTGATATTCATTTTATTATCAGCATGGGTTTTGCTTAAAGTCCGGCGGATCACTATAATAATTATGATAACACAAGTATATCCACTTCCAGGACATTGTTAAGGGTACCTGTCAAGGGCTGCAGGTGACCCTTGCTTTTAACTACTGCTCTGTGTGACCTCCTTGGTTATCATGACCTTGTTAAGCTTTGTGCACCAACATCCTGGAGACTGGAAGTAGGAATTTCATGCAATGTTGGATCCTAGTACAATGTAGGAAATGAAAAAAAGGAAGCTTTGTGTTTAAAAACAGCAAAAACATTATTGCAGAAAGGTTTCATAGTGGTCAGTGCTACCTCAAATACAGAATAAGGAACAAACAACAAAACATTAACGTTGAGCAGATGTTGATTACAAAGTGAAAGACATGGCTATTTCCATTGCTTTGCTGCAACAACTTCATCACAAGAAATACATTTCTATCTTTACAAAATGGATTATTTTTATGGAATATAAAACAGATGAAAAATATAATCTAATTCTTACCACAAAGACAAAATGCAGAACTTAATTTTGTTATTTAAGATTGACCAAAAATGTTCAAACCATTCATATCCTAAAATCACAAGAAGACATTCTCTGATCACCACTACTGTAATAGCAGAGTAAAATTACAAATTATACACTGATAACATAAGATCGAGTCATCTCAAATCTTTAGGAAAATACAAACAAGCAATTACAAATAAGCAATTTTTCCATATTATTAATATAAAGTAATCATGCATAAAAATATGTATCTTCCAGGTAAATATATATTTTTCTCTGTTAAAATTTTAAAGTGCATCTAAAAGCTTCTAAATAAATCTTTACACTTTAAAAATAGATGAAGATAAATAGCAATTCAGAAATTATATGCAACTCCTGTTGACAAAAGAAGTAAGAAGTTCTAAATGTTATTCCAATATTTTCAGCTCTCCTAAAGTGGTGATATTTTGGATGGACAACACTGGCAAAAACTGACTGGACCAAATGACTGTGTTTGATTCTATGAAAAAAATCCTATGGGTTGCAAGTGACCTTAAAGAGTAATCTGGTTCAATCTGCTCCTAGCAGGGTCAATATTGGCTACTCAGGGCTTTGTGCAGGAGGTTTCTCCTGGTGTGATGACTGCACTGAGCCTTATTGTACTGTCTGATTGTGCTCATAGCAGAAAACCCAGGCAATGCACCTAGTTACGTGGTCTTGAGAAACTCATTTCACATAAGTTCACAATTTCCAGTCTTATCATGTTAATTACCAAACTAAAATATTGACAGAGTAGATAAGAGAATTAACTAGCACATTAAGGCTCGCTGACAAATCCACTTGTAATAGCAACTTCAGAGGAATTTTGCCTGCATGCATAAGTGACCAGTTTGAGCTGTACTGTGCACAGGCACCCAGTAAATAGCTGCCTTTCCTGGGGCATAGACACCATTTCAGAAGCACTCCCTTCTCCAGGAAACACTTCCCAGAATGGCAGCAATGGTGCTGGAAGCACCCGCCTGCCCCCCAGCCCCTTCCAGCAAATGCTTTCCTGTGAAGAAGTGTTCTACCTGCAGAGTTCTCAACACCAATCTGCAAAATTACAGTTATCAAAGTATATGTCAAGCTTTCTACTACTTTTCACAAAATAGCACCAGAATGCTGCTGCCACTCTCTCTCCATAACTATCACACATGTGCAGCACCTGATGCTGTGGAGCTACAGCTACAAGTCCTTAGCGAGGAGCTCGATTTCATCCAGCAGGAAGTCCATGTCCTCTCGGCTGACTTGCGGGCTGATAACCACCTGGCGGAAGAAGTTGACTTTGCCCCAGTGAGGCTGGTACCCAAGCATCATGCTGCCCTTCTTCATCATCCTCTCCTTAATTATAGGAGCAACCTGAAAGTAGAGACACAAAAAAAAAAAAAAAAAAAAAAGGTTTGATGTCACACCCAGAAATACAGCATGTTTGGGCAAGAAGTGTCTTTTGTGACTTACAGAGTTTTTCTGAACTGCCTGAGTTTTGTACTCCTTGCATGACTTCCTCAGTGCCTGTCCCAAGGAAAGCCAAGCTCAGACCTGCAGGTTTAAAGCACTGAGACCCTCGTGTTCTGTAGTTCTTGAACTACAGAATCCTGAAAGAATTGGAGCAAGATCTAAACCCTGGTGCTTGGTGAATTCATCAGTGTCCTGGAAAAGGCTGGGTTAAGGTCCTTAGTCTTCCTGCTTTAGATCAAAGGTCTGAACTCAGGAAGAACATCAGCTGCAGCTGGTTAAAGGCAGGGTTTGTCTCCTTGTGCTAACCGGGCTAAGCATGACTTCTTGCCCTTGATGACCCTTCTCCACCACATCTGCAAAGCTGCTGTCCCTAGAAGATGTTCTGCATTGAACCCCTGCGAAACTCAAGTTGCCAAAAAACTCAATATGAGCTTTTTGTCTTACAGGACAAGGTCTTATCCTGACACATAAGATTTCATCTCGAAGATTTACACATGAGCAGCTTTTGGCTACACCAGTCTTGTGTTGCATGGGATGAAATCTCACAGCTGTCTTACTGCAGGAAAAAAAACCCATGAGCGAGACTGGCAGAGTCAGATCCTTATAGCAGAGCATTTGATCTCATCCCAGCAGGGCTGTTAACTTTGGCCAATCAATCTTGTGCATAGCTTAAAGCATGTTAGTAGTTCTGCATTGTTATGTTTGAAATTGCATTGCTAGACTATTCCTTGGAAGGTAGAACTAAGTATTTTGACAGGAGTATTTTTTAAAAGGTCTTGCATTTTAATATATTAGTAATAACACCAAGGTATTTCAGAAGAGTGAGTTCCTCTCCTTCTCTTTGTGATGGTTTGACTTTGGACTAAGAAAACAGGTGTGTGACCTAACCTTGCTTTCTGCATTAATTTATTTCAGCTCTTAAACTTTGTGCCTGATTTGCAGAAGAAAAATTATAATGTCAAACTTACCAAATTGCTTTATTTTTACATTGCATCTTTCAGTAGCCTTTTTTGCTTAGGTAGAAACAGATAAAGTTCTCAACACTAACAGTCTAGCTTTACTGTGTTTCTTTAATGGCCAAGTCCCCTGAGAATGGGTCACAGCAGCAGAGAAGCAGCTGCCATTTCCTCAGAACAATGTCCCAACAGCACAGACATGAACTGCAACTAGTTAATTCTAAATGTATTCATCTAGTTTGCTTGTGGGAGTAGCATGCAAATTAACAACAAATTTAATTAAATTTGTTCCTTAAAAAAAAAAATAAAATCCTCTACACTTTAAACCAAACATTCCAGACTGCACCTACACCAGCTGTGTCCTGACATTACCTTGATGCTAGGGCATGGTTCCCCACAGGTGATGTGCAGGGCACCATGTACACACAGAAAAAAAAACTTCCTCAACCTCTGTCCTTGACAGGGCCCCCAAGTGACTTCTGCTTATGGAATAAAGACACTACAAGTGCAAGGGGAGAAGTGAATTCTTCTTAATACACTTTCTCAGGCTCTTCTTTAAGATTCAAATCCCTGTGGCAGCTTTTAGCCTTTATTGATGTTCCATCACAGTTATTTCATCTTTTGTATCACACTATTGATTTTCTTCATCCCAACACCTGGTGCTCCATAATCCATCATCCCAAAATGTGCAGTAGTCCAGAGGCCATGAAAGCAAAAACATTTACAGCTTCAGTAATTTGAGGACTGTAAATATACTGCGTTTCTGTAGGTCTTCTCTTGTGGAAATGAAAGGTAGAAAAACCTCAATTTCATGATCTCATTTATTACCTCATTCCTCCTCCATACTAATGAATCTGTCCTCTTAATTTGAAATGTGTTCATCTCTTTTAGAAAGTAAAACAAACTCTTCCTACATACATAAAACAAAACAAAAAAACTGATTTATAAGCTTTTGATGGGATTAGTTTTGGAAAGACTTTCCATCACATATTTTGTATGTTCTTTTTGCTAAAGTGGTGGAGTCAATGTAACAAAGCTGTCAAGGGTCCTATGCAAAGAAAACAATAAGGAACAGAAACTATGTTGAAATGTTTAAGCACATGTCTCACAAAAGAACAATTAAATGATACCAGCATGCTGAGGCTTGGACTTGAGTGGCACAGGGTATGACTGCTAACAGAAGGTAAAGGCAGCTACCACTTTGCAGCAGAAAAAATAGACCTGTAAGAAACTAATTGCCTTGTGAGGAGTTCAATGAGTTTAATTCTCACTGAAGTCAATGAGAAATGAGTATGCTCAAATATCAGAAAGAGCTGCACAGCTTCATTCAGGATAGGCTCCTTGGAAAGCAATTTAGTGAGATTGCTTCACCCGTCCATTATTTTCCTACAGAACTTTGTTCAAATTGTAAATCTAATTCTTTATGTGGCCCATCCATGGAGCAGTATCAGAATTTTAAGTGTAATATATCCTAAATCCAAAGGTCTCTTCTCTTCTTTGCTTCCTTCACCTCTTCCTTCACACTACTAGTCTCCCCTGCCATTCTACCCTAGGGATTATTGTTTCAAACACTCACTACAGCAGAATAAAAGCTGTCAGACAGATTCTCCTTCCACCGCGGAATGTGGGGAGGAGGTGCTGTGTGCACAAGGCCGTTCTACACCGGTGTTTCCCACCTTACACTGTGCAGCCAGAGCCCAGGGAGCTTTTCCTAAGGACTGATGGGTGCATCACAGTCTGCCTGCGCAGAGCTACACAGTGGCTGTAACAGCTCATACTGCCCTTACTCTTGATAGCAGAGTTTTTAAAAACAGAACAAAGTTTGCAGAATACTTTAGCTCCCTCTCCACCTACTTGAGTGACAGGGTAATCTCTTTCCCCACTCTCAGCCAGGACTCAGCCACACTACCAACAATAAAACGTTTTAGCCTTAAACTTTAAGCTGTTTCTGTCAAGAGTCCAGACCACAGCTGATCCTCATAGACATTTACATGGAAGATGCCAATGCTTTTTTCCAGCATATATACACAGGGAGCAGTATAGTAAGTAGCTGGGTTCAGCTTAGACACTACAGCTGAAGTATCTAGTGCACCAGGGGGACCAGAAGAGCAACAGATCTGCTTCTCCATATCTCAAGTATCCTTGAGAAATGTGATTCTGCACAGTGCAACATTTTTTACCTTTAAACCATTGTGTCCTACTGACTGGTTCATCAATGACATTTAATCCAAATTCCTCAAACACTTTAAGAATCTCCACCAGGCTCAGATTATAACAGCAAAACAAACTTCAGCAACCACCATTACAGTCTGACTCAACAAAAGGATTGAGTACATTCTCAGCGGGAGAATCCCATACCCAGTGTCTCCTAGAGTCAGTTCCCAAATTTGGACAATAAAAATATGTTCAGAGGACTTGATGAAAGTCCTATTTCAGAAACTTCCTTCTTCCAAATAGTAAGGCTTCCAAAACTATTCTCACCTTGGTCCAAGCTATGCAAGCCTTGTTCTTAGGCTAAGCACTGCCTTCTAGCACATGGGTTTGTTGTGCAAAGGGCAGAGCTGCTCTGTTAAACAGGTAATGTTCTCACTCCATTAGTCATGGCACAGCATTATGTTTCGGAATTCAATCACCATTAGCTGCCCTTTGGTGAACATTATGGATATTTGTAAGAAGAACTGGTTTGTAAATTTTATTCCAATGACGAAAAATCACAATAACATAACAAAGTGTTTAATTTAGTCAAAGCACATAATCTCATTGACTTCTAAAATACATACCCCGCTATCACCAGTTTGAAGTTCAAGTTGTACACTTAGTCCAACATGGCAGATACCTTCTGATGCTCCTTTGTTCATGTGAGGTAAATGCACCAAGCCCCCAGCCCCGCTGCCCTGGTGCTGCTGGGTATGGATAGCTAAATAAGTTGTCCTAAAGAGAAGCAGAATTCCCCAAAAAAATATGCTGTTGTGTTTTTTTGGGTTTTTTTTCCTGAAACAAAGAAATCAACACCTACTGGTTTTAATTAGCCCCCTACTTTTCCACGTTAATGCTGTCCCTGGCAATTGCAATTAACAGATATGCTGAAAGTGCAAGAAAGCTCAGGCTGGACAACTGCAGACTGGCTTGCTGATAATGAATGACCATGCCAACCTTGATTATAAATTTCTTTCTCTAGTATCCTCCTTTAATCTGTAAGTGACCTAATTTTAGACCTGAGTATTTTCAAACTGTCCCATCACAAATTATATTCCCTGCCCTGACACATCTGTTACCTGCATGCCACTGGGTATGCCCTCATTTTTCACAGACTCCAGTTAGATTTTTGTGTTTGTGCCTGATGTTAAATATCATAATAGTTTTTCCAAACTGTAGGCTAGAGACTATAAGCTTTAAAAACAACTTTATGTTATTTTTTAAAATTTAAACACTAAGGCAAAAGGAGTGAGTTGCAAAATTGCTAACAATGCTGGGTAAAAGTATTCTGCTAAGCAATGATTTTATGAAAATATATTGCTCCAGGGGAGGAAAAAAAAAAGTGAATTTGAAAAATAGCCTAAGATATCATCAGCCAGAAAAATAAAGAAACCAGAAAAGACTAAACTTTTTCTAAACTTTGGAAACAAACATATTTTGAGTATTTGTTTCAATATGCTGTTTTCAATTAAAACTTAAATTCAATTGAAAAGTGACCCATTTTTATTAAAGACCATAGAAAAGGACTGAGAAAATTTTAACTATGCAAATTGCTTCATTTTAGCTTGCCTGAAAATAACTTTCTGATCAACTAAAACCAAGAATTTCTTCCAGTTTCTCAATTCAATGGCCAAGCAAAAAAGAAAGTCATTATTTGTACAACCATAAGTATGTGGGATCAAAAGTGCTGACGCTGCTGACAATAAAACATCTGTAGAATTGTTGTCCCTCAGAAAAGAGAAGAAAGTATGAGAAAACTCATGCGACTGCCTATTCTGTTGGCCAAACCTGTCTTGACATCCCGTGTGAATAGTTTTGAGCAGTGTGGATGGGTCTAAATGTGCTAACCCAGCAAGGAATACAAAGACAGAATGCCTACAAAAACTAGTGTTAATATTGGCAACTGCTATCAGAAACATTTTTCCAAATCTTTTGAACAGTTCCCAGGTGTCTGAGCATCTCTGCAACACAAAGCTGAAGAGTTGTTCCAGTTACTGGCAGAAGTAACTCCCAATCACGGGACCCCATTCTGCTTCCCCTGATATTAATTTCCAAAATGCCATGGACTTCAGTGGAAGCAGAATGCAATTATCTAAATTTCCTGCTTGAGCCTCTGCTTCAGGTGGCAGTTTGCAAACAGCCTTCAGCTTTTTCTACAGAAGCCACATTCACAGTAAATCAATAACCTTTCTAGGGATCCATAAAAGCAGGCTAGACAGCTTTGGAAGAACAGGAGCATATTAGCAGCTCAAACTATTTCTCTTCCTCAAACACAGCCTTGATTAAATTTTCCAAGGTACAGAATACCACATGAGGAACTGGCTGAAGATTCATAGCTAAAAGACAAAAAAGCAGCCCTTTTGACAAAATGGAAAGACCATATTCTCACGATTTCACAGATATGGGAAACACATTTTGTGTCCTCGTCTAAATTGTTCCTTGCAATAGAAGACAAGTTTATACAGAACAGTCCCTCTCATCTGACCACAAAAATCTATTTTATCTCCACTAGAAGGGGCAAATTTTCATTTGGAAATTCATGATTTTTACTTAAAAGGCAACTATTGGCTGTTCAAACCCTGACAAGTTATTCTTCCAGTTTGAATCATGCATTTTCATAACAAAACAACTATTGTACAGCAATTGCCACCAAAAAAAAAAAAAAAAAAAAAGTCAATAAACCCCCAATTTATGAAATATTTGGACACAATCCTAATTTTTTACATAATGATTTATCAGTTCCAGGGGGCTTTCACAATACAGTTCCTTATCTTGCTTAAATGATACAATGGGGGTTTGAAGTACTGGATATGGACTTCACTAATAGGACTGGTCCCAAACCCTGCCAGAGGCTGTTTGGAGAAATGACTACATCTCTTTCAGGTAACACGTTTCTTTTTTCCTATATAACCCTTCAGAACATTGAACATTGAACACCAGAACACTGGTGTGGGTTGGTCTTTTCTCTCAAGTAACAAGCAATAGGATAAGAGGAAAGGGCCTCAAGTTTTACTAGAGGAGGTTTAGATGGGGTATATTGGAAAATTTCTTCACTGAAAGGGTTGTCAGGCACTGGAGGAGTCTGCCCAGGAAAGTGGTTGAATCACTACCCCTGAGTATATTTAAAAACCATGTAGATGGTTTAGTGATGGACTTGGCAGTGCTGGCTTAATGGTGGGACCCAATGACCTAAAGGGTCTTTTCCAACCTATTTAGGTTCCATGATTCTATGATTCTATCTATTGCAATTGGCCAACCCACTACACTCTGATCCAAGTGGACAGAGCATCCACAATGTATGATATATGTATTTTATAATTTCTGTGTTAAACAGATCTCACGAAGACCTGCCACAACATGCCTGCTGCAATTCCCAGTGTGCTGCAGAAGATAAGCATGATATCAATTATACCTATCAGTATCAAGTAGGAACAGTAGCTGACATTTTAATATCCATCCCTGGATGCAATAGAAAAGAACAAAACACTTTTCTTGGTTGGCTGTGATCACAAAACTAGCTAAATAGTATAAATAATTGGAAATAATAGTGTTTTCATCATATTTTAACACCAAGAAAGTATATTCCCTCTGTTAAATATCTTCTCTTGCCTTTTGCTACAACATCGGTTGCTGGCTTTAAAACAGGCCTTTCCCCTCCTGTTGATAATTAAAAACAAACTCAGACCATTTTTCAGCTGTCACAGCAACCAGGACAATCAAAATATCAAATATTTGCACACCCAATCACAGCTTTGTTCCTGTAGCCAAGGCTCTCTGTAAAACCCAAACATGTTTTTCTTTTGTCTAGAATTTGTTCTGGGCCCACATCCCTAAACCACTAATAAATTATTGCCTTACACTATTGCGCCAGTGTTCCCTTGTGCCACACCACGCAACAAAAGCAGAAATAAGTGCATTTGTCAAAATAGCAGTAACCACTTCCACGTTCTTTGGGCAACTAACATATCAAAGAAGAACAGATGCTGCTGCATTTTTGTCCCAACATTCTCTGTGTACCTTCGACTCACACTCAGGGTTGCACAAGATGTCCACAAGATGTCCACCATATATTGCACATCATCTTCCCATCCACTGTTTTTTGCCAGAGGACTTGTTATGAATCCCACAAATCCCTGAAAATTGCCTGAATAATAGGAGATGGTGGGCTGACTTCAGATTTTGATTTTCTTCAACAACTTCTTCAGGCTGGTCATTTATAAAGAGACTTATATATAAAAAGGCAAGAGAAAATAGCCTTCAGACAAAGTATTGGCCTCTGAAAAAGAAGAGCCAGGACAAACAGCTCCCAGAACAGAATCAGCACTTGAACAAGACTCTGTGTGTTTTTACTTATAGCTAAAAAGTTCATTGGTGAACAACATGGTTTTCCAGGTGCACAGTCCCATGTCTGCTTCTGTCTGAGCACATGTTTTTCAAGACAATTCACATGGAATTCTTACTATTTTTCTGCAACTCCTGTGTTGCCTTACCAAGATCTTATTAATAAGCCATGTAGGAAGTGCAGGCATTAAGAAAACACCAAAAGCTGGCACACAACACTATGATTCCAGTGTTCTGATCTGTTCAAAAGAGTTGAGCATTACTGCTTTCATAAAAGTAATTATTTTAAAAGCTTTCACAGCATACATAAGGCTCTTTGTACATCATTTTATTAAGTTCCCACTTTAGTGACTAGGATTTCCAGTCTTGCAATCCTGCCAAAGGTCCCCTTCTCCATCCACGTTGAAAGGGTAGCATGTTGTCTTGAAAGCAAGAGTAACAAAAAAACCTATCCTCTTTGGTTTGCATGCACAGGGCTGAGATTCCCTTCTACTCCACTGAGGGAATAAAGAAATTATAGTGCAATGTGAATGTCTGGAGCTGGGAGGGACACTTTACAGCAGGAGACAGTTGCATTATGTGGTGACACAAGTTCCAAAACTCAACATGCTTCTAGTGTAGAATAAGGAATGTCACTTCAGAAACTTGGGATTGTTCCCCACTGTTAAGATCTCATTTTCTATTTGCACAAGTCAGCTTCTGGTATAAGATATCAGCACCTTCTGTATTTGCAGTACAGTAAGAACTACAGAGCAGCGATGTATATTCTTTAACCAGATCTAAAGAAAAATGGGTATTTCAACAAAATTAGGTAACTTTCACACTTTCTTTTTTGCTCCCTAAAGTCATCATACTGACTTTCTTAGAGGATGCATACAATTCCTTGGGGAGCATGAGGGGATGGTGTCTACCACGACCCAAAATGTTGACACAAAAACAAGGCAGTTGTCTAATTTGATCACCTAGTTTAACAAAGTAAATAATCCCATTTGCCCCTCCACACAGTGAAACACAAGACCAGTAATTATCAGTTATCAAAATTATTTTTCTGCCTAACTCCTTTTTGTAAAGCCTGATATGCCAATGAAATAAAAGCCCTATTAAAGTCAACACAACATTTTTCCCATGTACATCTTGCCCCCAAACAAAATTCACTCCAGTTCAACCTTGCTCCCCTCCTCATTCCCAGTGAGCTATTTTATCTTTTTTTTTTTATCCCCAACTGAAACCAAACATACGTTACAAACCTCTGTGATTAATGCATGGACAACCAGGAAACTGAAAGAACTGAAACCAAGATCTCCAGGGTGTCAAAATGTGCAATTCTATTGCAGGTTGAAAGGGTGAAAAATGAAAGGAAAATAATGATTTGCACCTATGAGTATTTGCAAACTAAAGAGTCAGAGTATAGGTAATGATGATTAATAACAGTCTGAAGTAAGTAGAACTAGACTGCAGTCAATCCCTAGGTAATTTAAGGTCAGTTGAAGGGGGAACAGCAGACTGGGCACAAAATTTAGAATCCATTTTCCAAGGATTTGTTACCTCAAAGGAATACATAAAATAAAAGATCTGCTAACCTTGGGCCTAAACCCTTAGAGATATAGATATGGCTCAGTATGCAGAGGCATAGGTGAATTTTTCTAGTCCTGTACACCAAATTGCTCTGAGAACCTTATTCTTTCACCAGTCTGACCAGGTATAATTTCCCTTAGTGCCACATATACCTATAAATCACACACAGTCAGAAAGAAAATAAAAGCAGGGTAAAGTACATGCATGTTTTTGTCAGGGTTCTGCACCAGAACCACCAAATATATATTCTTACAGAGAAGGAGAGAGAGCAAGAACAATGTTTTGAGCTCTGAAAGCAATTATGATATGCTACACAAAACTCATCCATTAAATTCTGATAGATACCACTTCCTTTATTCAAAAAGTTCTGCAGAAATCAATAAATACAAATAACCTTCCTACAAAAATTTATAAATTTTCTGATTGGCCAGTGTGTCTGGAAGAGGTTCTCCACATTAATCAACATTCACCTACAGAACTCTGCCATTGAAGTCACGGGGAGTTTTATGGTTAAATTCACCTATGATAGAGTTAGACTAACCCATGTTTCCTTATAAATATCACCTATTATATTATCTATTAAATTTTAAAGATAGATATAAATATCTGCTGAATGGATATCAGCCTCAAGTATTTTCAACTGGTTTAGAGGAATGATTCTCAGTTATAATTTTTTTAGACTTGTAGATATTTCTAGCCATACTGACCCCTTTGGAGAGTAACAAGAAATCTCTCCCTTGTAGGCATGAAAAAGAAATATATTCCATCTCATTCCTCTTGAAACTCTTACAGCTAGAAAGGAATTTGTGCTTAAATATCTGAAGCACAAAATGAAATCTGAAGTCCTAGAAACAACTTTGTATCTCACTACACATGAAAGAGCAGGATTTCCTCCTGCTCATCCCCAAAAATATTTTTGACATCACTTACATCATACAAGTATAAAGACTGCTTAATCATACAGATGATGCAAGCTATACACCTTTTCTGTGGCATTAATAGTAATTGATTTTTTCTGAACATTTCTGAAATTTCTTATGAAGCAACAGCAAGGAAGGACAGTTTTGTGTTAAGAAAGGACAGTTTAGGACCCAGACCTTTTTTATTCTATCTGCAAATTCAATGTTTACCTTCAATTCCTGAAAGAAGTGTTTGATGCCGCAGGAGAGAAGTGCAGCTCCCCTCTCCTCCTAGTGAAGTTGGTGATAGGAAAGAGAAGAGTGCTAATGTAATAAGTAGATACTAATTTAAGTGGACACAAGCTTAAGATTTATTGACCAGAGAGCAAGAGGTCAATATTTATTCAGAGAACAATAAATCTTTATACTTCTTTCTAACAGATGTTAATCCAATGTATTATTAAATCCATCCTATTAAAGTTAATTAGACTGTGTGTCCTCTTGAGCCTTGTTGCCAATAGTCATTAGTATTGCATGGGTCATTATTACTGTGCTTTGATAATTAAATCAAACATTAAATATATGGGGATAAAAATATTTCTTTTTCTCTATCATGACTATATTGTTGCACATTTCATTAGGTTCTCCTTCGTGCTGCTATAGACCTTTCTTGCATTCTTCTGCCAGGACCAGTGCAGCTAAGGAATCAAAAGCTCTGTTTGAACTACACCATTTTAAAACTTTTTCATTTGTCTTAAAAACCGGATGCTCTTAAAGTCACAACCACCTATTTGTCATGCTCTAAGCAGGTAAGAAGGAGAGACAAAAATCAGTAAATGGCTACGGCTAGGGAAAAGGAAAAAAAAACGGAAAAGGATCCATACTCTGAAGTATTAGTGAAAATTTTCTTCTATTTTGGAGTTTTACAGTGCTTTCCACCCTACACATTTCAATGTACTTCTTAAATAAGAAGAAATACTATTATCTCCACTTTAATCTCTGAAAGGAAACTGAGTCACACAGAAAGGAAATGACTGAGATCTTAATCACAGCTCTATGCCAAAGCTAGACTCACTCAGGTACATTAGTGAGCAGGACAGGGTATTTTTAGTGCAAATTGGCCTTGCAAATACTCTTGCAGAATACACATAAACTCATCCAATTTGGGTCAAAGAGTTTTCCTTCCTGGAGGACCTCAGCTGAACAGCAGCAGCAAACCGCAGTGCAGAGTGCCCCCCTTGCAGTGCAGATGCCAGCTCCTCCGGTGGGCAGCACTCCACAGCACACACCCAGGGCTGCTGTGAGCTTCACTCTTGGTGAAGCCTTAGTGAGGGATCACAGAAAATCAAATCCTGGTCACTCCATCTTCTTTATACCACACACATCACTAACACAGACTACTATTTCCCAAGTTCCACCTCTGTATATTGACTTAGATTGATCTTTGACAGTATTTTTCCTTCAGGAGCCACACTGTTTACAGACTGTAGCTGGTTATTTTTGTAAGAACCTTGCACATACGGGGAGCAACAGCTTGAGAGGAAGTGTTAGGCAGATTGAATTTTACAACATGTTACCCAGAGACAGAGCCTCCAGCACTGAGCATAAAATGTGGAAGTAGGATTCTATTCCCACCATTTTGGCTGTCTAAAGGTTAGGCATCTAGCCTATGCTAGCCATCTAGGCTTTGCCTTAATTAAGGGAGAAAAAGAGGCACTGCTAGAGAGTGATTCATCTTATCCTAGGATAAGACAGGCCTTAAGATAGATGGGCTCAATCTGGAGAAGTCTCTTTCCTTTGCTTTAGCAGCAAACCTCTGCCTAAGTTTTAGCTGGCTAAAGTAAGGTAAGATGAAGTCCATGCAGACAGTTTATCTTGAATCAAAGCTATCTAAAACCCATGTTCCTCTGCTGTTTCTAATCTAGGGTGGGCTGCCACAAAAGCTGCACTGGACAAAACAGAGGGAGGATATCCAGGGTACAAGAAGATTCAAGGGGAACCAAATGTGAAAAATGCATTATGCAATGCTTAGGTGAAGAACCAAAGGTGTGAACACAGAGAGCTCAGGAGGTCTTTTCCCACCAAAGTGATTTTGTGCATTAAAATACAGGGAAAATAAGATTATCAGGGCAGATACAAACAAACAGAAGGTCAGCACCCTTACCTATCTCAATCCTGCACTTAATCATTGCAGACTATACTTTATTCTTATAAAATCCAATTTCTTTCTTCTGTGTGGGTGCATGAACATTAATAAACTCCAAGATGGACAAACCAGGACATCAGATGGACAGGAGGTCTGAATACCTGCAACCAAGGTGTAAGTACTGGATAGACTCAATTTCCAGAACCAGCTACTAGAGAGACAGAAATGTATGTATATTTCAAGACTTCAGTCCTTACCAGCTGAAGAGAATATGATTGTTTGCAGTGCCCATGTCTGTATCACATGATTTTAGATGTGTTTATGGGGATGCCAGTAAAGACACTACTCTCTGTGCTGATCTCTGCAGCAGGCTGTGTGTATATCACCTATTTTCTCTGTGTGTCTGTGTGTGTGTGTGCATGTATGTCTTGGAATTTGTGTACTCACTGGACTTGAGGACAGGGAGCCACAGTGGTCTTACATCTATTGGGCTGAAAAAGGAGGAATGTTGCTGGGCCCCAAGGCCAGCCACCTTCTGATATTGTCCTGAATTGCCACTGCTCTAAAGTCTTTTCTGTGGTTGATAACCCAACCCAAACCATTCTATGATTCTGTGGTTTTCACTGAAATGGTTGGGATCTGTGCTTTGAATAATTTTCTGTATGTAAGAAATAATTGCCATTTTATCCCAGGGGCATCCCATTGGTCCCACAAATGCACACTGATCGTTACAAAACTCTGAGGTGGAGCTTCATTTGGCATGAATTTGAAATATAACTTCAGACTAGGATTAAATCCACATATGTTTTTACCTCATTATTTTATCATATGTTAAGTTGTCTAAGATCAAAAACATAAACTGCACAGAATGAGGCAATATGAGGTTTGCCTTTCTGATGCTGTGTGAGCAAGAGCCATCTTTAACCAAGAACAGTTGTGAGAATACGTGCTAACACCATCCTAAGGGTGTGCCTCAACTCTCTTGATGCTATTTCCCTTCTGTGTTTGGAGCCAGTTTTTATAAATTTAGCACATACAAATTCCTTTGGTGCACTGCTGCCAAGTTGGCCATGTGTACATGCAAAGATTAATTTTTCCTGAAAGCACAGATTATCTGCATGCATATGTTACATATATGTATACGTGCAGCTGTGTAGGATCAATTTAGAATTAAAGTCAGGGTTGCAGTGTACCCCTCCAAGAAACACAAACACAAAAAACAAGCCAAAGGAAAAGCTCCATCTTATACATGGCACAGCTCTCCAAGAGGCTACAGAGCAAATGACTCTCGCATCTAGCATGGCTATAGGCTACTGCCCTCCTACAAGCTTCAAACTGTGGCTATTTTACTTCATTCAGATGATTCTCATTATAACTGGGATGAGTGCTGAGTGAAAATGTCAGTGTATGAATCATATCATCAGTTCAGTTGTCTGGAATTTTGCTTTTCCATGCATTTCCTCATTGCTACACAGATCATCAGTGTAAAACATGTTGTAGCTGCATCAAATTTCCTTTTACTCTTTTAACCCTATAATTGCCTGTGAACAAATATGTATTTGCTGTTATCCAGCTTCCTAACCACCATGATCTGTGCCTTCACTGCCTGCCTCACAGAAGTTGCAAAGAGTTACAAATATTTACACTGAGGTTAAATCCAAGAGGGAATCTCTTTACCCAGCTTGTGGGATAAAGACTCTGCACTGAATGCCTGCATTCTGCTCAGGAAAAAAAAAAAAAAAAAAAAAAAAAAAAAAGAAAGAGAGAAAAAAATGAAACGACAACCCAGATGTCCAGTTTAAGCCTAATTTAAGCCATGCCATTGCTGCATGCATCATCAGATCTCATCCATCTTTCCATACATGGAGGTGGCTCCAGAGCACTGCACCTTTTGCCATAGCCATATCACCCATGTCACCTCCTCCCACACTGGAGCAGAATGAGGGTTCTCTCCACCAGCTTTTAACCTTGCCAGAGGAAGGATGTATGCATGCGAGTGGCTCGGAGCTCTAGTCACAAGACAGGCTTCTGCTTCCTTACAGATTTACACAGAGAACAAAAAAGACCTTTTCCCTGCTATTAACATTTACTGTTCATGTGATACGCTCCCTCTTTTAGCTGCTTATTTGTACTATATTTTTTTGGCCTATAATAGCTATAGTACGGTCCAGTGTGTTGTACATCACCATCTAACAGTTCTGTGTTTTGTACATTTCCCTCTTGCTATCTAAACCCTGCACCATTGATATTTTCTACCGACAGTCACTCTGCACTGTACCATATTAGATTTCCCCTTGTCCCAGATCTGTATAGGTCCACCTGTCAGCCTCCATTCCTGAATATTATACCTTGCCTTTTTCAGTAAAAGAATATTTTTGACAGATTCTCTTCAGTGGAATGCATTTTTTCCAGCTACGGAATCCAAAACACATCTTGCAATCTTCTCTTGAAGCCAGTAGTAATCTGAAAGTTCAGGACTAGAGCAGGTCTTATAATTTCAGCGTGGGCAGTACAGAAATGTTTTTTCCTCGGTTTGTTTTTAATCTTATAAAAAAAAAGGTAATCATGTTTTCAGAGTAATGCCCTCCTGCTTTTTCATTACTACCTTCTCTTAGCCAACAGTAATCAATCTGTACATTCAGACACTTAAGTTTCAGTCCATAGCAATTATTTTAAGAACTAATATACTTGAATCCCTGTATTGTGGAAGCAACACTAACCCTAACTTGAAGTTATGGAATATTTGATGAATTGTTTACGATCTGACAGAGAGAAGCACTTCCTACACTTTTATCCAACAACTGATTTTAAAAAAATCACAGTTGGAACAGGATATATGAATTTAGCAGCACCTCTATCTTAATCTCCAAGATGATTCTACTAAATAAATTTATCATTACTGGACAGTGAGAAAAGTTTAAGAGCTTGGCAGGAAACCTTGTCAGTCTTGTGCTTTCATTTTCCAATATCAGCTGTGAATCTGGGGAGAGAACACAACTTGGGCTGCTTTTGATCACCATCTAGTGCATGAATTAAAGAACTGCACAGGTTTAAGAACTGAACGATTTAAAGTTAAGCAGCAGCAGGATTAAAAATTCTTTTCATCATTTCTAGAACATCCCAAATAGGCTTAGTGAACTTGAAAAAGCAGGAATTTCCAGATGCCCCTAGCTGCCTGATGTTTCATGAAAATACTGTTTTCTAGCAGTCTTGATTATGATGATCTAGGGAGATAAAGAAAGCAAGACCTGCATAGTGAAATAGTGTCTTTTTCAGTCCAACTTACTTAGTGAGAAGGAGCAACATGGTTTCAAGCAAGGAGTCCTTTCACCAAGCCTCTTCCATATGTTTAAATGCTACATTTATTTCATTGTTTTCTGATTTATTGTCAAGTCAGAAACACTATTTGCAAAACTCTTCACTTACAAAATTTAATTGTGTGCATCATTCTAACTAAAACCCAACTAAAAGACTAATGTTCTGATTGTGCTTCAACATTTATTCATGCAAGGGGGAGGTAAATCAGTAGGATAACTGGACAGAGGAAGACTACCAGTACCACTGGGGATAAAAGTACTTGATAAAAGCTTTAAGTGTTGACCATTGCAGATGACTCAGGACAACTTGGACTATGCTTTTCAACAGTACTAGCCAACCAAGGCCAATTCTCGAATAACAAACTTGCTTTTCAGAAGTCATACTGTGGCTCCACCCACAGAAACTCAATATCTTCACCCTCAGGAACTTACTTAAACAAAACAAAACAGAAAATATGTCTTTACTAAAACAGGCTCATATCTTCAATATTAAATATTAATATTGTGAATTTCCATAAAAGATTAGCAGGACTTTCAGGAGACACTGGGAAGAAGACTTTGCCTGTAGACAGTAGAACAGCCTTCTTTTTAAGGGAAAAAATGCTTCCTTCCCCCCATTTTCTTATGAGGCCAGGTGAAGGAGCAGTCAAAAATGCTTCAATACCATGACTTACCAGTAGCCTACAGACACTGTTATACAAGATCTACCCATGCTAATAACCTCATACAGCAACAAGCCTGAAATAATGTCTATAGGTATCCCTTTACATCTGAAATTCAGACCATTAGCTGAATTCTCAAGGGAAAAGCAAAAACAAAACAAAAAATCCCACAAAACAACAACAAAAATAGCACTCAACTACTGTTAAAAATATATATACTAACTATAGATAAAAATATAATAACTATATAAAAAACATAATATACTAACTCCGCTAATATTACTGTGTTCAGGTTCCATATAAGGCACTCAAATGCCTAGGAAGAATTGTAAAATCCTCCCCAAGTTTCATATTTTATTAGACACTGATCTCTCAATGATAATTACTCAATACATCTTATTCAAAGAAACTTTTTAGTCTAAACCTCGCAAATCAATGTATAACTTTGAACAAAGGATTGAAAGGGGAAAATAAAAAGAAAAAAGAAAATAAAGAAAAAGCTACTGCTGCCTGGAAATGCTTGCTAGTTTATTCTTTAACAGCTCGTGACTTCAAAATAGAGCTTGCAGTATTAGTGAGGAAATTATGCTGATTTAAGAAGTGGAAGAAATTCCTTGCCCCGCTCAAACCCAGGGTTTTTTTTTTCCGTGGCTGCACCAAAGAGGCATTAACAGCCTGAGCGCTAATTAGCAGCTCCAAGGCATTGCTGTCGCTCTGGTGCCTCCCGATGGTCACCCGGCCCTACTGCTGCCTGCGGCCGCAAATCCTCCTGGAAATCCGCGCTCCAGAGGGGACCCCCAGCTGCGCCTGTGCCTCTTCAGCCGGCCGGACCCGAGCCCTGAGCCCTGACACGGCTACGGACACAGCAGAATTCTCATCCTCGGGATGTAGGGCAGGTCCTTCAGCCAGGTCCTAACCACCATCCCTAGCCACTTCCAGCAGAGCAGCTTGGCAGCTTCAGCAGCGCAGTCAACACAACCACCTCATAGCTATGGTTCATAGCGAAAAACTGACGTTTCTCCCCTCTCATCACCTAAATTATCAGGCTAGCCCAGAGACCCGAGACCTTGAGGGGAGGAACATCAGGAGATGGGCAAAGATTTCCAAAAGACGCTCTTATCTCGATGTGGTTTTCCAGCTCTTTATTCTATGATGTCCAGGGGAAAGAGCAGGGGCAAAGAGGGCGAACAGGAAGGGTCAGGGGTTTATCTAGGCTCTGGACAGGGAGGGCTTCTCTGGCTCTCCGCCAACCTCATCAGGGCAGGAAGGAAGGGTTCAGGTTTATCTGATCAGAGTCACAGGGGTCCAGGGAATGAGGGAAAACACGGCCTGAGCGCAATGTAACAAAAAACAACCTGATTCAGAAGCACAAACACTACAAAGAATAGTTCACATTGGCCTTTCAAGGTCATCTGATCCAACAGCCCTGCAGCGAGCAGGGAAACCTTCAGCTACATCAAGGTTGTTCAAAGCCCCATCCAGCCTGACCCTGAATCTTTCCAGGGATGGGATAGCTGTAGAAATCTACTTTATATTAATCAAACTGAGGCATCATTCAAGCAGCCAAGATGCATGGATACCCAGCACTGGCCTTCTCTTACCTTCCTCCCCAGCAGTCACCACATCCCGTTACCACGCACTGACCCGTCACATCCGCAGGCTCTAATTCATACAACAATCAGTTTTGCACACCCTATCCCAACTCACCAGCAGACCCAGTATGATACAGCTTCATTTCCAACCATATTGTGGCCCAAAGAAATTACTCACTGGTCCATAAATCAGCACTTCCCCCCCTGTGAACTCATCACAGCTTCACTATACTCAGTGAAGCCTAAGGAAAATGATGGTCACAATCACAAAGACTGTTTTAAAATACTTAATTTCCAAAAAACTTCAGGTGGAAAAGATAGATGAAGGCTTAAAGCTCTTTAAGAAGAGATTAGATGGCCACAAGCTGCAATCCTTCAATCAAGTAAGAAGACAGCTCTATCTAAAAGCCCATCCCGATTTATTGGCAAAAGGAAGATAGCAAAGCAATATTTAACAAGTTGAAAGAGGGAAGCAGATCAGATAGCAATCAATACAAATGTGACATGAAGTAAATTTATCAGAAGGAAAATAAAACTTTGACTGACAGAACTAAGGAAAGAAGAAGCAGTTTAGTATGTACATTAGGGATGACTGAAGCCCTATGCATGGTTAAATCATTAACAATACAGGCAAGGCAGAAACGTTCAATAAGCTTTCTTTTTCTGCTGGGAGGGATTCCTGACACAAATCAGATGAGCTTTCCAAGCCATCATCAGCCATCAGGATGTTAAAGATCTACTGAAGAGAATTTTTTAGATCTATAGGCCTGGATGGCTAAGATTAAAAACAGCTCACTGAAACTGTGGATGATTTTTGAGGATAGTGTGGCAATTTCAGAAAACAAGCACTAGTATTAGAAGTGGTAAGGAGATAGAGCTAGTGAAATAAGTTTTCTTAAGTCAAGGTGAACCTGAAGTTAAAAAAGAAAAGTTTGTGCTGGATTTAATTTATAATGAGTTAAAGGGTAAGAATGCATTGAAATTCTAAAATTTATAGAAACATATTCAAAATGTAGTCTTTTGTGTTCAGTTATATTTATATCTTTGCCAAGCATCGTTTTTTGGGTCAGCCCACCTTCATTATTTTGCTGATATTCCAAGTTTTCTTGATGATTTATTTGCACTTAGAGCATTAATAGGAAAGCCTTACACAAGCCATTTGAATGAAAAATAGCAGGACCAATTCACACAGGAACAGCACAAAAAAATTAGGACTGCACAATAGGAATGCAGTTGAACCAAGCAAAATTTGAATAACTAGCATATTCCTCCGCACAGGAAAAACAAAATGTCAATCAAACATTGCTGTTAGTGAGGTTCCACGGAGACCAGGATTAACCTTGATGCTGATCCTCACTGTTGGTTTTCTGAAAGTCAATAAATGACAGCTGATACCATTTGCAAGTGAGAGACTCACAAAGGTAGAAAAATGAGGAAAACAACCCATTGCACAGACCTGGACTGCTCAAACTCACTCAAAAGGTAAGTTATGCATGCAGAGAAAAAACAGAGACAGCTCAAAATGGATGACAACCCTAAAAACAGTGACTCTGAAAAGACTGTAGCAGTCAACAAGAAAACAAAACTCATATGAGCTTCCAGGTCACACATCAGAAGCCAAAATCCTTCCTGGTAAGACACTGACTTCTCTGCAATTTTTTTCACTCTACACCCAAGTCAAAATCAGCTTTTAAAAGTTCCATCAAGTTTTGTAATTAGGTCATTTATGTGAGTGCTTTAAAACAGTCAAGACTGCTCTTAAACAAAGATTCACAAGATCATAGGACCACTGGTTTATCTGGGATGTCAGTTTGTTTTCCATAGGCCAATAGCAAAAATAACCCAAACCACCCAAGATGTCTTGACAATTTATTTTGTTCTCAAATTAGTAATATATACACAAGAAAACTTTTCATTTCAGCGTTCATCACTTATATATATGTTTTTGGGTTTTTTTTACAGAGCCTCCCAAAGAAATACAATAGAAGAAAAAATATTATATGATCCATGATTTTATAAACAAGTGCATAGGCATTAGGGAGACAATTTTATCTCCACATACAGCAGTGGAAAAAGAGGTGCTAGCAAACACAGGTGCTGGCAAGCAATACATATTTCAGGTGTTTGTTGGGGTTTTTTACAATAATGAAAAATGGGAAGGATGATGATGACAGCCACAGCAATAATTCAATGTCTAATGAAGATCTAAAGATATTAATCTATTTAGTTTATAAATAGAAGAATGAGAGGTGACTTGATGATAACTTATGGGGAAAAGGGAAAAACACATTAGAGAAGGCGATTTTAGTGTGGATAAGAATTTTTTCACCACCATTTTGTACAGGAAGGCTAATTAGCCATTGAAAGGAGATACCGAAGAATGTATTAGTTTTACTATACCTTGATGTTTTCCAGTCAAGAATAGGTGCCTTTCTACAAGATGTGCTTATATAAAAGTCACTGGTCTGCTCAGAGAAGAGTCCCCAAAATACAGAGCTAGCCAAGTAGACAATGACAGTACCCTAAAACAACCTCTAAACAGTTCTTTGATCAAATATTTGTGAACTATAAATTATGATGACAATTATTGTTTAGAGATGCTGCATTTGCCCAATTGCCCACATCCTTTGAAGCTCCACTGCTATAAGAGTCACACTTATGCCTGATATAACAAATAGAGTGAAATATTTCCCCAGATAGGCTAAGCCAGTGGTGAAATTGTCACCCATGTTTCAGACTACAGTGGAAGTTTATCTTTACTGTGAGGGAAAATAAAAACTTATTCTGTTCAGCAACTGCTCTTTTCTGGCTGATAAAGCAGAAAAATTATCTTATTTTTCCATCAAACACATAGCAACTCGTGTTGTAGCAACCTATTAATTAAGGGTGAAACTCAAAGACTTTATTTTCCTTCTGTCCAACTCACTAGAAAATGACCAAAAAAATCACTATGCAATTTATCTCATGATCACTATTACTGCACTGTGGTCAATTCACTGCTGTTATTTATTAAACATGTCAAACCAACAGAATGCTGGAAGACACTTGTTTCATTCAGAAACCACAGCAGGTACCAGCTGGCAGGGCTGGTACCCCTACCAGTACCACCAGAAAGAACTTTATTGAGCAGTGTAGAAAAGGTTAATTTAAAAAAACACCACCAATAGACCGCACTACTATTCACTGTTCACTCACCCACCTGCAACTTCTGATATTCAAGTACCTTTTCTATCTAAAGCACTCAGAGAAGGTCCTGTTACCACAGCCTTGCAGAGGGAAAGGCACATGGCACCTTCCATTCCACATTGCAGTTTAATTAGTGCAAAAGCCAGAAAAATCATGCATTAACAATTAAACAACTGCTAAGAACGATTTTTTGCTTGGCCATGTGCTTTGCTTTCACTCTCAGTGAGATTCATCCTATGCATAGGAGCAGGGGGAGGGTTAGGAGGGGAGGGTTACTGTTACCCTACACATACCCTTCAGCATTGAAATATCAATTGTTAGTGAGGTTAATGAGTATATATAACCATCATAAAGGAATATATATAGCCATCATGTATCAAGACAGTGGCTCTGGTGGGTAGTTCCCTTACCAGTCCCTAGTGCACCCTAAAATGCCCACCTAAAAATCACCTCACCACCATTCAGTTCAAACTCCCACTGTAAAATAGATCCTCTGAACTGAACACAAAGGTGAAAATATGCAGTGAAAACCTGATGGTCTTTGAGGGGCACCATTAAACTCCATGAAAGGACCTGACCTGGGCTGCACAGCTGCCTCACTGCCCCAGCCCGAGGGCTCCAGATCAGCCAGCACAGCCGGCACCAGCCCAGTTCTGGCCCGGTCATACACAGTGCAGCCCTGGCACGCCAGCCCTGTAATGCTCAGTCAAGAAAGGTTCAAGGGTCTCAGTCTTTCCAGGAATCCTACAATTCCATTCCAAGTTTTTTTCTCTGCCGGGGTGCTGGAAAAGTCAACCTTCCTTCTACCATATTTAAATAGGAAAAGAATTTATCCCTTGTGCAAACCACAGAACAGCAAGTCCACAGAACCCTTCTGTTACTGCTATTTTTCTGAGACAAAACTATACATCCTTCCCATACCCACACAGGACCACCTGTGCAGCTTCAGGCTTGCAAATTATTGCTTTCCCATCACCAGGAGACCGGTTAGGATTCTTCAGAGAGCCCCTGAGGCTTCTCGTATGAAAGGAGTAAATTCAGAGCTGGCAGACAGATAGATCAGCTTCACAGACGCAGAGAACATGTTCAGCGCTCCTGAGGGACCATTCTGCAGACACCCAGGACAGAGATGGGATAGCCATGAGTCAAGTGTACTGAAGATACTCTGAAATGCTAATGTCTCTCAAGGACTGTTTTTCTCATTTGCAGAACATTAGGAGGTGGAAGAGGTAGAAAAGGGACTTTATTGTTCTCCTGAACATCAGATAAAATAATTTAAGTTGGTGCATTAAAATATTACTACAATTTGTTATAAAAAAATAGATTATAGGGCTTTCTTCAGGTAAAAAGGGCACAGAATGAAGCTTCTAGGGATCTCAACACCCCAGTACTTAGACATTCCCAGAATGCTTCAATTATTGAGTTACCCTGTGATATATACAGGGTTTCATTTTGATCCACAGGCTAGTAAACATGATCTGTGATACTTTCATAAAAGCAGTAGTTTGGAGTTCAACCTGTAACTTGAAATTTTTTTTCTTCTATCATGTGGCACTGAGAGAGCAGAACGAAGGGGTGCACAGATATTCAGGAGCACAGTGCTGCTTTAGGAGAACAAAGTCCATAAGGACAGGCAGAACAAAATGTGTTGAGTGTCTTCAAACTCTGCTTTCTTGCTAAAAGCAGTTCTCTTCACAGAGAGGCACAAAAAGCCATTTAAAATATTAATCAATATGTTCTAACTCCAAAATAAAGCAAAGGAAGTGCAATTAGTCCCATTTAAGTGGAGGAAAATACATGCTGATTGGGCAAACAAGTGCTATCTAGTCAGGAATCTGAATGTACTTTTTCATTTTCAGGGTGATGAAAGACCTGCCCAGGGTGGTTATGGAGTGTCTCATCCTTGGAGATATTAAAAAGTCACCTGGACATTGTCCGGGACAACAGACTCTAGGAGTCAGGAACTCAAAACCCTGTAATGCTCCCTTCAAACATCAACTGTTCTGTGATTCCTTTTACAAGCTGGTTTTTTTTACAATGAAGTTATTTGACTAACACTATATGTTAATCCATCCTCTGCCTTTCAATAATAATTCTCTTTTATATGACCCCAGGGGGTAAATACACACCCATATACATGTGTATGCATAGGAACACACGTGCATTTACACTGAAACACTGCACACGGACAGTTCTAAAGAGTTTCACAGTGTTGCAATACAAAATATGGTTTTTTTTTCATTTCTACAGCAGTAATGCACAAAAATGAAATACTGTTCTGTGGAGCAACATTGCTCCAAGTAAGAAGCACTTATTTTTGTTATGTTGTTGAGAAATGATGAAAGGTACAAACAAGGATGACATTGAAGTGCTCTTAGTGCAAACAAGCAAAGAGACACAATAAACCCTTACATTAATTACAAATTCCCTTTTGTTTACTATACTCAGAAAATAGTTTAGTATTTGCTTTGAAAAAATGTCATAATTTACATAGTTTTCAGATTAGCTTTTTCAATCTGTGCCCAAACACAGAGAAAACCATTTTTTGTTGCCAACTAGCTGCTTAATTTCTATTAATTACATCACTTTCATGTAGTCTCCCCAAACATTCACCTTTCTGGAAAAGAAATGGGGTTGTTTTACCCTCTTGGTCTTTCCACAATTTAAGAGATGCTTAACAATGAGTGTAAAGCATCTGCTGCTCTGGATTACAAGTTGCATCTATTTGAAAGCCATGCAAATTTAAAAGTACTGTCTTTGTTCACACGGAAATAGCAAGGAGCTCTTATGCAGTGTTTAAGTGTCCTTTAGTAAATTGAGTCAGTGTGATAAAGTGGAGAATGCAGTTCCACTGAATCCCCACCACCTCTGTTGACCTATCAGTCACAAAATAGGACTTTTTAGAAGCTTTCTGTATATAAACAGAAATATTCATTATATGTGAAGCTTTCAACAATGCAAAGATTTGAAAACAGGTTCTTTTCAATGTCTGAACTGAAAGCTAGAGTGACCCTCAGGTCTAAGGTGGCAGCATGCAAAAATTGTAATATATTGGACAAGTGGAACCCATGCTTTCCCTGTAAGAAAGGAGTACGCCTATACAAAACTTATACCACTGCCATAGGTGATTTTCTTTGGTCCTGAAAGAACAGTCATACCAACTGTTCCTTTTTTAACCTGAATTAAGTACCATGTTTAGACTGTGGCCATATGGCTCCTAGTACCTGAGCCAACTAAGGTATCGTCACAGAGCATTACATATTGTGATGGAAACACGCCTTGCAGTCACGTCCCTGGAAGGTTTGGTCCTTTACTTTGAATCTGTGTGTCTCTTGTGACTTTATTACCTAACAATATTTCTCTCCACTTTGTGTATTGCCCCCAGCTTCATTTCATGCCATTATGTGTATTACCACATGGAGAAATTCGGACCCTCCATTATCGTTAAAAGGATTTCAAGCAAGAAACGACTAGTGTGAAACCTACTTCATCTCTGGAGATCTGAGCAGTCTTGCTCTGCAGGTGGCTTGGGGAAGATGAAATCCTTGTTCAACTTGAGTGCAACATATGGAGCTGCAGCAGATTCCCTCCCACCAGCTTTGATCGTTTCAGTAGGCTGAGCACCAGGGATCAATAGACCTCAGTCCCCAGTGTGCCTTGAACACGCACAGCTCAATGTTAAGTCCCTGACAAAAGCTGCCCTGCACTCTAATCTAGTAAACCACCATTCAGCATCAAAATCACTAAGGTTTCTTTTTTTTAAAATTTTTTTTCCCCAAGAATTAAGGTGTAATTTTAGCAGCTGTGCAGCAATGCTTTTAAAATCGAGTTGTTCTGCTACCAGGTGTACTATTTAGTGACGTTGATTGTTGTCTGTTTGTTTCAATTGAGACAGGTACCACTGGCCTAACATATCTAAAGATCTCTACATGAATGGGACTGCCTGTAACTGGAGCCCATCTGATACTACATACCCCTGAAAAGTCAGTCTGAAATAAGGAGCAAAGTAGATAGCTAGAACAAAAATATCTACGACTGTCATATCATGAATTACTACAGTATTACTTAGGACTATTATAGAAAGCATGGGCTGGAAGCAGTTCCCACCCTTGCCTTGTCTTATTACATCTATTGTAGTCACAATACAGCCATACAAATATACCTCTGTGCTAGTCCCATACACAAACCTGATATGCCAGACATCCCACGAAAGAGCAAGTGTGAGATCAGGTCACTCTCACACACCATTATATGTGGCTGAAAGTTAGGCAGGTGTACAACTTCATCAATGTAAAATGTGAACCGAAGTGCCCCTAACACCTGGATGGAGTCCAAAGGTGAAATGGGCACTGTCAAGTGCATTGACTCCTACTTCTCCTGGTGAAGATTTCACCAGCCAATTCAGGCCCTTGGACTAACACTACTACTTCAGTAATCATGCAACAATAAATACAAAAGAGAAAAAAAACATAAATTCCAGTTATAAACAGATATACAGTTAGAAACTAAAATATTTTCCTTTGAATTAACAATTTTTTTAAAAGCATATTATTTTTGTATTCTTATAACCCAATTCTATGGAGGATACATTTGAAACAAAGTAATGTTAAATACCTTTTTTAATTAACAGCTACAGTCATTTTTGTACTGATGAGTTATATAAAACTGCAGAAAAAGACGCATATTAAAAGGGAAAGTGTGCAAATCCCTCATTAACGAGGTACTGAAACACTGCTGTAATTTTTCTCTGCTAATATATTATACTGTACTGTTTCATCTAATTTATCAAAGCCTAGACTTTTCTTCTTAACAATAAAAGTCATTTATATGCAACCAAACTACAAAAATTTTATTCATCTGCTGCAATGTATTATGCAGTATCAGTTGCAAAATGAGAAGTGTTGCTAATTTTAAAAATTATTTTATTATTAAACTTCTTAGCATCACATTCTGCTGACCTTGGTTCCCCTGACAAATCAAATTTCTTTGAAGAGTCCCTTCAGAGATCCCATCTGATATGTTGAAATTACAATCTACCAATCCCCTGTCAAAAGAAAGATTGCCCAAGCAATCTCTTCCACCTGCAGATTTTTGTTACTTGAAGTCCACAACAGATTTGAAGGGTGGTTTAAGAGAAAGCAAAGACTTTAAGGGATGGCACTAGTGATGTCTAGATGGACAACACCCACAGCCTTTCTTTCCTCACTAAGCTTGTTCTGGAAGCCAATGATTTGGCCAATCTAACTCCTGTATATTTCTGTGCAAATCTTAACCTTTTTTTTTCTTGTCATTTTTTGTGGCCCTTCACCAAAACTGGTGTCAAACTGAGCTAGATTCTAGAGGCAGTAGGCTACTTGCTACCATAAAAGTTACTTATGTAAGGAAACTTCACAGAACCCTGTTTCTGTCATTATTCTTCAAACACATACATTAAAGTATCATTTAATTTTTTCCTTGTTCCAGTGTAAGAAAATCTCAGAGTGGTACACAGGGATGCCAGCAAATCAAATAACATTTTGCACACAAATCCCAAGTAGAAATACACTTGCAGTGACATATACATATTTAGGATGTTTCTTATGCATGAACCTGATTCCACTGCATTTAATACTGTGGTTATAACTTACGCAGTTTTTCTCTTGTTCTTCCAAAATGTGGAGGACAAACTTTGTTAATATTAGCAACTGGAGGTCTTGTTTTCCCTTCCCATTCAAATCTTGTACCATAATCAATAGGTATTTTGAATACATAAATACTGCTGTATCTGATCCTTGATTAGTTTTTTTTTTTATTTATACTAAAAAGACCACAAGATTCAGGGGTTGCCAAGGCAACATCTCTTCAGCCTCCTTACATTTATGCTTTGATATGAAATCTCTCATTAAACAAACGTATCACAACACCATTCAGCATGACAGGCTATTTTACAAATATGCCTTCAGCTAACAGATATATTGTTCTCCTAAACAGGAGAGAAAGGCTGGGATAAGACTACCTTTTACTAAGGTGAAGAGAGGAGGGGCAAAATGGCAGTTCAAGATATACAGGCTTTAGTAGAACATTACTACTTTAATATGACTTTGCATCCTGAGCCTTTTATTACAGCCAATAATTTTTTTATTACTTGGCCAAAAATCCTCAAAAGGAAAGGAAGGAAACAAAACCAAAAAACACCAACTGCATAACAGAAGTAGAGTCTGAGACTGAGATTGTAGAATTTTAAGTTACTGATTCTAACAACTGTATATAAAAGCTTTACGGAACCATTGGAAATCTAATACTCCAGCATATGTTTTTTAGAACTGCAAAGCAGGCAAAGTTTAGTATATCACAAAATACTTATTAGGATCCTACTGCCGCTTTTTGAACCTGGATTTTGAGGTCTAAAGTGGTACTTAGCAATAAACCACTAGCCTTCTTTACTAAGCAGTATTCATTACGTAGTACTCTACCCACAGCTATGCTCCAGGATCATTTGGCAAAGCCAGGGTCCTGCAGGAGGAGGGGTCTGCTAAAGACAAGTGCTTATGGGTTGTCTTTTAGTCTGCAAGACCAAAGTCTGAGTTTCAGCGGACTACAAACTGATCCAGAATGAGTAAGACATGGCTAGCTGACTGGGTTAGCAGCAGGATGGCAACAGGGCATTCCAAATGTATCCCTTCAAACTCTTCCTTGTGCCTTAGTATCCTCTGTCTGGAGGAGGATACTGCCAGGAAGCTGCCAGGAGGCTTTCCAGAAATGCTATCACTAACAATCAGCTAATTCTACATCATCTACAGGCATTTCAGTATAATCTGAGAAAGCTGACTTTTCTAAAGAGAAGACTGTTACAAGAAAAAATATGCACAGATATTTGTAGGTACGGAGAAAATACAAAATTTGAAATGATATCTGCTTATGTGTTTCTACTTCTTCCCTCAGTCCCATTTCTGCATTGCAATTTCCAGTTCAGCTTTTCTCGCCGTGACCCTGTGACACACCGACCATACTCAGCAGCAAACAAAATAAATCCTACGGTGTGTCGCCAAAGAAAAAGGAGCGAAATTCCCACTGGGGGGCGCATACAGCACTAGCAAAGCCATCGCTCCTTCATCCCGACAGTTGTGTCAGTTCCAGGTCAGAGACAGCAGCCCCCAGTCTGCAATGACAAAATAACACCACTGATACTTCTAGTTGGATCTACCAGCAACTCCTCAATTACCACGGAGGACCCCTTTGCAGGGTTTCTATGAGAAGAAATCTCTCCTCACTTGTGAAGAATGGCACTGGAAAACATCTTACACGGGATCGTTCATGGGCTTGCTCTTGCCTCGGTGTGCTGCTCAGTGTTCAGGCATCCAGGACCATCCTGGACCATCTAACTGCACCCAAAGCCTTGCTGCACTGTTTATAGAACTAGTTTCACTACACAGCCAACTGCTGCTGTAATCCCAAAAGATCAAAGTGGTGTCAGACTGGATGTGCGCAGAATTCCCAATTTCACGCATAACGGAGGAATGTATTATTCATGCTGTCCTTTACTTCCCCCACCACTGTGTTTTTTTTTTCACTCCCTAAATTGTTCAGGTGATGAATCAAATGACCAGTTAGTGGCTGTTCCAAAACCTTCTACATTCTGCTTTGAATGTAGGAGATTCTGAAAAGCGTGAATTCCACAGCTGAAATTGAAAGCTCCAGAATTTAAAACAAATAAACAATATACCAAAAAAAAAAAAAAAAAAAAAAAAAAAAAAGCTTCTGAGAGACACATTCTATGTAGGACAGCAAGAATGCTGACATCAGAATCAGGTAGCATGCTACAATCCACTCAGTCCTGACACATTTCCATATAAAATGGGCCATGGAAACTGGAGAAGAGCCAGTACAGCAGAAAACCTCCAAGGTTATTTTGCGTAGGACCATGCAAATTCTTCACAAAGCTGAGGACTTTAGATCTGAACAATTTGCTTATCAACTTTCACCAGCAGTAAAACTCATATAACTAGCCTTAGAAGACAGCATGTTATTCTGAATAATATTGCTGAACAAGTAGTTGAATAAAATCAATTACTTGCCCTAGGGATTTTTAAGACATATGTTTCCTTAATTGTTGTCAGTTATGCAGGTCAACAAAAAGATTGATTTCTGGATAAACTGAATAACTGTGATGTTAAAGTGTGGTGTGAAAGGAGAAATTGTGAATGAAAGCATTTTAATGCTCATTTTAGTGATATTATGGGAATAGTCAGGAATTGCTTGCAATCAAGAAACTGTCACAGCCCCATCTGTCCATCAACAGTACCACATAACAACCTCTCCAGTCTTAATGCTCTTATCACTTACACCTTGCTGATCAGGATGCATTTCTTCTTGTCTTACAATATATTTGTATTGATTAATGTAATATAATGCCCATGCTGGTTGCATGGGCATTATATTACATCAGCAATGTTAGAACAAATTTATCTTAGCTGAAAAACGCATGTCTGTCTTATTTTTTCTGACCCTGTGCTGTCATCTCACTGACACATGTTGTGCCCCAAACTGGCCCTCAGCATCCAAAAACCAGAGTAACCTCAGACCTATCCCTATAAAGAATCAGGGAGGTGAAATACCATATTTTCACTGTGAAACAGGCTCACTTCTGTAGTGTCAAACTACTTCCCAGCAGTGTCTAAAATAACACAACTAACAATCATCTTTTTTTTTTCTTTTTTTTTTTTCCCTACAGGAGAGAATATTGTGCTATTTGCTATGGAGCTTTTGTCTGTTTTGCACTAGATTTTTTTTCAGGCTTTTATGGGGAATAGTGAAATAGTTTATGTCTTAGAATTTGGGATTTCTTAGCTTTTCATCAGAGGAGATATAAGAATATAGAAAATGTCACCTTGCCCATGAAAAGAGTGGTTGAGATCTGCAGCAGTGGTCATTTCTTGGAAGAAATTGCATACAAGTGTCCTTCCCTCCATGCTCTTTCCAAAAACACTGGTTAGGAAATCTGTGTTTCCAGAATCAATCTATCTATATTGGCACATAAAATAAATCTATTCCCTACCCTGACTAGAAGCACCATAGAGTAACAGAGCAAAGAACCAGTAAGTTACACTCCATAAGCCACTCAAATATACGTGCTCAAAGCCATTTGCTGTGCTTCATCCCTTCCCTCCTTGGTCCCATCTGTAGCCACATAAATCAAACAGTGACAGTAGTAGCATTTTTTCTTCTATGCCTTCCAGTTGCTCATTCCCAAATCGTCCCTCCTCCATGGGTAGATGAGCTGTTATACAGCTCTGTATACATACATACATACATATACACACACACACACACATATATATATATAGACACACACAGACATTTCACATATAAGGCTTCCACTCTAGGGAGAGGATGGGAAACCCCAAACAAAAGGAACACAACTTTGTGAAAGGATGGTAAATGCCAAGCCCTTGCATCCATACTGTGGCTATGCATGGATCTGGACACAAAAGTATACCTTCCAAAACAATACAGATAGGGTTAAGGAATATATTTCTCCTAAGGAGACTCCAGGAAAAACTGAAAGCAATTCCTGTGAACGCTGCTGAAATGAGAGCAGATATCACAGGAAGCATGCATATAAAGTATGTATGCTTGTCTATATAGTATGCAGATGATGCACACATCTATGTTCTAGTTTAAACTTCTAGTAGCAAGTTCTATGAAATAATAAACACAGAACACCACAGCTCTTCCAGAGATGAGTAAACAATGAATTAAATTCAATTCCTCACAGAATAATTTACTCAGTAAAACATAATACCACAATGTCTAGTTGTTTCTTAATTAAGTCTTAACTAATGATTCTCCGCTAGTAAAATCAAAATTTTACTGCTGCATTTTTTTTCCAAGATGGTCATGATTTTCTATCAGCATGGCAAAGAGTTACAAAAACATTAATCGGCGAAGCTTTTCCCACAGCATTTTCCTATTTTATTCCTGTTGCCATTTATGTTTAACATCAGAAATATATTCTTAAGCATTTCCTTGCTTGCATTATCATAGATTATCACAGATAATGCAAGCCAGGTTCCAAGGACATCACTAAGTATATGAAACAGGTAATGAATAATCTGTCTAGACAAGAGATGCACTAACACTGTTCCTCTTGTTCCTCTTGCTAATGCTTACATCTCTTACAATAAAAAAAAAAATTAATAAGGTTTGTCTAAACTAAGAAAAACCTTAAATCTTATCAACATCTATTTGAGGATTAAATCCCCAGTGTACTGATTGGTTATAATGGTGAGCAAAACTGAGGGCTATTTCACATTCTTACCTGGCACACAGATTAATCAGTAGGCCTCAGGTAACACATCACACTCACCTGGTGCAGCTTTTGCCAAAATTCAGGTCCATCCTCCATTTTTCTTAAGCTCGGTGGAATGTACCAAAAGCAAACATTTGCGTACTCCGGCTAAACAAGAGAACAAGTGATTGTTTATAAGATGCAATAGGGATACATATCACAACTTTTCAAAGAGTTCTGCTTTATTTTTTGTGAGGGTGAATCCTTTGAGTTTCTACCCTTTCCTTTAAAGCTTCCTTCTCCAAGTCATCTTTTGTTTCCTTTTTTTTTGAAACTAGAAATAATTTTTCATATCATCCATTCCTCCTCCTGCTGCCAGGGGCTCCTTTTTAATTTCTTCTTCCTATATCCATCTTAACTCTGTTCTGCTCAGTAAAAAACTAAGGCTAGAAAAAGTATAAGAGAGGCACGGAAAGATAACTTACAGAATTTGTATTTGAAGCAACTTAAAAGAGTACATTTTCTTTTAAGTGTTTTGGGGTTTTTAAATGGAAATTTACAATTATGCCTTTTATACGAAACACAAAAACTCAATTTTTGTGACCATTTAACGCTTCAACACCTTGTCATTTTTCCACTGAATAATGCCAATCTCCTCTCATATCATAGAGCATGCTATACAGTGCTGGCTGGAGTTAATGCTGAATTTCTCAATTTCCACATTTTATAAGAATCTCAAGATCCTTGCAGGGTGTGCACCATATCCTGAATGCATCCTGTCTAATATCTAAGCAGGCCTTTTGAGCAAAGACTGAAACTTCACGTGTCTGCTTCTCTCCAGGGAAATTCTGCCTTTAAACTCAGCAGAGTTAGCTGCAAGGCTCCCAGCAAAAGTGGCTGTTCACCATGCATTATAAAATAAGGTATTTGTGCTTATGAGATTTTTGTATCATATATGATTGAGAAAATGTTCCCAGCAGGCCAGCCCAATGTCTATAAATTTCTTCCTAATTTGGAACTTTTTTTCTTGTTTACCTGTAAAGAGAACAATAATATGAGGAATAGATACACCTTCTGATACCATCCCACACAATCCATAAATCACGAAGTCAGTCTTGACCTCCACTATTTGCAGCATAGCATTCAGATGGCAACTCACTTATAATATGGATTATGATAATTTGGATTGTGAACTCACACACCCCACTACTCTCCCACATGCCATCCTCATCAGTATCAGTGGAAAGAAAAAACCCTGTTAAAAGGGAGCTTGGTAGCTGAGTCACACCATCACTTTGCCCCACTGTGGATGTGGCTGCTATTATAATCCCAGGCAGTCTCCTGAACTAGGAGATCCCACCAGCTGAGACACGTTCTTCCACGAAAGGCCACTGAGAGCTGCTCATGTCATTTTCTGCTTCATTCAAAGAATGCATTAAAGACAATGAAATCATCAAGAAGAATATAATTGTCAGCAGGAACTGAGCTGCAAACCTGCCATGTGCTGCTGCTGGAATAAGGATCAGTTCTTAAAGTGCCATTTCTTCTCCCAAAGAGCTTGTTGTGAGTACACATGTAAACACAGACTCTAAAAAGGTAGCATCTTCCCCATAAGAGCAAGGACTTGTTCTGTGTTACAGGGTTTATTGCAAAACTATTTAAAATCAGGTGGCAGGAGCAGACAGATGGCATACATTACCATATTGCCATTGCCTCTATTGCCTTCTAGATTATCTCAGTTTTCTTTCACACATCAAATACATCATTGCCCTCTGAAAATACCATTCATCCTAGAAACCTACCCACAGCCGTGCTTCACACTCCATTTCTGGTTATGTTGTCACAGGTCTTATCCAAGCAGGTAAGTAATTATACCACAGAAGAGTTCAAGATGACTCAAGCACAAGTGGCATTTCCAGGCCATAGAGCAATTCTCATTACAGGTTTTTCCTCACTTCATGTATCAGAGGATCATCTTCCTAAAATCCTTGTCTGAAGCCCATCTTCCCTTCAGAGAGGCCTTGCACAGCTGGGCCTCACTGTCTCATAGCATCTTTTCTTTGAATTCTCATTGCCTATCCACCCTGCACTCCTGAAAACTTTCTTAACCCTCTCAACTTCTCAACTCATGGAAAAACTCATAGAACTCAAGAAGCTCAACTTCCTTCTCATAGTCCATGTTGTAGTCAACACTCCTTTCAAACCCACTTTAGATCCAGGTGTCCCATTCCTGCAGGAACTACACAGCAGCCTCTACTCTTACCTAGAGTTTTCACGTCTACAGCAGATCTGGGCTCTCTGCTAAGGTCTACAATAACAAGAAATGGACAGCTTTTAACAAACTTGCCATATACCCCATCCTGTGCTGCCCTAAAATTCTTCAACTGATCAGAAGTCATCGAAGTTCAAGAGAAAAGTTTACATTGTATGAATAGTATAAAATATTTTTCATATTTTTTATTTTGTCTAGCTTAACATGGGATGCTCATGGTGGCACTTATTCCATTTCCCATCCTCCTCCAGGTACTCTCTTCCCCCTGATCCCACAGAACTACCTGTCTCTCATACAAGTATTCTTTCAGCAATGCAAAAGGTGTTTATAAAAATGACAAGTCTTTGCAACATCCTCCAATATCGGCATCATTAACCAAAGAGCTGAGAACAGGTGGAAAAACATTACACAAGCTCTATTCCCTTCAACCACTCTCCCCCAAGCAAGACCTCCAAACAGAAAATAATCTAACAGGTGTAGTAAAATAAGTGAAAGACACAACTTTTGGGTAGTTTTGAAGAAGATGGCAGTCGAAGTAGAATGAGGGGGAAAAATAAGGATTTTAACAATGAAAAGTCCATTTTTAGGATCAAACTATATTTCCATCCATCACACAATCTTATTTTTAGGTCTGGCAAGCACTGCTTTTTACAGCCAGCCTCTTAGCTCTCACAGAAAAGTGCTCCATCTACACCCCCTGAGGCAATACAGGACCAGAAGCTAAGAAATTAGGTAGAATGATGGTAGGGAACACAGCCCATGTTATGTGTGTTCAATCATATCTGTGGACCTCCAATACATAAACTTACTTAGATTAGATACTTCATATACAAGTTGGTAATTGATGAAAAAGAACAAAATCAAACAATTGACACTTCTAAACAATAACAACATCAGTTCAGTTCTCTTTTCACTTACCTCTAAAAGAAGCTGGAATCCCTCTCTTTTTTTAATTTCCTCCACTAGATACCTGTAATTTAAAAATCAGGGGTTTAAAGCATAGAATAATACACAGAGACAACAGCAAAAACAGGGTCTTTTTTTCCTATTTTTTGGGTTTTTTCCACACTTAGAAAACAGCAGAGTTAAACCTCATTTCTACCTGCTGTGAAAATGCAATAGCTATCAGTTCCTGGAAACAAAAGAAGGCTACAGCCAGCCAAGATGCACTGAGGAGAAGCCAAATTCTGTCCTCAGGCAGAGATTTTCAGCAGAGCCACACAGCACAAATTGATCCTATTTGCATCAGGTTGTGAACTTTCCCACTGCAAATTAATACCTCCATCCCTGTTCGCAAGTGCCAGTGCTGGGCTGCCATGTTATTTCATGGTCACTCTGACACCTCTTGCATTCTACTATCACCAGGATCTCTTAGCTTAGCCCAGAATTTTAAAATTTGAGCATACTTCAAGCTCAGCAATTTTCCCAGCACTGCCCACATTCCACACAGTAGAGCAGTGCAACTTTCCATTCAGTGGGCCGCTGCTTATGTACAACAATCCCTGGACCTCCTGCGCTAACAGAGTATGAAAATGAGAATTTCTTTTCTTTCTCACCTGCCATGCATGAAAAACACAGAAACCTTCAATGGAGAGGTGGGTTTGAATGAAAATTTCGAATACAAACAGCTTCAATTTACTGAGTTTTTTAAAACATGACCGCAACTCTGCCATGGCACACATCACAAAGGAATTCTGAAGCAAAGAGGACATAGATGGGTATTCTCTCTTCTTCTCCCCTCCTCAAAGCCTCACAAAGAAAAATTTCAACAAATTCACTGCAAATTCACAGTGCTTTTCCATCCCAACAAAATTTTATTCTTTTACATGAAGATATTGCTAACATTAGTAAACCTGACACAGTTAAACTACTGATTGTGCACAAATCTGTTCTTCTCTTGCATTCACTATTTGGCATTTTCCTGTCTGAAGCTGCATTACTGGTCATCACACTACTAATTTTTTTTGTGAAAAAGAGAAATATAGTGAGAATACCTCCCTTGGTCCTACCCACACACCTGACTCTTGCCCCCAGCAGGGACACCCCTAGCACAGTTGTCTCTGCAATGCCTTCTCCTCAGCAGACGTGCTGCAGAAACAGGCTGCCTGGGCAAGCAATAAGCAATTCCCTAGATGGCACACATTTTTCCAAAGAGCGCCCGGGGAGCTGTCACGCTGTTTATCACTCCCAAGTGCTGTGCCTGTGACTCATTGCCTCCCAGCACAGGCTCCGATGCGGTGGAGGACCAGTGCCCACAGCACACAGCTCACGAGTTGTGCTGTGCACTAGGGAGGAGTTTCCTCTCCCTGGAGCAAGTCACAGTTCTGGTCGTTTCTGCCACCACTGTTCAGATCCGTGTGCACTTGTTTGTTATCTGGCTGTTAATGTCCACACTACTGCTTAGGTTGAGAGACATGATTATCTGTAAGGTAATTATTTTATGTCAAACAAGTTTGCTAGTTCTGTCCTGTTTATAACAAGATGTTTGTCTGTGCCACAAAACCAATATTCAGCAACATCAGCAAGGTACTCATACGGCAATGGCCTTCAATTAATTTTTTTTCTTTTAATAAATTATGAAAGCAAAACCTATGCTTTCTCTTTTCTTTTTTTTTTTTTTAAGGTCTTGAAATGTTAGAGCAATTTTGCAATGTTTAATATCTTTCTCTCTTACCTCAAGTGCCTTTATTTTATATCACCTAGGTATAAAATCTGACATAGACTACCTGGTGTCAGTCAGGTTCACAAAACTGTTAATCATGTTCTTAACTGCACTGCCAATAACCTAAGAAGGCAGCCATTAGAAAATCCATCGCCCATGATTTATCTTGCCAGGATCATTTGATGGCAGTGGAGCAATTTACTTTGTGCATCTCTCCACAGCTGACAGCGAAGTTTTATTATCATGTCACAATTGTAGTATGTTAGAGGGGCTTGAGTCTCAGTGAAGACCAAAGTACACAGAGAAATGTCATTTGCTGTGATTAAGCCTTGCAGAAAATGAGGGGTGGAGATCTGCCGTGAAAGTAGACATATGTCTGCTAACAGTGGGTGTCAGAAGAGGAAACAGGCAGAAAAATTCCAAGGAAGCTGAAGCATAAAATGCAGAGGTGCTTATGTAGTAGCTATAGCTGTATTCTAAAAGCAGTTTATGTCTCTTTTCTTTTTAGTGTACTTCATAAAGCAACATCCTTACATTAAAGGTAATTAGGGGCAAGAAAAAAGCAATCAGTGGAATGCTCTACTCTACATATTTAAAAAGCAAGCCTTTCCAAATAGACATCATCACAATGATCCTGGGATATTTAATACCCTGAAAGCATGTTTCATCGCCAGAACAAGATACTACTGGAATAGTCTATAGGCAAAGTTTGGTGCATCAGAAATACATGCCTGCAATTGCCCTAAAACCTTTACAGCTCTGCTTGGCTACAAGTAAAAAAAAAATTTAAAAAAAAAAATTTTAAAAAAATTGCCCTTAAATTCTATAGTCAGTGGGCTAATTCCAGAATTAATCCAGGCCTGTGTTCAGGAACACTGAAATACTACCCTTGCAATCGAAGTAACATCTAATGTAACAAATAAGAAAGCCGTCACAGCTGACTAGTTGATAAACCTGGTACAGTGCCTATGTCCATGCAAACTCAAGATGGTAATGCCACCACTGTGAAGAATCTATTTCATTAGATATAGTCTAAAAATTAAATTTCATCCTAATGGAAAAACAAACCAAAAGCCAGAAAAGACAAGCCAGTCATTTGTTAGAAGTGTTACCATCTGAATCCTAATGTTGAACAGAAATATCGATCCCAGAAAGGTCATTAATCACTACACAGTCAGTCAAATGACCTTGGCCAGTGACCTTGATAAGGCTGAATTCTCCTACTGATAGGGAAAAGAATTACTGACGCTGAACAGACAAAGAACAGCGCAATGCTTTGCAACAAAAACAAGGTGCAATTTAAGCAGAACATATTATAAAAAGATATAACCAGTCAAAAAACTGAGTGGCTTCAAAGAAATAAAATAGAGAAAAAGTTGCAACTTTTTTTGGTTCCACTGATTTTGGTTCTTTCTTTTTATTCATTTCAAATCCACTCTGGGTTTAGGTCAGGGGCATTTTAATTTTTTTCATTTCTCTTAAGTAACTTCATTAGAATTAGACTATTCCTTTAATTTTGATTGAAGTAAACATTCAATTCTTTTCTACTTGTCATTTTATATAAAAAGTAAAATGTCAATACCAATTATTTGACTTAAGGCAGTGTGTACCTAGTTTGGTGTAGTTTTCATTGTGCTTTGTCCGTTATAAATTCTGAAAAAAACATTTTACTTAAAGTGAACTTTTTTAATGAGCCATTATCTTATTTCAAAATAATTTCTTCTAAGAGAAGAGAAAACCACTTGTCTATGGAAGTCTCTTCCTGGAAATGAAGACATCACCACCACTTTATTCTTCTACCAAGAATTTTGCTGAATTCACTTGTGAAACTCAGTTCTGAAAGACCAAAAACTTAATGAAATTGAAGAGGGTGGGTGTGGGGAAGATCACAAGAAAAAGATGTTTCAGTCCCTAACAGAACACACTGTAAGTATTAAGAATTTCAACAAACTTGAGAAAAAAACACTCAAGTATGTCAGAACAATATTGCTTTCCTACAACTGTATTAGGTCCTAATACTAACAGAGCATCCTCATATGAGTTTTCCATGATCAGTTTTTTTGCATTTTCTCTTTCACAAGGAATGACATGAACAGGAAACTTTGGTTCTTGCCAGACAAAACTTGGATTCTGGCACATAGAACTTTTTTTACAACAACACCAGAACACATAGTTGAACTAAAAGAAAGTGTTTTAGTAACTCTGTCCTATGTGCGTAGTTAGGTAACATAAATGTTCTACTATATAGACTGATAACCTAATTTTGACTTCCATGTTTACCAACATTTATGTTTATCGCTAGAAGTAATAACTACTATTAAATATTGTAGTAAATTAATAACACTAATTATTATTGCTATTAGTTCCTCCTATTATACACAAAAAAAAGGATAGAGGCAAAATGTAACAATGGGGTCTGTTCTAGGATATGGAGTATCAGCCGTGCCAACATTTCAGCCAATCAAACAGACTAGACATACTCAAAACTGTGAGGTGGTACCTCGCCAAAGCCAGTGCCCTGTTCACTCTCTCCTCAAGGCCCACAGTTCCCAATGCTTTCCACATCAGCCAGAACTTGAATGCATCCGGACGCCTGCTGCACTGAATGGACTTGTCCCCAGTGTCATAGCTGACATCGTAGAACTTATCCTGCTGGAACAGGTATGCAGCCTCAGCAGAGTAGCACTTCTTCAGAAGGCCCTGTGAGGAAACACAGTCTTCAATTGGTAATAAGCATTTTCAAACCTCCTCACAAGCCAAAGCCTTTCTTTTCTTGTCTGTATCAAATGCTCATTAAAACAGACCTGGATATACAAGATACCGTCCAAAGGTTATGGTGGATAAGAACCCTGGATGAGGCTAAAGTCAGTGAATTCACACTGACAACCAACATTTATTTATGATTATTTTCTTCATAATGTCATGAAAGAGCAGCAGGCTGAAGAGGAATTTTGACTCATCTCAAGAAATCATGGGATTGGGTACCACAGAAACAGATGCCCTAAAACATATATGGACGTGAAAGAGAGAAGAAGGAGACACCTATGTCCACTGCTCCAGTTTTTAGATCCCAGAATCACAAAGTATTTTAAGCTGGAAGGGACCCACAAGGATCATTGAGTCCAATCCAAGTAAATGGCTCATACAGGGATTGAACACACAGTCTTGGCATTATAAGCACCATGATCAAGAACAACCCCTGAGGAACTTCCTACATGTTTACAAATGGCTCAATCCATTCCTGCTTTGGTTAGTTGAAGGTAGGGAAGATTTTAGCCCAAAGAAATAAATGTTTAGCCCTTACTGGCAAACAGTCACTGTGGATTTAGCATAGGCTGGCTGCTTGAGCAGAAAAACCACAAGAAGATTAGTACAACCCAATTTTTTTCTCTTTCTCATTTCAGACAAACGTAGCATTTAAAAATAAACCTAAGAAAATATACTTTCACATATGCTAATCATGATTTCTAAATAAAATTATTTTTATTCAGGAATCTCCAGCCTACAGCTTCTGAGGGGCAACCTGGGCAGAGATGAGCAGCATAAAACAGACAAAGATTAATGAGTGATGTGGCAGGTTCCAGCAGAGAACAAGGCTGGGAAACAGAAAGCACAGAGGCTGTTACAGATTTAAAGGTGCAGAGGAAGAGAAGAGCCATAGGACCAGCTGTTGGCTGAAGGATGAAATATCAAAATATACTCTGTAAAACTATGAAGTAGAGAGAAGGGCTGGCAGAAAGCAGGTTACATGAGCAGAGATGAGAGTGGCCCTACGAGGGTCCCAGGAGACAGAAAACACCGATCTCTCAGTGTTAAGAAGAGCACAACTCATTTTCCAATTCAATCTCACTCTTCAATTTGAGCAAACAAAAAAAAGCATTTCTCATTTCACCCTTTTCTCTGCATCTGCTGCAAGTCTGATTTTGAAATGGCACATTGTCCAACATCAGTCTTAATCAAAGTGTCATATTCCCAGAACAGAGGTACATTTCTTGATCTTCATTCCAATATCCTACTTATGACTTTGGGGCTGGCAATAAAATGGAATAAAAAGGTCAAAAAAAAAAAAAAGATAATTAATAAACTGATATACACAGAATAACTCTGCCTGTCTCCTAGACTTCAATTCCTTCCAAAAAAGCATAGCAAATAAAAAACCCCATCTACACACCTATTTATAGAGCATAAAAGGAGAACACCACCAAGGTTTCTCCACAACTTCTGTAAAGGTTTGACAATCCCATTGTAATATTTCATAAAAGTACAGCAAATTCTGTCTAAAGACTTTAGTCACAGGAGCAGCACGTTCTGACTGGTGCAAAGACAGTTTTTATGACCGCTTGGGGGGAAAAAAGGGTCTCTGTCTGCTCTCCCTTTGCAGTGATAACATGCAGCTGCAGCACAGCTGGATAGCCAATGATGGATGCAGTGTTTTGCAGCATATAAGATTCTAACACCTACTCTCCAATTTTATCAAATAAAGAAAGGCAAGAAGATAACATTAGAAATGACAGAACAGTCAAGCACTGAGGCACCCATACTTTTGAGGTTTTTTACAGTTTTTTTTTTTTTTCCCTGGCTCACAGCTGCACAACAAGAAACAGGAGTCCTTCTGTCAAGATTGCACTCTATTCATTTAGACCTTCCTACCTTTACTTTCAGGAGAATACCAAGTTTACTAGACATGGTGTTTAAAAAAGAAAAAACAAGCAAAAAGGCAGCAACAACCTCAAATTTAAACTAATTGCTTTGTCCCTCACTGACTTAAAATGTTAAAAGATGCATTTGCAGTGAGTGTACAGCAAGGGTTGATCAATGTGGCACTATCTTCTGCCTTTTCAGAATGCAATGCAGCTGCACAATAGAGGATGTCACAGAATAGTAGTTCCCCTCATGCCTGTCATCTGATAAATAGTAACCATTGTTTATCACAAGAAACCTAAATGCAGTTGGCAATGCTACAAAAGACTGAGAAGTTCACTGAAGATCACAGGACATTTGCAGAGTTACCTAGTTTTCAAAAAAATGCTCTAGAGGGAAAATGCAACAAATATTTTGATGGCCCTAAGTTAGTTTGTATTGTTGGTAATGTAGGTCATTAAAAAAAAAAAAAAAAAAAAAAAGGCAGGTACTGAGGTACTGTGCTCGTCTCCTGGTGCATCTGAAGGTGACAATACATTTGGCTTATGATCTTTTTCCACCTGCTTATCTTACTAAGAATGCAACATGCTCAAGAAATCCTGCTGAAGATACTGATACTATCAATTTCCAGAGGCAAGTATAGTGACATCCTCCTGCATGTCACCGGCGCAGAGAGGAAAAGAAACAAAAATCATCCTTTGCGAGAAAGAGAAAAATATTCTAGAAGGGAAAGGAGAAAGAGAAGGGAAAAGAAAGGGAATAAAAGACAAAAAAGGCATCTCAATTTTCCTAGTCAAATGATGAAAAAATAGAAGAAAAAAAGAAAGAAATAGACTTTAAATGTGCTTTCTACCTCAGTGTTCTCAGTCTCAACAAGATCTCAACATTTTCCACACAGTAACTGAGCTGCTACATCTGCTCAGAAGAGTTGCAAAAGTTTCATTAGAACTGCCCCATTAGACAACTTTGAGTTTCTTTCTTCATCATCTTTTATCTTTCTACCCTTTTTAATGCAAGTTTTCAGCCTTATAGTCAGTCTGTTAAAGTTTAGGAAATGGAAATACTATTTTCATAGAGGCCCCAGTCCACTATGAAGTTTAAAAGAGCTTTTGATTTTGATGAAGTCTATGTAGAGTGTTTGCATGTTCTAATAGCAAATTGATGAAAAACTATTGATACTGAAAGCAAGAGCTCCAGATTCATAATTAAATATATTTTTCTCACTGAACAGGCTTACCTACAGCAAGTCTTCTGATCTCTTTCCATTTCCATTGCTAGTTAAAAGTGAATTTCAATTGCATTAATAAAATATCTTTTTCCCTAAGACAAGTCTCTCCCTGATTTGCCTTTTCTGAGGCATTAAGGACAATCTTTTGAATAGCATACTTGAAAATTTTCAAAAGCAGTGCAGTTTGCAAAAGCAAACTATAGCAATTTGTTTCAAGAGGTGAGAAGGAGCTCTCAGTTGTATTAAACCCAAACAAAAGCAACGAGAATAGAGCATTTCCTGCAACTGTCCTGGAGGGGAACTAGGGAGGTAAATATCTCCATGATATTGCAAATGCTGAGGAAGCGATTACATGTGGATGGTACCATCATCACCTTAATCAATTATATTCTGTACTAAAATGGGATTTCATTGAGACTTTATTCTTAACTAAGAAGTTAAAATTCTGCTTATAACCTAGAACTGATTCTTAATTACCTAAATTAAACCTAAACTTCACTCTCACGTGTCACAGAACTTTGGCACTGGTGATAAACAGTAGTTCTTTCTTTCTGTATAGATAATATTCACACAAATATGGATGACAGCAAGGACAAATTGGAGTAACTCTTTGGTTTTTAAGGGCGTATATACAACCCAGCACCAATTCGTAGCATTTTGAGAACATGTAAGACCAAAACTGACTTCATCAATGTTTTGAGACTTATTGGTCCATCTAGCTTTGTGCTTAAACAGCCACTGCAATTCATGATTCAGCAATACCAATGTTTTCTGACTAAGACTATCTTGGAGAAGTGATGAAAGTTACTCAGGACATGGTAGTGAAAAAGGAATTGCTGAGCAATTCTTGAGTACTTTAAGCACTGAATAACTACAACCATTGATCTGAGCTTTCACAAAGGATTAGCCAATTTTTCTTTCCCTTTGGTGAAATTGCTTCTCTCTTCAAATCAAGTCAAACACTTATATCTCTTTTCTATGCCTACCTTCCTTGGAAATATTCCAATTTTGTTTCACTAAGGCTGGAAGGTACTCTTTTATCAGCATTTCACTGCAGTTTTGTTTTTTTTTTCAGGTTGTTTTTTTTTAATCTGTACAGGAAAATATTTAATTATAATGTTTCATTCTAACAAGTCAGTGGCAGTGTCTTAAATATACTAACACTGCTAAACCCCATTGAAGAAATATGGCAAAACTAAAACCCAAACAAACAAACAAAAAAAGGCCACTATTATCTATGTTAATGAAAAATTACAGCTTTGCCAGAACAACTGAAATGTGATGCCATCTTCGGAAGATTATCTTTCATACAAAAAGTATGCAAGTGAACAAGAAAAACTGAAGGGGATTAATTTGCTCAGTTATAATCAACTAAGGGCAATTCTGAAGTATTCCACAATTTCCAAATGGATCTCAAAGCAAATGGGAAGATCGGCTAACAACACTTCCTTAATGGTCTTTCAAAGGGAGATAGAGTAATCCGTAAATGGGACTTAACATTCATTTTAATATTTTGCTGTTTTGATTTCTTGGAGAATTCAGAATTTTAGAATCTACGTGAAGTTCCTTGAACATTCATTCACAAAGCAGTGTGTGTCAGACTCTTCCAGCTCACATCTCAGCATCCAGTTCCCACTGGTGCATCCTAACCAGGGTGTGAAGGAATTGTGTTCCCATATAAATGCGTGCTTCATCTTAGACATAGGTATTTATGTACTTTAGGAGAAGTGGAACAAGCTCCCAAGTGAGAAACTGATATATGTATTTTTCCCTTCTCTCACGGGTGCAAAAAATAGCATTTTTAATGGAAAACTGGATTCAGCTGCCTGTTCTGGTATGGAGAGGATCAAAGAGAAGCAACAGTTTTCTGTCAAAGTGTCTCAAATATGCATTTGATCTTTTTTTCTTAAGGATTTATATTCCAGCTAGTTAGTAAGAAAGTACCCAAATCTGTATGTGTGTCTGTTTGCATATAAAGACTTCACTGGCACATACATAGAATGAGTAAGAGTCAATTTTCCAGGAATTAGACACAGAGTAAAATAACTTTTCTTCCCCATGGAGACAAATCTTCTGCATTCCAGAATATATCTCACCTTACAACAGGATCTGATGCTGCAATCCATAACACTTCTGTTTTCACCCCTCAAAGACTTAAGATTCAACTTGACAAGTATTTCTAACACAATAGTGCCTAGCTGTGGTTCAAAAGGGGAATAGGATCACTCTACCAGACCTTACACTGCGCTGAAGGGAACTACAAAAAGGCTGCCAGAGCCCTGAAGTTGGAACAGTTTTCATAAAATGACTCAAAAGGCTAGAGCAGCTAGAAGAGTTCAATCCTCTACATTTCTTTCCTTTTTCTTCCTGAGAAATTTCCACTATTCAGTCCAAGTAGCCTAATCATTACCTGGGGCAATATCTATGTACTGGGCCTAATTAGTTAAAAATACAGTATTGAAATCTTCCCAAGCCTGCAATTAAGACACTGCATTCATCTTAGTCAATAGCTTTATTCTGTTTGTTTTTCAGCTTGGAATAAAGTGACGGATGGTAACCCTGAAATCTAATCCTCTTCAATCCCACAGGCTCTAAGGAAATGAGGTGGCACACTTCTCCTTGCTGTCTTTCCAGGTCTCACCCCTGACCTAGAGCAATCAGCTCCAAGAAAATGCTGATTAGCAACTATGCTCTTTGGTCCTCATCAGTTCTTACCAACAGAGATTTGTAACAAATCACATGGATAGTAGTCCCAGCAACTAAATAGAACGTATCAGTTGTTTTGACAGAGATTTATAAAAGCAATTTATAAACCATGGCCACAAAATAGTGATGCAAGCCTTAGGGTCTCAGTATCATGATGAGGTTCAGTCTGTTATAACCTATGGAGCATAAGGTAATACTCACCCATAATGGTGAGCAGTTGGCATAAATTTTACTAGGTCTGATTTTTAAATGAAGTTTGAAATAATGAAGCTCTTACTGTTTGTTTGCGTTTTGTTTTTTTTTTTTTTAAGATAAAAGAATTCCACAAAGACTCAAGAAGGGATTTTTTTGCTACATTGCAAAGACATCTTGAGATTAGAGCTCTGTTGTTTTCCTGCTAGACCTTTAAATTAGTCGTGGCTTTTGGGAAGTCTAAATTATGCTGCTGATGAGGAAGAACTGGTAGAGTGTGGAGAGAAGGCTCAGCACCTTCACCTGGATGTGCTCTGACTCCCATCCCTCTCCCACTCTGGTGCTCCCTCTCGTACAAGGGGATGTGAAATGAGCTCTGCCTACCTTAAACAGACACAGTGTTGCTGCAGTCCCCGTGGATGGCAGCTATTCTGAGGGCTTTGACAAGCTGAGTGTTTAAGTGTGTCAGGCCCAGGTGACAAAATACTCCATTCTGAATGCAAATTACATGCAAAAGTTAACTAGCAAGGGCACCAGCTGCTAAATTTGACCACTTGTGAGTACAGTGACTTGGATAATTTTCACCCTTCTCTTTTATTCACCTCTTAGTAATTGATTAAGTCGTGAAATTCAAAATAATAGAATTCAGTCTTTGTACTGCAGTATAGTAAAACTGACTTTCAGCTGTTTTCTAATTATTTCCACTTTCATATTACAGCAATGACAGCTTATTAGAATACCAAAAAAAAAAAAAAAAAAAAAGAATAAAACAGGGGCAGGAGGGCTTACAGTGTTGTCTTTCACCAGAAGAGCACAGCACTGGATTCCTGCCAACAGCATTTTATGGGGATTCCAGGCAACAGAATCAGCCCTGCAAAAATCATAAATGGAGAAAGGGAGGTGAAAATTGCATCTATAATCATGGGTACATAAGAATCAAAAAAGACCAAACACAATCCAAGCAGACAAATCAGATTTCCCATACACCCACCCCCACCACAGGTTCAGAAATTTCTCCAAATATTTTTTAAAATGCAGCATTTATGGAAGCCAAAAGGCCACATAATTTCCACCTCAATCCCTAGTAAGTGGATTAAATTGATTTACCTGTGGATACCATGAAGAAGTCTGCGATGCTTCCTTGAAATCAAAGCTGAGCCACCCCAAGAAGCCTGTTGGAACATTTATAGAGCCAAGAAAATATTATTTGTATAAAGTTATTTTGATAATACTTCAACTAATAATTTCTAAAGGTGTCTTATCTCATTTAAAACTTAGTTTACTACGTGGTCAGTGGGCTAAATTTTGCCTTTAGTTACATCTCCTGAAATAAAGATGGCAGCCTGGGGCTATGCCTGAAATAGAGGAGGTTGTGGTCTGTGCCAGAACATGAGCCACAAACCAGAGTGGCCCTTCTGCATAAGCAAAGGCAATGAACTGAAATGGCCTTGCATAACCAGACTCACTCCTGATACCAAAATGTGTTGCTTCCTTTCCCCCAGCCTCAAACTATGAGTGACAGCAGAAAGCTCCACTTTGCACATCTTCCTGCTAGCCAACTCCTTTCTGAGAATTTCACAGGCAAAACAGTGGACAATGATAATCTCTGGCAATTGCAAAGGCTGGGCTCAGATTTTGCAGAGATACGGAAAGCAAAATCTGTCAGTGGGCAATAGCAGCATTTCTGTCACCAGCAACCCAAATGAGCCTAAAATAACTTAAGGCTCCCTCAGCTCATTCAAGAACTAAGTGTGTGCTCTAAGAGTCACTTAGACCTTCTCTGTAGTGAGGAGCTCTCCACTGAAACTCATTTACTTCCATCTAATCTAGATACCTATCTTTGGGCTATACCTTTGGCAGATGTATCTCTCCGGGGACTGTAGAAAGAAGCCAGACAAGTGTTTTATTATACAAGTTCAATATCTGGACAACCTGAGTCAGGGAATGTGATACTTTTTCATGAATTCTGAAAGGATCATCAGGTGCTGTGACCCTTCGGCTCCCCAACAATAACGTTTATCCACAATGGAAAGGTGAGAAGATCATGCAAACACTAAAAATGTCTCACAGTGCATTTGAGCAGCTACTGCTAGATAAATAAATATATTAAATTATTTTCAATATTCATGAAGGCAGAATGCACTTAAGCAAGCCACCTGTGAAGCAAGCAAAGCTCTTCAGAGACACACAAAATACATCAGTCCACAAAATATTTGGATTCAGTTTATTAAAAAAAAAAATTCTAAAGAAAAAGAAAATCACTGATGTAAAGGTTCCTGACCTAAGCATAGAAAATATATGCTTGTTTGGGTTCTGATTTGTTTTTCTTTCCTTGAAATAAAATTATAATAGCTGATGCATGAATTTATCACGGCTATTTGCTACACAGGCCATATATTAGGAACAAGATCAGCTATCTCTGGGAGACAGGATGGCAAAGGCTCACAAGGGAGGTGAAAGTTATTAACTTGTCTTAAAACGTCATCCTCATTAATGGCACACATTAACAGATCACATAATATTTTACATTGTCATGCTCACAACATCCTTCCTGAGATAAGGGCTGCTGCACAAACTACAGGTGGGACCTAGGATAGGAAATTATTTTGCCTCAAACTTAATGGTAATCCTGCAGCACCATGACTTGCAACTTTCTTTCTCCAGCTAGTCCAGATTTGCCATGCTATGGGATGACAATCAAACTGAACTTCCTATTCAGAGACAAATTTTATTCCTCGCGTTCTGTGATTCTATAAAGTCAAAACAATCATTAAGTTATTCTCTGATTTTCACAATTTATAAACAACCTGCTAAAATATAATATTTTTTTTTTAAATTGCATCCAAAAGTTCTGTGTTTGAAAAGGTTGACATTCTCACACTGTTTGTGAAAAACAGGACTAGAAAGGCAGTTGAGAGGTCATCTCAATAGTGTGCCACACCCAAAGACAAGATTAGCCATACTCTCAACCACATCATTTTTGGAGTTTATTGATCAATGAATCAATTATATCTGTACTTTTTCGCATTGAAATGAAAAATAAAATGTAGCGAGAGACCAGCAATTGCTGCCTCCACAGCATTATTTGCCCTACTTTCTGCCTTTAAAAAAAAAAAATACTACTGGAGATCTAGATGACAGAAATAATATTACTCTCCTTGAGCCACAGCAATATAAGATGAATTTGTGATCCATGTTTCTTTACCCAATTCAAAGAGCAAGGATCCAGGGCTGGGAAAAAAAAAAAAAAAAAAAAAAAAAAAAAAAAAAACCAAAACAAACAAAAAAAAACCCAACACCAAAATAAAAAAACCCTCAAACCAGCAATAACAACCAACAACGATACCCAAAAAACACACACAAAAAAAACCCCAAAAAAAAAACGACCAAACAAGAACAACAAAAAACCCCCCATCATGAAGAAGGAGGCATTTAAGAAGACTGAGAATCGCTGGCTCTGTCTGGCTTTAAAGGCCTCTCTAATGATGGAGGCTGCACAATTTAACCACTTAATTTGTAACAGGAACAACACCTTTTTAATTTAAAGTGTCAGTCCTAAACAATGTTACCGTTTGTCACACGGTAATGTTACCGTTTGTTTGAGCATGGTCAGGGGAACAGATTAGTCCTTTTCTTTTAGCAGCACCTTTTAAAGCTTCTGTAGACTATAATGTTCTGTTTATTTATCTTTTCTAGTTTAAATAACATCAGTGCTTTCCATCTTTCCTTATTGGTCATAATTTCTAAATATGATTCTGTTTATCTACATCGCTTTCCCATTTTCTAATCTTTCTCCTGTAGGGCCTTCTTGAGCTGCGCATTTTTATTTGGACAAAATTTAAATAAGGCAGATGGCATGTGAAGCAGAAAGAAAGAATCATTTTATTCACCTCCTTTATCCAATTCTGAAAAGTACTTAACTCTCTTTGAAAATATCACTGGTTTGTGAACTAGGAAAATATCTGGACTTTACAGTAAAGATCTGCTACCTAGCCAACACTCCCCAGCCTATGTTTGTGTACCTGATTACTGCAGCTTAGAATTCTATCTTTATTGAACTCTAGCCTAGTTTTTCCACTTTTTTCTCCAAATTGTCACAAACCCTTTGATTTCTAATCCTGTCCTCCCACTGCCTTTGTCAGAAGTCTTATGTCATTTTCAAATTTGTCAGCACATTCTTTTTCATCCAAGTTAATTTAACAAAAATACCAGATGATTTCTACCCTAAGAGAGACCTTTGAGGAATCCTTCTCATATGTTTTTCCCTTTTCAGAGAACCACTGGTAACTGCTCTGTGGGAATGGTTTTCTAGCCAGGTTTTCACTCACTACCAGAACTGCAGCTTGGCACGTTTCTCTGGCTTTTTGATGAGTTATTGCAAAGACACAGTGAAGTTGACTGTTTCTCCTCCATCCAAGGAGGAGAAAGCACAGAAGGAGGGCAGGTAGATCAAACTAGAATGACACATTTTGTTTAAGACAAATCCAGCTGAGAGCAAGACAGGGTAGGTCAAAACATGACTCTTACCAAACTGCATCCCACACAATGTAATTGGTAGCAAGGTACAAGAAAATTTCTGTTTCATATGCAACAAATCACTTACAGCTGAATGATGGAATCACAGTGTGCACTGCCTGATTAGGCTAATTTCCTAAGCATGGGCTAATAGGTCAAGTCTGATTTTCTCTACTGGCCTAATAATAGGAAAAAGATATAATCAAAGTCAGGACCATCAGGGAAAAAATACTCACACATAGCATTTAAAGCTACGTGAAGACAATACATGACATACACAAATGCTGGAGGGCATATTGATGATACAAAACAAGTTATTAAGAAAGGCATTAGAGATGCAGGTTAAAATACAATAAGCAACTGGAATGCTGTAATGTGAACAAAATAAACTTGGTATAGCCTCTGCTCTTAGGCTTGACTGAACAGGTTGACTGCTAGGGCAGTTTGGACCTACTGGTATTATCTTAAAACATTTTCCTTAACTCGCTTTTCCTCTCTGGTTTGTCTTCATGTCAGAGCTTATCTACTATTTCTGACTTTATTGAAATTTATCTTCCTGAAGCTTAGTGAATTTCTGTTGACATTCTCCCTTTTGCCCTTCCTAAGAATCATAAGATTTATCATTTCATATTTAATGAAAAGAGCCTCCCTAGGGCTAACACATCAATTTTTGGGATCAGAAAATATTCTGAAATGAGATAAATCAATGTAAATCTGGAAACAACACCACTGACAGCCATATAAGATATTCTTAGTAACAGCTTGTGAGAGCACTTAAAGTAGATAATCCCGATGCTTATCAATGATACATGAAAAGCCCTAAATTAGACAGAACTTTACCTGGATTTTACTCTTTGTTTTAATTGTACTGTACTTTTTTGCCTTCAAAGTTACAGCAGGCCTAAACAGCAGTACACACTTGTTAGACTGCATAATGTGCAAATCTTCAACAAGAAGCCAGGCCTTTCAGCAGACTGTAGATTCTCAAAGATTTCAAAAATATTACATTTTTTATATTCCATATATCCGATAGGGGTAGGAGGTATGCTTGCTTTAAATAAAAATAAAAATTAAATAAAATTTAAAAATACAACTCTTCTCTGTGTTTCTTATAGTCTTTCTGAATGGCAGAGACCCTGTCTCACTTCACCTGTTCACATACAATTTCAGTAAATCTATTTCTAGTGGTGCTGTGAAGGAAAAAATGCTACACTAAGAATCACAGTCTGCTCATTTTACCAAAGCACACTTGTTATGTACATGTGTGCCTGATGTCACTTCTGTGGAAAGCCTTCAGTCTTTCCTTATATCCTGTCTTCTTATAAATACAGCTACAAGCTTTTAACTAAAAAATAGAGAAGCAGCCATCCACCCAACCCTTTATATAGTGTGAAAAATAGAGAAAATACTGATAGAACTTCTGAGAACCACTGAGAGGCTCATAACATGAACCACATCTTAAGAGAACAACTGATATTCCAGACTGTAAACCCAATTTATTACTGGACATTTGTCCTTCTACTTGGAAACAATTAACCTCTCACAACTACAGTAATTTTAAAACAGCAAATAACTTAAAGATAATCTGGACATTTTTGCCTTAGTTTAACATGAGGTAAAATCCAAAGAATAAACTTAGTTCTTTTCAAAGCACTAACAACGCACTACAGTTCAGAACAAGACCCAGGCTTATCCCACTATATTTTGTTTCACCTACAGGGACACTGCTCACTGCTCTCCTAGAGCCACTGGAGATGGCCCCAGCACATCTGTTTGACTCACCTAAGGTCCAACACAGATTGCAACCACATCTCTCTCTCCACTACCTATACACAGACACACAAGAGAGTTGTGTAACAGGAGTGTTGCATTCCTGCTGAAAATCTGATGAGTTCTTCTCAGCAGCACACAGCCAAGAGGGAGGTTTGGCAGGCATTTTAAATATTAGGCCTAAATTCTACATATTTATCTCCAAGAATATAAGAAAACTCTTGACTCACACGTACAGTGACTTTATTTATCAATATCTGTGAGACATTTATTTGAAACATGCATCACTGCCTACAGGATCTTTCTTTAGATACTCAGCATTATAAAAACATTTCAGAAATTTAGAGCTTGTCTGGAAATCTCCACAAATATTGCTCCAGATTCTCTTACTGCTCCATGACTTTTAATCTATCTCTTCTGGATTTGTGGCATTGCAATTATAAAGAGAATGCAATTTTAGAAAATATATGAAGTGGCCTATGTTTAGAAAAATACATCTACAGCTAACACTTTCAAGTCATAAAAAGGCACAGTGATTAGTAAAAAAAGATTCATTAGAGGGATTTTAATATCCAAACCTAAAATTACAAAGAATTTTTTTTAAAAAGAGAAAAATTTCTGAACCATTTAGGAAAATGTAAGGACATATACAGGAAATTCAAATCCATAAATATGAAACAGAATAATTTATGACTGGTTGAGTCAGAAGCACACCTTTCTTTTAACCTGTACAAACCCCACACCGTAATTCTAATGTGTCTATTCCCCAACAGAAAGTGAGGAGACTCAAAACTTATGTTTATATATCACTCTTGAAGCATTTTTAGGAAGTAGCAAAAAGAAGAAATTGATTATAAAATAATTTTGAAATATAACCTGACAATAACAAAATGGCTTTGGCTGCTTGTCAGAACCAAGTTATTTGCTGTTTTGAAGCATATGTAACAGAGTAAAATCAGAACGTATTTTTGGTCCCTGTGCAAGGAAAAAGAAATGTTATTAGAGCCCAACTTCTAAAAAAGAAATATCAACAGTCAAATAGCAATTATAAAAAAAAGCAGTGCTAAACAAAACCACACAGTATAGAAACTCACATCAACATGAAACCAGAGGCCATGCTTTTCACAGATATCAGCAATTTTATCCAGAGGATCAAATGCTCCCAGTACAGTTGTGCCTGCTGTAGCACAAACAAGAAATGGTGCTGACCCCTGCAATAGGATTCAAAAGAAAAAAAAATTATCATTTGCACTGCTCATCGCTTCCTTGTATATTTGCAGAACTAAAGTATAAAAAGATCTAGGAATGTAGGACAAAGATGTGACAATCCACATTTTAGTGCTGGAACTCTCTCTCTCTCTTTTTTTTTTTTTTTTTTTTAAGGCATTTTCTATTTTTACTTAACACCATCTCAGGGCAGACTTCTGCAGCTTCAGACTGTTTTGACAGATGCTAGTTTTGTCAAAAGCAAAACATACCAGATATATGACATCTCTCTTTATACGCTGATTTTCAATTCTCAGTCTTTCACATCTCACTACCATATATACTGTCATTCTGACTGATAAAATGAAGCAATTAGCTCAGCCAGCAGACTACCCATGCAATGAAAGGGCTCATCCCTTTAGGGTTTCCACCTGCACTGTCTCTACAACACCCCTGTTCTCTGCCTGGTGAAGAGGAAACTTTATCTAGGGAACGTGATTTGCCTTCAGCCACATTGGTGCACACCATGACAGGGACAGTCACTGCTGTCTGATGCCACGCCTGACCTGCAGCTCAGTGCTATTCCCTTGCTCCAACTCCTGTCTGGGAAAGAAAAAGGGCTGTAGACGGTAACTGAATGTTAGGAGAGAGACCGCTGGAAATCTCAGATGGTGTTAAGGTCAGTCAGATGGGATAAGGAAAGTTTTTGTCAGCTTGGGGTCTCGGACAGCCACAGCCAGCCATCCATCCTTGCTTCCCTTCAGCTAGCAGCATTCCAGTTCACAGACCCTTGGAGATCTGTGCTGGGTCTGCTTGGGAGCAGAAACTGCAGCAATGAAAAGAATGGGTGGAGGCTGTAACAGCTCCATGAAATTGAGGGTATCTGCCCAAGCAATGCCTGCGCAGTCTCACTGCTGGTAAGTGCCTGCTGAAAGAGCTGCTCTGCATGGTTCAGCATGTGGCCTACAGAATGACAACACACTTACTGCAGAGGCACTAAAGGTGTTATTAAATTGTACGAGCTGGGATGACTGAAGTTCATTTGCGGTGAATTAGGTCTCTCAGATGATGTAAGTGTGTAACTCAATGGAGCTTTAGTGAAATAAGACATCCATTTGAAAAATCAGTTTCAAACAATCAATCGGTTTGACTCCACACAAGTCTTCCATGAATCTTCACCCAGCTGAAATCCAATATAATTTTTTTTTCTTTTTTTCTTTTTTTTAAGTGTTTCTACTTTAAGCATCTGTAGAGATAGACAGGCTTATATCACATTTACACTCAGACAGTTCTATACTTCTTTACCATGTAGAGGACTGTTAGAATGGTACATAATTATGATTTATTTGTATTTTAGATTTTCTTTACGAACGGCTAAAGAAGTGAAAAGTAACACTGGAATGAACTTAAATTAATCCCATACATTCACAAAGACTTACCAGCCTTTAATTCACTTCTTGGTCATTTATTCTGTGTACAAGCTACCACAATAATTAATCAAACTTACAAATCATCCTGAATCTTGACTATAGAACACTTGCAAGTGAGGCAAAGATTTATCCAATGCATCTATTTTCTATTAGTGTTCTCAGCAATTTTGCCCCACAGCTACATCAAAGTCAAAGGATCTCAGGCAGCCAATTGGCAACACAACTGAATACGGGGACAAATCTCAGATATCTACAAATTCTAGTAATTGCTACCATTTTACTTTTCCCACAAAGAAGGGAATTACATTCTTATTACTCTTGACAATATAGTTAAACTAATCTTCCTGCCTAAGTTCTCTATAGAGAGAAGACTCCTGCCTTTCATATTCAGTGATCATTTTGTGCTTCAATCACTAGCAAATACATCCTCTGTTGTCTAGTGTCATTAGAATATTTACTGTAATTCACTGAAGCACCCTTCTGTAAAAGTTGTAACAGACACAGTTGGACAGACACACTAAAGTGCTGATTAAATGAAAACCTTCCCATACACCTGTAACTTCCTTTAAAATGCAAGTGAAATCATGTTTTCCTGCAAGCAGAGCATTTTAATATAGAACATTTCTTTTTAAATTGTGGGGTACCATACTGACGTTGAACTTTTAAAAAAAATCACATATGCCAGATGATTTTTTTTCAAATTACTATTACATGTATTGTTAAAAGAACAAACAAGAATACTGTTTTTGTAAAAGCAAAGAGTTGGTTCTCCTGCAAGCCTGCTTCCTATTGCTTTATTTTATTTCAGTCCCTATTTCCCCCGCAGCTTGCTCAAATGAGTAAAGTACAAGTTATCTTTCTCAGAAAATGCCAAGAAGAGAAAGAGGAAAAAAGGGAGTTTGCTAGGTCATTAGGGCCCCCATGTATCAATAGCTATGCTATCCAGCATGAAATTCAAATTAGAGATGATGGTTTGGTAGAAAATTTATCCAAATGAGAACTTACTATAAGCTGTGGTGGCCATGCCAGTGCAGGACAGGACAGGACTGCCTTGGCTTTTCTATCAGCCACAAAGGCAGATTTCCCAAGACAGAATTCCATGGCAGGTATTGGCCATGCCATGGACATTGCATTAGCTGCTTTGCTAGTCCACTCATCATGGACTAAGGGCTAAACTCTAAATTCTGCTGCTCTGATGCACAAACTGGAAATGAGAAATAGGGTGAGCTAACCAAGCCAAAAGAAGATCCTCTTGGAAGTCACATTCAGTCCTTCAAGCTCTCTAAAATAAGTTATGTTCACTATAGGTAAGGACTGTCGTACAGATTGTGGAAATGCACATTAATGTTGTCCAAATACAGAACAGTGCCATTCCCAATTCTTGCCTTTGACTTTCTACTTGGCAAAGTCCCTAAGGGAAAAGAGGCACATCTCTGCACTCTTGCTAGAATAATAGAAAGGACAGAATTTAGCATTTTAACCTTGTAAGACAGTTTTAGACACTAAGCCACATGTTACAGTTCTTGCTCACTGGAGAGGCAATAGAGCAGTAGCTGCTGTAATTAACTGAAAAACCATTTTAGGGAAACATACTGCATCCATTTAAAAAAGGATCAAGGGTAAAAGAAATCCTATAAGAAATGCACTAAATGCTTCAGAGCAGCATTGTACTCAGGACTTTCATTAGCAGTAAACACCCTGTGGAATTTTCCTCCCTTCTAAGAGTGTAGAACCCATAAGCCTTGGCTTGTTCCACAAGTTTGTGGCAAACAGATTGCACCTGTAAGAAAAACATTGTTACATTAACTGCCCTACTTTGAAGATTTTAGTCACTCTTAGTTTTCCTTCTTTCACTCAGACACAAGCACACAGTCTGCATACACTCCTCTCTCCTTCACGCTCTCTCTCCCCCTCTCACCTCTTTCCTGGCCCGCTGGACTTGTTTCTCCAGTTCCTCAGGTATCATCTTACCTCTAAGGGACACAGATTTAAAACTTTTTCAGTTACATTCAAATAGGTTAGTTATGTACAGCACTACTGCATTTTTAAAAGGCTGACAGATCAGAGTCATGGCTTTTACTTTCTTACCTTTCATCTGTTTTGATGAAGTACACGTTCTCTGTACCAATTCCCAGGAAGGAGGCTGCCTTCTTCATGGAGTAATGGCACTGTGAGAGAGGCACAAAAAAAAAGTACACACACAATTAAACAAGAGAAACAAATTCCTATACATAGGGAACAGTGGCAAGTACAACAGCACCTAATAGCCATGACAACAGCATATTCTAACACAAAAAAGCAAACTGATAAGGTACATATCACAAAGCCCATCTTGTACTTAACACACACAGAAAACTGAGGAAAATAAGACAAAAAATCTCACACCATGTTTAAAATTCAGGCTTAAGAAAAAAAATTTGGAGCTCTCTTTCATACAATTTTTCTTAGAGCCTGTTCTGCATTTGAATGAAAAGTAGAAACTTTGAAGTGTCATCAGTGAAAAATTATTAATTGTTTCAAAATATTTTAGTAGAACTGAGTCAAAAGTATCAATGAGTGTAAGAGGTAGGAAATGCATGAGGGAAAGGGTGTAAAGGTTGTTTAACTCAACAGCCTGGAAACAATTAATTATGTCTGAAAGTCCAAAAGCACCACTCCTTGGAAACTGGACTCTTAGGATGTATATTTGAACCTTCATACAATTCTGTATGCTTTCTCTAATCTTCAGCTGATGGCCACTGCCAGACAAGATACTCCAGAGACAGGATACTGTGCTAAACTGACCCAGGGCCTAATACAGCAACCCGTGTTCATAGGATCAAGGAGTTCAACACCCAAGACCTACCAAAGCTTCTGATGTGGTAAAACGGGGATTTGCAAGGCTTTCAATGTCCTATCTCTGCAAAAGGATCTGGAAATCATGGTGGTGTGTAGCTCACATGATTGTGAACCTTAGAAACTACTGTGAAAGACCTTAAGACTCAGAACATCTTCATACTTTACTGTGGATTTTGCAAAAGGTTCCAGTGTGGAGCAGTCTGCATTTTTCTGAAAAATAAGTTGCTATATTAGCAAATAATTTTAGCTAGGTCTCATCACAGAAACATATCTGAGTGTGTCTCATCACAGAAACATGCAGCCCACTTCTCACTTTGCACTGAATAAAGGGCGTCAGTCTATGAAGCCTGTGGAGTGCAAAAGAAGATTTTAGAAATGGGTGTTTATTAAATCAGAATGTGGTAAAATGACTAAGGTGAGAATGCTATTCAAGCCCACAGACCACTATATACTTTTTACAAACTGTTTTCTTTTCAACAAATAGTAATGTTTTATCTAACCATATTTCCAATATTCACCTTTATAAGTACCTGCTCTACTGTGGATACTGTTATTCCAGCACAAGAACACTTTGTCTTATTCCAGAACAAGAGTACACTGATCTCTGCTTAATTTGTCTTCAATATTAGCCTGGGAATTCAAGATGCAGCAACCTTCTTAACCTGAAGATATTTAGACATCAAAACTACCCACTTATGGCAGTGGAGTCACATTTGAGAGTACACCACATCCAGTATGACTAAACAGTTCTTCTCAGAACCAAGGCCATCCAACCCTTGGATTATCACTGCCCTCCTCACAAAAATAAAATTATCTCTTTTACATATTATTACTGAAGGGTTAAAATAATGCATACTCCAGCAGACGCGAAGATGCCTAGAATTGTTACTTTTCATACAGGAGGTGAAGCCAGTTGGTTAATTAATTCCATTTTCTGCCTGAGAAATGCAGTTGCTGCAGAACATAATTATGAAAAATGTACAACATTTTAATGTGTGGGCATGAATATATTAAGGGTATTAAAGCCTGTCACGCTTATTTTGATGAGATGGTGATCTCAGAGGGCTCTTTTCTTTTTGACAAAGAGGTTTCCCCCACCATCACCCACTTTTTAAACAAAGGCATACACAACATGATGCTACTGAGTAGTTTTAAGAAAGCTTAATTTGTAACATGACACATCTGCAAGGCCTTTAGGGCTCAGTCATTTAGACTGTTACAAGAATAATAACATACATAGGTGGATAATTAGTCTTACATTACATCAACAAAGGTAATAATGATTCTAAGTTCCTGTAGTTCAGCAGAAGTTTGGAGATGTTTTTGACTGACGAGTGAATCACTTAAAATACAAGTTGATTTCTAGCCATTACTTTCCAATGAAAGGTATGAATCACCAAG